>NC_136487.1:33621365-33788865 GCF_053919585.1 Euprymna scolopes
CGTTTTGTTACTTTTTTTTTTATTCATACCGTTTTTAATGTTTGTGCAAAATTTCAAAAAATTCCAAGGCATAGTTATTGAGAAAAGTGCAAACAGATGAACGGACGAACAGACAAACAGACAAGGGTGGATTTACAAGTCCACCCTCCTTTTGTTGAGGAACCAAAAAATATTATTCAAATTTAATGTAATTTTTTTTTTCAGTTGAGTTTATATTTTGGAAAAGTAAACAGTATTTATGCAACATATAGACTGTGCCAAAATAATAACGTTTACAAGCAAGCCACCATTTATCAAGGCCTGAAAGCCATTCGATGATAAGAGTTGATAAGTGTAAGATGATCAGTGAAACAACGGTGTAGTGGTCAGCAGTAGTGATAATTAGCTATAATTTAAGGGGACGGCTCAACAAGAACTTGTTTACATTGAACTTGAAGATGGGCATGTTGTAATCAACTGGAAAGTATGTTACCCAGTACAGAGTTTCACAGGCGGGTAGTTCTAGAAAAGAAGTTTTGTTCATGGAATTTGCGTTTAGACTTAGGTAGAGATAGTGGGAGAAATTTTTGACAATGGTTGTAACTAGACGAGTGTTTTCTGTGAGTGTTTTGCAGGGTGAACCCTAGATTAAAGCTAAGTCGAGTACTTGCCATGATGATGATAATAATAATAATAGAGCAGAGTTAGGTTGGCAACGCCTCTTCTGTGAGAAATAGGTTGCAAGGAGGAGAAAAGGATGTCACCATCTAGGTTTCAAAATTGGCTTTAAAAACCCATTCTTTACATGAAAAGGTTTTTTTTATACCCTTCTGTACTTTCATCTAACAATTTTATAAACAAAAGATACCATTAAAATTGAATTTAACTTGAAAACTCTATTTTAAAAATAGTATGGTTCGTAAACTGCATAAGTACTGGGAAAAGTATGAGAAACCTGTTTCAACGAATCGGAGAAAAAAATCCGGATTGGTACAAATCATTTTATTATGGAAAGGAAATGAAAGGTCAAATATGATTGGCTCACAATAACATTTCTCTAAATGCTTATGTTACCTGTGAGGAAAATGAGTGTTAAATTTTGATTGGTCAAAATTGGATCATACAGATATCTTTAGTTGAAGAGAAAAGACCACTGGAAGATAATAATGGCAGCTAATTGGCCTATAATTATATTTAATAGACTTCTTTTCTACGAAGAAATAATAGTCGAAAAATGAATAGCAGAATATTATTGGATGTCGTTAGAGGTATAGAAATAAATATAAAACTTCGATTTGATAGAATTGTATCACTTAAATATACCGATAGCTGTTCACTGAAGACTTGATGAGTGATGATAAGTTGAAATTATACTTAATGGGTAGCGTTTATTCAAGACGATAAAAGGTTGGATTTCATTGGGCGCCCAACAAAGACTAATAGACCTAACATGTTTAAAATGGCGACAGTCAGGGATGACTGGATAATATACTGGTAGCTCTCATGTTTTAGAAAAATAATATCTTAAAAATTAGTCATAAAAAGTGAGGAAGATTAAAAATTTAAAAGAGGTTTCAATGAAGGAATAGAAGTATTGCTACTTAGCTCGATGCCATTAGCAAGACTAATTGGATGGAGATATATATTTCTGTACAAGAAGTTCAAGAAATTGTTGCTTGAAAATATGCCAGGAGGAGAGTAATGAGTTTTCTTTTAATTTTCTGGTCATTGGACACAAGTATTTTTTTTAAATAGAAGTTGCTTCAGAAAAGGCGTGAAGTCGATGTAAGATGGTTCTAATAATAAAGTGAGAGTAAAGTAGAATCATTTTAATATAGACGAAGCTCAAAAGAGACCCCACCATAAGCATACAATCCACGGAATTTTAAACAGGCTAACACAAAAAGTAAGTCTTTCACGAGGCCAATAAAAAAAGAAAAGTGTTACAAAGCTGGCTGACCAAATAGTCTATGCCTAAACTGGTTAAGTGACTTACCAGAAACTTTATGACTGCTAGAGTTGAAACAAGTGGGAGAAACAAAGGATAACAATACGTTGAGAGCAATGCTAGGGTCGCTGCAAGGAAGGTAGGCTCTCTCTACCATGCTAGAAAGTTACTTATGCCTGAAACTATCCTGTACCTCTACAAAGCCACCATTCGCCCATGTATGGAGTATTGTTGTCACATTTGGGTTGGTACATCTGCTTCTAGTCTCTCACTCCTGGACAGGGTTCAAAAGAGAGTCGCTAACCTGATAGATCATCCAAGCTTCAACATCTGTCCCATCGACGAAATGTTGCATCTCTCCGACTGTTCTACAAGTATTTAAATTGTGGATGTTCCGACGAACCACAAGCCCTTGTACATCCTCCATGTAAATACCCCAACAGACCCGACAATCAGCAAAATCCCACCCCTACACAGTAGAGATCCCTAGATGTAAGAAAGCCTTCCAATCTAATATTTTCTTCTCCAGAACTGCTAGACTCTGTCACTCCTTTCCGGGTTCTTGTTTTTCTAACTGTACTGACATGCAGAAGTTCAAGCAGCAAAACCTCACTCCTACACAGTAGAGATCCCTAAGTGTAAGAGAGCCTTCTAATTTTTCCTCCAGAACTGCTAGACTTTGGAATTCCCTTCTGAGTGCCTGCTTTCCCAACTGTACTGACATACAGTGTAACGTGTACAGACGTCTTGTTGCTCAACTCCCTACATAGTATCCCTGCAACTTATGTCCCGGATAGTAAACCCCTACATCAAAGTGGCACTGCGCCTTGTTTGGGATGAAAATGGAATATAAAAAAATTGAAGGGATTAAAAAGAAAGAAAGAATGAAAGCAATTAACCTATCTCTGGCCAGGTTTTTATTTATCCCTCTTTCATTCAGATTCATTTTTATCACTTCCTCACATGTTTTCCTTGGCCTTGCACCTATGAACAATACATACTACCTAAACTGTTCTGCATCTACTGATACAAGAACTCTTATCCATTTTTTTAACATAGCTATATAATCAAAATCTCCAATTTTGCAACCGTCTCCTTATACTATGCAGGTTAAAATTTCATCTGAATCCATTATAACTAAACGTATTATTTAATTGGAATTCATTATTGAGATGAGTATTATTTATTAATTTTATTTATTGTGGACTATTATCCTCATCTTTTCTTAGTTCTTTCACGACGTTTCAGCCAACTATTCCTCTGGCCTTTGTCAGGTAGTAACTGCGACGTATAGTTCAGAGTTCCTATCTGTCGTAGTTACTACCTGACGAAGGCCAGAGGAATAGTTGGCCGAAACGTCGTGAAACAACTAAGAAAAGATGAGGATAATAGTCCGCAATAAATAAAAACGTGTCTTAAAGATTAATAATATAAACCCATCGTTTTATTCTCATATGTATGAAACCATCAGTCAGGTTTTACTTCTGTACATCATCACACTGCATACTCATGCCTTATAGACTCTTCCCTTGGTCAACAGTGGTAATGCTCAGCTTGTTAGTAACGACATAATTATCTTAACTTGTTTCATCCTTTTCTAATTCTTGTAATCTCACTAGCACCTGATCCACCCTGTGGTCCAGTGCTATCATCAAGGCAGCAAAACTTCAATTTTGCAAAATTTGATTTGTTTTAGGTTAATATCTTTTTCTTTGTTTCAAGACTTGATAAGACAATAAGAGATGAAAATAATCATCATCATCATCATCATCATCATCATCATCATCATCATCATCATCATCATCATCATCAGTTTAATGTCTGTTTTATATACTCACATATTTTAGACAGCTTTTAGAAATTGATTTACAAATTAATCTATCTCTGGCCAAGTTATCCCTCTTTTTATCAAACTCATCCTTATCAGTTCATGTTTTATTTTGCCGTCTCCTGACAACTGACCCTGCTACCTTAACTGTCCTACATCTATTAACTCAAGAATACTCATTCATTTGTCAATATGATCATACCAACAAAATCGCCTGTTCTG
Source organism: Euprymna scolopes (assembly GCF_053919585.1). Taxonomy (NCBI): domain Eukaryota; kingdom Metazoa; phylum Mollusca; class Cephalopoda; order Sepiida; family Sepiolidae; genus Euprymna; species Euprymna scolopes. The sequence continues at coordinate 33,625,343 of NC_136487.1, forward strand.
GGGTTATTTGATCTAAACCTGTCTTTCAAACTCACATTAAATATCCATTATGCAATTCTCATATCATTTCTCTCCATGCAACGCATACCTCCAACCTTCACTGGCCAGGTTTCACTACTGTTCCTAAATTATACTTTGTACACAAGTCTTATAGACTTATTCCTTGGTCAACAGTGGTAATGCTCTGTTGGATAGTAATGACAGAATTTCCCTGAATTGACTCTATCCTCTTTTTTGGAACGTGTGGGTCCCGTCTGCATTACATTACATTCATAATTTTATATTTATAACATAAATTATATTTATTCCTTATTCCTACTCGGTCATTTCTTATGAACTCCTTCCAATTTTTAATAAAAAACAATAGAACACTTTTTTATATATGAGAGAGGAAGATCAAATTTTGGAGACATAGTCAAGAGCATAAAGCAGTTTCTCATCTTATGTGTCTTAATGTTATTGGGTACTCTCAGATACAAATATAGCAAACAGAACACTGTTCTGTATTGAAACGGAACTCACCCTATGCATGTTGAACCGGCTTCTGCCAAACTTACTACAGTTTAGCAATGGCAGAAATGTCCTTAACTTACTCCATCCATTCCTCTTTCAATCACACTGATGCAAGAACTCTCATCCAATGCGAATGCTCTGCTAGTTAGTCATGACATAAGTTATCTTAACTTATTCCATCCCTTCCTAATTCTTGCAATGACACTAGCACTTTCTCCACCCTGTGCTCCAATACTATCATCAAGGCAGCAAAAGTCAAATTTGATATCGCCTTTTTGCTCATCTTTACGTTGTCATGCACATGTATGTAGTCTACAAATTGACTTATATTTTTTTATTTAGGCAAAACAAATATCTTAAATTCATGATTGACTAATTGTTCAATTGTAGATCGGTTTTCATGTCTTGCATGGATTTGTCTTTTAGTGGCTGCCCAGATGTCTGTTCACCATTTGGCAAATTTATGCCATAGTTTCTTTGAAGCAAAATTTTACAGCTAAATGCCCTTTTTAACACCAACCTCTCTAAAAGGATAAGTATCTTGTTAAGACACGATTTCGCCATAGTTCTCCACTAACTTCGGCATTGTATTTGCCTGTTGTCAAGAATATGATCATCTGCACATCCATGATGTTCTCTGATCCACTATCACATAATTGTTTGATACCATAGGAATTACACTAGAAGTTCGGGATACAGCATTAAAATTAGTAACACAATACAGTACAGTTAATATACATGTATATAATCAAATAACATTATAAATAGCACCGTAAGGCGGAGCAAATATTGTAACCAGGGGCCGGAAAAACATTGCAGTCCACATCGTAACCTGAAAAAACAGTATCCTAGAGCCACCGTACTGCAACCCATGGAATTAACAGGATTGTTTATCAAGGTTTAATCTAGATTTATGCATATTAATAAGGTTACTTCTTGAAAGGTCTGAGCCATGCATGGACAGTCTTTTACTCTGCAGAGTTTGCAAACTGTAATTGCAAAAATGGGCTGTTTTACACCATCATATGGTACTGGATGAATAGAGATAAGTCAAGGACACCATAGAAACCATCTTTTTTTTTTACATGGAGGTCACCACTTATCAAGGCCCGGAGGCCACTCAGGGATAAGGGTTATTGCGTGTACAGTAATCAATGAGATAGTATTGTAGTAATAATTAGTATTGGAGATTTGATAGAGTGTCTTACTTAAGGGGGCAGTTTGTCAGGAATTTGTTTATGTTGGAGTTGAAGACATCCAAGTTGCAGACAGGTGGGAAACAGGCAAACGGAAGAGAGTTCCAGTCGTGCACTTCTGAGAAAGAAGCTCTGCTCACGGAATCTATGTTTGGATTTAGGCACAGATAAAGAGTGGGAAAATTATTGACAATAGTTTCAGCCACACGGGTGTTTCTCGTGAAGGATTGGCGAGAGGGACAAGAGATTGGAGCTCAGACGAGTACTTGCCATGGAAATAATGGTAAAACAAAGACAGGCTCGCAATGTCTCTTCTGTGGGAGAGAGGCTGCAGGGAAGAGAAAAGGGCATCCCCCACTAAACCACAAAGTCTATTTTGTACTCTGTCAAGACAGGATAGGCTGTTTTTAGCAGCTCCTGCCCAGATGTGGCAGCAGTACTCCATCCTTGGACGTACTTGGCTTTTATACAAATAGAGAATTGCAGCAGTAGTGAGATATCTTCTGGAGCGGTAGAAGGATCCCACCATTTTCCCAGCGTCCTTAGCAACAGATCTAATGTACGTGTTCCATTTCAGATTAGGAGTAAAGGTCAAACCCAGAAGTTTCTCAAAACATGGACCCTCCCTAAGATGAGAGCCATCCATTTCAATTTATGCCGGGGATCAGAGCGTTGATGTTGTAAAGAGAGAAGCTTGGTTTTGGATGCATTAAAAGTGACCAGCCACGTATTCCCCCACTATACCACACGATCAAGATCAGAGGAGAGAGAAATAGAGAGAACTTTGTCATTTGATATGTTGCCATAGATGGTCGTGTAATTAGCATAGATGTCAACGAATGATTTAAGTAGGTGTTTTGGGAAATCATTGATGTAGATCAGGAAGAGAGTTGGGCCCAGGATGGACCCCTGGGGGACTCCAGCATTAATACTATGGGCCTCTGATTTCTGCCCATCAACCACTACTCTTATGAGCCTATCGGAGAGAAATGATTTAATGATCGAGAAAACATTTTCAGTTATACCATAACTGGAAATATTGTGAAGTAGGCCCTTATGCCATACCTTATCGAAGGCCTTCGATATGTCAAGAGCAATTTCCCTGGAAAGGAAGCCTTTGTCAAGAGATTTACTAATCCTATGAGATATAAATGTTAGCACATCTGCTGTAGATCTTGCAGAGCAGAAACCATATTGCATGTCACTAAGAAGGTTGTTTCTGCTGAAGTGGTTGACTACTTCTTTATTTAATATGAATTCCAACAACTTACACATGACGCACAGGAGATTTATTGGTCTGTACTGAGAGGGAGATGACTTTTCACCTGAGTTCTTAAATACAGGGCATACTGAGGTTTTCCAGGGTGATGGAAAGCACTTCTCCTTAAGGCAACGCTTAAACAGTTTTGCAAGTATGGAGGGCAAGTTCTGGTTGGAGCCTTTTCAGCACTATAACTGGAATGCTGTCAGGGCCAGTTGCTTTACTGGAATCAAGGTTCTTGATTAGCTTGGCGACCTCACGCACAGATATTTGTATGTTGCATAGCGTGTTGTCTGTTATAGGAGAAAATACAGGGAGTTGATGGTCTTCATCGCATAGGGTAGAATTAGCTGCAAAGTTCTTGGCAAATAGTCAGGCCTTGTCTGATGCTGACGAGATGACCTCAGGTCCATTGATGATGGTTGAGATAGAACACATACATCTGTTTAAGATCCTGTTTGCTATTTGCCAAAACTGGTGGGAACCAAGCCGTTGCTCAGCTACTTTGGATTTAACAGACTAAGCATATAACTCTCTTGCATTTTTTATTACTCTTTTACAGTGGTTGCTGGTAGTCCTGAAAGCAGCTTTAGTCTCAGTACATCTATTACGTTGTTAGCTATGGAAAAAGTGATTTCTGTGTGCAATGGCAGCAGCACATTCAGGGGAGAACCATGGCTGGCTGTTAGGTTTTTGTTGAAATATTTTGGATGGTATGAATCGGTCTATGCCTACAATTAACCATTCGGTCAGGTCTCCTACTATAGAGGACACATCCTTTTTAAACATGGAATGCAGAGGTAGGTTAGATATGAATGTACGGAAGCTATCCCAGTCAGCCATAGAGCATCGATATACAGTACAGTGGAGAGGTACGTCTGAAGACTTATTACATTTCATTTTTATCTTAACTGCTACAACAGAGTGGTCAGAGGATCCCAGAGGAGATAGAACGGAACATGAACATATCTAAGGGGAAGTTGTGAGAAGGTCTAGAAGGCTTACATACTGACCAGTAGTGTCGGGCACACGGATGGGTTCATGAACAATCTGAGTGAGGTCATAAGCAATGGCAAAATCATGACAGAACCTCCCCTTGTCATCGGTCTTATTTGAGTGGGTCAGCCATTCCACATTATGGATATTGAAGTCATCGCAAATGTGGATGTTAGCCGAAGGATGAGCAGACAGGATGTGGTCAATTTTATCAGATATGCTTTTAAAGATAGTAATGCCACTGTTGTGGGGGCGATAGAGGGCAAATATAAATGCAGTGGTGTAAGCTAGTGCAACATACAAGGTAAATTAAGGTCTTCTCTGGAAATATCCCTACCACATGGAAAGCCATCTTTGATGTAGGCACATATTCCATGCCCAGGTCAGATTTAGATGTTAAGTTAGAGTATCCTTTAATTATGAATCCGTCTAGGAAAGTGGTTGGCCCTATGCCAGTTTACCTTAGAAAGAATATGTCCGGTTTCGTCTCCTGTAATTGTGTTTCAACCTCTGGAAGGTTGGAACGTAGACCCCTGATGTTGGAGAAGGAGACCTGGTAGTATGGGTCTACATTGGAGGATGGGGTTCTAGGTTTATTTGTGTTGTTTTTTTTTTTTGAGATTTGTCATGTTGAGATTTTGGGATTTGTGGAGCAGGTCAATAGACTTGGTTGGAGCAGGACAGAGATCCCTCTCTGTCCTGTAAGTAAGAGAAAAAAAGACAAGAAAAAATTTTTTTTGTAGCACATGATAAGGTAAAGCCGTAACAATTACCCACTAGTATGGCATCGAGAGGCCCTACCAGAAACTACTGTATGGTGAAGAATCCATTCACCAAATGGCAATACAGCAGCCCTGGTACTTTGCACCCGCTGATAGGACAGCCTCCTTAATCCAAGATTCGGGTCTCTGACTATCAGGCCGGTAACGTCAGCCCAGATGAAACGTTTACCTCCAGCACCCTTACTAGAGACATGACCACAAGGATAGACATAGAAACGGAAATTTTCCGACATCTCAGGCTACTGTTTACAAAGTACTACCGACCTGGAATGCAGATTTTTCTTCACCCTTTGTCAGAAAAATCACTCATTGGAAATGAGGACTGAGGGACAAAAAAGGAGAAGCGAGAGTTACTGGAGCTGTCGATAACACATCCACATGCATTATCTACTCCCCTTAAAAAAAAAAAAGTGAGGACTTATTAATATCTACTTAGTATAAGTCCGTTGCCTCATTCCCAGTTTAGGATATTACTTGAAGATAGTCGCCCCTCGCATATTAATGCATGGATACTTTTATCTTTATCTACCTCTAGCTAGAATGTTCGACCGTTCCAGCTCCACTCCATAATAAATATGCTATAATGGAACTTTTATCAAATTGGAAAGTCTGGTTATTTTTAACACGTTTAAAAAACTGGTTAAGAAGTAATACCTTTAAGGTTATGTATTAACTTTAGACTAGCTCTGAAAGGAACCTCAGTTTATAAATTTTCAATTAAAATCAAAGTAAAAATAAATAGTGGTTGATACGTCTATATATATGTCTTACAAAATTTAACTTTAAAAAATTAAAAGCACAAATAATATTCATTTTTTTATCTCATATCAGTAACATAACATACACAAAATTAATCTGAAATTTATCACTTTTTTTTTTCAGTGTTTGAATGAACACAGTGGTCCAAAAGTCTTGTTTTCAAACTGTAACACGATTAGAAAGACAAGGAGCATAACAATACCAATCACTTTAAGAAGAATAAAAAAAAATCTGGTAGAAAATAATGTGGTGAAATCAGCTGTAGGGTATTTTAGAGACGATATGCCTTAGTGAATGTTGGTTTTTGGTTTGGAGTAAAACAGACATTTAGATCATTAGGAAGACTAGGTGGATGAAGATATACATTATATAAGAAGTCTAAGAAATTAGTGGTTGACTTTTTTCACCCCAAACAAGGAACAATGCTACTTGGATGTAGGCGGCTACTATTTGGGACCATATCTACAGGGACACTATGGAAAAAAAGTTTAGTATCTATTGGATGGTGCGCTAGTGCTTGATTGACTAAGGACACAAAGATTTTAGCAAAGAGCGGAAGAAGATTAATAGGGTAATAATTAAGTGGATCAGTTCTTTCACTACAATTGATGAATACTAGTACTACAAAACCAATTTTTCAGAAGTCTGGGAAGGTAGATTCAGTAAGGCATTTATAGTAGAGTTTGGAGAGAACAGAGGCAACTTTAATGGCCATTTTTAATAGTATGGCAGAAATGAGATCAGGCCCACTCGCCTCTGAGGCAGAAGGAGAGTACAATGTTTTGTAGTTTTTTATTTTCTTGCCATTGACATAACTGAAGATAATTTAAAAACAAAAAAAACAACGAATACAATACCTGCAGCTGCAGACATTTGCTGTTTTATTTGGTTGGCATGTGGTGACTCCTGTCTAAATCACATCAATATGATACGAACAATAAACGATCAGAGATTTAATTCCGACTTTCAATCATAAAACATTTTTTTTTAATGTTATTTTTATTTTTTATTTTTTTGCAAATTCTTTAAATGAAAATTAATTAGAGTTTGTCATATATATATTTTTTTAAATGTGGCAATAATTACCCCTTAATACCACCCGGTATCTTTTTAATGCCACCAGGTGATTGTTCTTCTTTTGTTGCTACAAATAACATTTCCAGAGACGCTGTACATTATTAAAATATTTATTACTAACAAAGGTACTCGGCGTTGCCCCGTATTAAACATAAGGTTAAATTCTTTAAAAAAATGAAGTAAAAACACAGAAAGAAACTGAGTGTATGTGAGTATTATGTTTTTCTTAACAGGTCACTTAAGTAAAAAAAATACCCCAGCTGAGATCAAAACAAAAACCTAAGGTAGTGACTCAAGTACAATACCATTAGGCTAGCTTTTCACGTTCTTTAAAAAGTGTTTTCAAACCTACTTATTATTAAGATAAGGCACCTGTCATGTGAACGATTTGCACATGAAAAGTCATGAAAGAGTTGGCAAACAGATAAAATCCAATGACCCCAGGTAAAAATTTTCAAGTTTTGCCCTTTAGTAGCCCTTTTTCTCCGGATGAAAACTGATTAAAAAGATTCCCACATGTGTGAATACCCTATATACCAAATTTCAAATCTGTAGATCAAAGATTTGTTGAGTATATAGGTTGAGAGTTGTCCTCTTTCACACACACACACACACACACACACACACACACCTTATCACTTTTGTAGATATGTATATAAATTATTCAAAAAATGTCTGAGCTAAGGAATTTATGAAAAAAAGGAAAAATAATCTATATATTAATACGATAGCATGTGTGTTCTTTTACATCTGGGTCGTTTAATTGTTCTATTTCTTGCCATAAATAATTTTATCAAGAATTCTTCATAAGTTTTGGTTTCGGTTTCGATTATGGCTGAAGGAACTCAAGTTATATAAATAGTTTTTTTTTCATAAGTTTTTATTTTGGCTTTCGATTCAAGCTAATGCACCCAAGTTATATGGATATATTTTTTTTATTTTTGAAATTCCAACTTTATAATATATAGAAACCGATAGAACATTAACTCTTTAATAATATATACAAAATCTGCAAGAATTAAAATATCATATTTAAGCGTACTTTACGACCAGGCTTCACTGGGCGTTCGAGCTAGCTTAGATAAATACTTCTGCATTTTTAATAAAAAAAGTTTACAATAATACCAGAATGACTCCATTTACACTGAACATCTACAGAATGCCAACATAAATATATTACATATGAATGAGTCCCCTGTGGCATTTCCACGGGCCCCCCGCTAGTATACAAATTCAATTAATAACAGTAATTAAATGAAATCTACATTTTCTATTGTCATTTTCTAGTTGATATATTGATTTCTGACAGTAATATACAAAAACTGTTTATTATTCTTAAAAAAAAATCAGAAAATTCTTTATAACAAAAAAAGAAAAAGATTCTACGTATCCCGCGACATTTCTTTGTAAGAATTCTGTTACATCGTATCGAATTGAAATGACCTATTTATTGTTTGTTACTGAATAGATACTTACTTTTGCAAAAAATAGATATAAATTGTTTTAAAAGGATCATGTAATCCTTGTCGCATGTTGCAAAATATGAGTTAGACGAAATAGACACACGAGAAGGGGGATTATTTTGCCAAAATATCGTGATATCTCGGATTTACACATACATCACTAGTAAAAGCAAATAAAATTAATAAATAAATATGTTGAAACAAAAACTTACGTCCATCTTATTTTATTTTCAGTACTTCATCTAACATCTAACAACCTGCCATATTTCTGCATTTTCGTAACCCTCTATATAATTAGCTCTACAAATTGTTTTATATGTGTAATGGAAACCATCTTATTCTGTGCCCCCAGTAAATTAGAAAATATGTGATTTATTTACATCTGAAAGATGCGTTTGTCTGATGGACGTTATATCCGGTATTATACTAAGCCTGTTTCTTTCTTTTAACATAATTAAAATACTTAATATGCACTGCTTTGAACTTTTTCCTGTTGATGTATGGAAGCATTCTTCTAGATATGCGTTGAATGATGAAAACAGAAATCCGAAAAAATTCAAATAATACAAATTATCAATACACAAAAAGTAGTGTTTCATGATTGGTTGAAAAGTGAATTGTTGAAAAAGTGGTATTTCATGATTGGTTGAAAAAGTGATTGGTTGAAAAAGTGGCGTTTCACGATTGGTTGAAAAAAATGATTGGTTAAAAAAGTGGTGTTTCATGATTGGTTGAAAAAGTGGTTTGTTGGAAAAGTAGTGTCTTACCTCCGCAAACATCCTGGGTAGAGCATAAAACTGCAGCTAATAGTGAAGCCCATTTGGAAGTTTTGAAAGAATATTACGCCCAAGTCCATTCCGACTTACTTATATTACCTGCAAGGGTTCAATTTATGGGTCAAATAGAATCTATCGTTTACAGATTATTTGTTTATAAAATACATGAATATGAAATGAATTAACCTACAAACAAATCATATGCAGAACATACATTTAGTAAAAATATTTGAAATTTCAAGCTTAAAATCTCATGCCATTGGACTGCTTCCATGCATACTACAACATGATCTTGTTCAAATTAAATATTAACAGATATTTATTATAAACTGTCCTCATAAGTAATCAATTTTTTTCATTTTATTAATCAATTTGAATCTTCCCATACTATTCTTCATCATCCATTTCATTAACTTGAGTGGCTTTGATAAGTGGTTACTCATCTATTATCTATAAATATAAAAGCGAAAATGTATGTATGCATGTATGTGTGTTTGCTTTTTCTGTGTGTCTACAAAAGGCTTTTTTCAGAGAAGCGCTCGGGCGGTTCACAACTTTTTAAAACTTTTTATATCACATATAAATCGTAATATCTCAGAGTTAACAACGAAGCTCGCCTGTCTATTTAATTTGCTCGATTTCGGGAAGATAAATATTCAACATTTGTCGCTCGCCGCATGTGGGTTAGTCTTTTTCCTATAACATCTTGGGAAGCGTTCCTCCAAACACCCGGGCAACACCGGGTACCCCTCGCTAGTCTATATATATAAAAGCGAAAATGTGTGTATGTATGTTCACTTTTTGTGTATGTCCAAGAAAAGCTTTTTTCAGAGAAACGGTCTGTCGGCTCGCAACTTCTTAAAACTTTTTATATCACATATAAATCATAATATCTCCGAGTTAACAACGGAGCTAGCCTGTCTATTTAATTTGCTCGACTTCGGGAAGATAAATATTCAACATTTGTTGCTCGCCGCATGTGAATTAGGCTTTTTCCTATAATAAAAGCGACACTAATTCTGACTGTATTTTCCGGCTATCGCCTGAAATTTCCAGAAATAATCAGCTTTGATCAATGTGGAAATATTTTCCTTATATCAAACAATTGCTATTCAATTTGGACCCCACCAACATCTTGGGAAAATAAAGATAAAAAAACGTTCCCGCAGTAAATGAAATACTATCCCGCAGTCAAAGTTAATTAAATAAATTCAAACGTGTTTCTGTTAGTATCTCGCGGTGGGCCAGTGTTTAACATCGCACTCTTTTTTTTTTCACACTTTAATTTCCAACTTCGCCTCAAGGGTTCAATCCTCATACTCACCTACCAAAACTTTTTTTTATTTTACCCCCCCCCTCGAAGTTTTGATTTACCCAAAACAACATACACTTCCAAACACCCGAGAAACGCCGGGTACCCCCCCTCCCGCTAGTATTATATAAAGGGCAAAATGGGTGTGAGCGTTTGTGTATGTTGAAAGGCTTTTTGCATCGGCTTTTCACGTCAGTTAGATTCCGTGAGAAGTTTTTGCATACTTCCTAGATCGTAATATCTCACATTCGCAAACGGACATCGTCTCTATCTCTTTTTTTGATCGAGTTAAACAAAATTCCTGCCATCGTGTCTGTCAGTGTATGAATGAACGCAGGGACTTTAACTCTTTGCTGTCCTCAGGGTTTGTGGAACTCTTCTATGAACTGGGGCTTTCCTAGAGGGAGCCAATCAGGAGGAGCAGAAGTGGGCAGGAGGGACCTGGATCCTGTACAGCGTGTGTGAGAAGAATAAAGCGTCCTGCCAAAAACATAGCGTTTGTGTTTTCTTCTATTACTAATCTACTTTAACAGTGTCGCCTGTTAGTTTATCTTTTTTGTATAAATAAAGCAAAACTAATCAAACGCAAACGTCAATGACTGGCCTTCTCCTGGGTAGTATTTGTTCTGTAATTAGTTCTTGGTTAATGTAGGGGAAGCCCTTTATACTAAGACAATTACTATTTATTTGGATACTGCCAGAGTGCCCCTTTTGGGGGAGAGCTGGTTTCCACCCACATTAAAAACGACCTTGTGTCCAATTTGCTTTCATGGGAGGTTTAAAAGCAACGCCATCCTTTGTTTTTGATTGACTACGAATTTTAATGCTTTAAACTTCTGGTCGTGTCATGAAGTAGGACGTCACATTTTCTTTCACTTTCTTTTCTGCCTTTGCAACACAAGTTCGAGCCTGCCTGCCTACTACCACTTTTTTGCTTTTGGCTCAACACATACCTCCAAACACCAGGACAACGCCAGGCACCCAGGCACCCAGGCTAGTCTAATATATAAAAGGCAAAATGTGTGTGTGTGTGTGTGTGTGTGTGTGTGTGTGTGTGTGTGTGTGTGTGTGTGTGTGCAGAACCTGACGAAATCGATATCGTTTATACATCGATTCTTTGGATGACAAATATCGAAAAATTGGCCCAAAACATTAATTCTAAACTCGGCCGTTTTGTACAAGGAGGGGTCGGCTTTTGCGTCGCCATTTTTTGCAAATCATCCTCTCTTTTCGATTAACTAGCCTTAATCTAAATGTTCTTAACTTCCGGTCGAGCGATGGAGACATCGATTAAGAGGTCAGGTATTTTTTTTTTCTCCTTTGCGTTACGGGTTCAAGCCTGCCTTTCTACTACCACATTTTTTTAACACCTCTGCTTACTGTTGTTTTGTTCCCCTCCCCTTTCTACTACCACATTGTTTCTACTACTGTTGATTTTAACCCCCCCCCCCATCCCTGCCTGGGTGTCCTTACTACACCACCTTAACACTCGGGCAACGCCAGGCAATGCCGGGCAACTTCGCTAGTTAGTAATAAAAAGAAATATTTTTAAATGTCACGATTTAATAATAAGAAACTTGAAAGGGATGATATACCATTAAACAACCAAACAAATATCTGTTTGGTGGAAGGTGTCCAAAAAATTCGTAAATATTTGCAAAATATTGAATTTTATGTAATTAAGCTGCAAGTTTTGATTCGTTATTGCTGAAAAGCCACAAAAGAGATCTGTGCTGCCGGAGGTGAAGGAAGAATTGTATATGCAATGATCCCAAAGTGGTACAAGCGTAAGCAACTGGAGCGGGTCTATGAAAAGTTGAAGCAAAAGTATTCGGTTTTGATCAACCAAAAGCACGCTTTGATGCAACAGGACAATGCTAAGCCACACAAACCAAAGATAAATTTGAAGAGCTGGATGGTGTTGAGGTTCTGTCATATCCAGCCTGCAGTCCTGACTGTGCTCCATCAGATTATAGCCTTTTCTCCTCAATGCAACACTTTCTGAAAGGCTGCTGATTCGACTAGTTTGATGAAGTCGAGGAAGCGTGTCAAAGAATTTTTTGCTTTGAAGCTAACTCAATTGTACTTTGACCTAATCCGAAAGCTTGCAGATCGATGGCAGAAAGTCAAGGAAAATGATGCTCTTTTTTATAAGGATTAATTTTTTTTTTTTTTTTTTTTTTGTAATATTTCAATTATTTGCAAGTGTTTACGAACTTTTGGGACAACCTAATACTAGAGGTTATTCGGCATGAATTACTGTTTTCTTAAGTTTGAACGTTGTGCTAAATTCTTGTTTTTTGAGCAAAATGTATTTCCTTCTGTTTTTACGCAGTTACTAAACCTGACAGCTGGCTTATTTATTTATCTGTTTTGTTTCCGCCTTCGGCAAAAAATGATTGCAAATGTAAGAATTAGGTTAACTTCTGCCATTTTGAATTCATCGTCAATGCACATATTTTCTTATTTGGGGAAATTATTTCATTGAACAAGTTCTAGGAAAATGAAAATGGTGACAGAAGATGACAATTGGAAAATATGAAGAAGAAAAGAATTCTTTTAAAAGGTTTTGATTCAACGAAAATATGTTTCCAGTCGCTGAGACAAATCAGGAAATTGTTTTATTAACTTGAACATGAATAATCTTTGATTCATTTATATTTCAGTTTTTCAAACTCTTTAAAAATTAGTGTCATTCACTTTGGCTAATTTTGATGTACAAAAGACCAAATTTATCCCCTGTCCATTCAAAATATACTCTGAACATAAAATAGACTTTCATTTCAACTTTAACAAAGCTAGAGTTGAAAGTAAATGACTGAAGATAATAATAATAATAATAATAATAATAATAATAATAATAATAATGAGGATTTCCCTCAATCCCGGCTTCAAACCAGGAGCTTCAAAGATCAAGGGTTTTCCTAAGGATGTTGGTGGTACCTATAATAGCAGAGGTCTGAAGGCCGCCTAAAAGATCGAGGAATTGTACTTTTTTCAATTGTCCTTCTAGACGACTTGATACTAATTGTAGTGTACCAACTACGACCGGGATTATTTGTGTTTTAACCCCGTGTATACACATTATCTCCAAGGCCAATGGAGTATAATTGCTCCACTCCTCATTCTCCTTCTCTCTCACACTCCTGTCCCAGGGTACTGAAAAGTCTACAATCTGCCAGTCTTTTGAGACTTTGTCAATGACGACCAAATTGGGACGATTATGTTCCAATTGCTTGGTCGTTATGACACTTTTGTCCCACCATACATCTACCTTGCCATCCTCACTTATTCTCATTTCATCAGAAACCTCCTCAAGCCATTTTCCAGCACACTTCACCCCAACCTTCTTACACACCTGCCAATATATCCGGAGTTCTATGTGATCGTGTCTTTTGCGGTACTCTCTCTGGACCAGTCCACTACACTCTGCTGCAAGGGGCACAATTGACTCTGAGGTCTTACCACAAATCCAGCATTCTGCAGTAACTTCCTCTCCTAGAACCACTTTTTTGAACAATCGTGTTCCTAATGCCTGCTCTTGTGCTGCACAACCAAAAGCTTCAGTACTCTTAGCCAAATACCCAGCTCTAAGCCATTGCCATGATCTTTCATCAGCCACTTCTGCTATATCCTGGTAGAACCTTCCATGCATTCTCTTCCTAGCCAGTTCCTCTGCCCTTTCTCTATCCATACGTTTCACATAATCAGCCTTGGTCTCACATACCTCCATTTCATTGGGCACAACCTTATGCATCCACTCCTCACTTCTAACCACATGCTCGTTCAACGACATCTCCTCAGTTCTAATACAATCTTTTACACTTTTCAATCTTCTCCCACCATCTTTCCTTTTTTGATAGAGCCTTGCTACGCTACATCGACTGTGAAATATACCAAACATTGCAAAAATTTTCTTGTTTTGATATTCATGGCATGCAAATCCGTATCAGACCATTCTAAAATTCCTGCACTGTATCTCCAAATACTGACTGCCCATGCATTCACTGCTTTCATTAGGTTTCCTCTATACAGTTTCGACTTTGCAATTAGTTTCACTCTTCTAAGATACTCCTTCCTGACTCTCCTTCATTTCTCTGTTCATGATGCCTACACCCTCCAACATTCCCAAATACTTATACCCTGTATCTTCTATTTCTTTCATGATTTCTCCATTTGGCAGCACTATTCCATTCAAATGAACCTTTACTCCTCTTTTCATTACCAGCACCGCGCATTTATTAATCTCAAACTCCATCCCAATGTTTTCTGAGTATGTCCCCACAAGTTCTACCAGTCTCTCCATTTCCTTTTCATTTCTACCGAATATTTTCAAATCATCCATAAACAGTAGACGCTTGAGGCGTCTGTCAACAGATCCAAAGTTATACCCCAGTTCAAGAGGATGCTCAGTGGCATCATTATCATTACAAAAAGAAGTGGCGATAACAAATCTCCTTGAAATATTCCACGTTTAATGCTTACCTGCCCCATCTCCTCTCTGTTTGCTGTCAGCACTGTTTTCCATTGAGCCATACTTGTCTCCAAAAGTCCTAGTACATTCTCAGCAACCTTCATCATCAATAGTGTTTTACGTATCCCTGAATGAGGAACCATGTCATAAGCCTTTCTGTAATCGATCCATGCTACGCTCATATTCCTCTTCTTCTTCTTCGCATCCTGCATTATTGCTTTATCAATTAGTAGTTGCTCTTTAGTACCTCTCGAGTCTTTCCGACACTCCTTTTGTTCGTCAGGAAAACACCATTACTCTCAAGATGTTCATAAATTTTCTCCGCAAAGATTCCAGTCAAGAGTTTACACATCAGTGGCAGACATGTAATTGATCTATAATTATTGGCATCTGTTCCCTTTGCAGGATCTTTCCTAATCAGTGTTGTTTTTCCCGTCACAAGCCAATCAGGGGCATCTCTCGACTCTACGACCCTTTGCAGGGCAGCAGTTCTAGGTGGATAAAGGCATGGAAACTGTTTAAACCAGAAGCCTATCACTCCATCTGGACCAGGTGCCTTCCAGTTTGTCATCCTTCATATGCCAGCCTTCACGTCATCAATGGTTATCTCAACATTCTTCATCTGCTGCATTCCTGACCTCTCCCAACCAGCTAGCCTTCTTATTATATCGCCCTTCGACAGACCAAATCCCACTCCAGAACTTCCTGGCATCTTTTGCATTTGGAGTGTTGTTATTTCCCACCTGTTTACTACCATTTAATTCTTTTTACAGCTGAGACTGATTTTTCCAGAAAAAGTTGTTCTGCCAGAATGCAACATTTTTTCCAACAAAGTTCCGAAATTTCATACCACCAGCGTGGACCTTCTCTTTCAACATTGTTAGAATGGTCATCGTTCCCTTTTCCAGCAATCTGTATCTTCTTTTAAGTTCGTCCTTGTCTTTCTGTCCTAGTTTAACTCCTTTTCTTATTTCTTTGATTCTACCAATGTCTTTCCGCCACCGTTTAATACGTTCTTCAAGCCGCCTATCATTCATTTCTTTCTTTTTCTTCTGTATTAAGCCAAGACGATTCGCAACAACGTAGCCTGTTAAGTTCCATAATCGATATGTTCTTTCTTATGATGTTGTGAATTACTCCTTGAACTATTTTTTACCTCGCTTTTCATCTTCCGCCTATCACTACTCTTCATGTTTGGAATATCTATGATCTCGTCTGCAAGAAAACCTCTCTTAACTTTTGAAGTACTTCTTTTATACAGGTTAAAGCTTCATCACCACTTCTCCATACATCTGCTCCTTCCACTAGTTCCATTGTCTTAGAGTCATTGATCTCCTCTGTCTTAGATCCTTCAAACTCCTCATCATTTCCCCTTATGATAGGATTCCATTCCTCCTCAGTTGCCCGCCTCCCATCATCATTTACATTTCCTTTCTGCACTTCCACTCTCTTGGTGCTTTCATCAGAGCTAGTTTCATCAATTTTGTTTTCGTTATTCATTTCATTCCTAACCATCCGTTCAATCTCTTCTCTTACAATCACAGAAAGTAGGTTGTTATTTTTAATTTGTTTTAACTGGGATACCAAACTGGCGACACTCCTAGCTCCTCCTCCTCCTCCTCTCGATTCCTACTCTTATCATATATATCAGCCAGATTTGGTACTACCACTTCTTACAAGCACTCTTCTTTCCCCATCCGTCCATGGTTTTTTGACATTTCCTGTTCCATCCCCCTTCGTGTCTTGGGACCCTCTCTGCCAATTCTCACTGCCCCTACCTGATGTTGCTGATGGCCTGAAAAATGTACACAAAAACAGAAACATGAAACATCCGAACATGTGCAAAACAATTGCTCGTTTAATAATAATAACATTAATAATAATAATAATAATAATAATAATAATAATAATAATAATAATAATAATAATAATAATAATAATAATAATAATACCCCCAAAAAATTAAAGAAAAGGCTGATACTACAAAAAATAGGTGTGAAGGGATAAGGAGGGCTGAAGAACTGAAAAGAAAAAACACTAATCAAACCTCCACTGGATGGGAGCGAAGAGTATCTGAGACTTTGAGGAGACTTATTGCCATTCAAAGTCCAGTGAAAAACAACAGTAGTTGCCAGCAAGAAATCAGTGATAAGCAATGATTACAATAACACAAAGTCATTTGCAAACATTACCAAAAAAAGTGGACAGGACTGGGAATCTGGGGAAACATGCACGTCTGACTCCAGGAAACACCACCAGTTGTTGTCAGCAAGTAATCTCTGATGATGGTCTCTGTGTGGATTTCTAGTAAGTAAAAAAAATGAATAAATAATGATGAAAAAAATTCGATGAACTAAAATGATATCAGAGACTCATCTAAAATATAAAATAAATATGATAGCACTAATATTGCTTGTATTTATTTGCTTCCCCACTGAGCAAATTAGACACCAGGCCGTTTTTTAATGTGGAGAGAGGGTGGGAGGGGGAGGGAAAAGGTGACCAGCTCCCGAGAGGTGGGAAATGGGAGCTGGATAGTGAGAGCCTGCTGGTATATAGGGTTGCTCCTATATGGACCAGAAGATTGCCACAAGGGCAATGGTCTTTGATTGCAGCATCTGCCGGAACAGATGGTATTTATTTGCTCCCCCACTGAGCAAATTAGGCACAAGGCCAATTTTTAATGTGAGGAGTGAAGGGAGGGGGAAGGGAAAGAGGGGACCAGCTCCCGAGAGGTGGGAAATGGGAGCTGGATAGTGAGAGCCTGCTGGTATATAGGGTTGCCCCTATATGGACCAGAAGATTGCCACAAGGGCAATGGTCTTTGATTGCAGCATCTACCGGATCAGATACTACACTTTGATCTTGGCCCGAAGGCCATAAAGAATTAGGGATATTAGCATTAATATTGGTTGATTCCACAAAAAAAGGCAATCTGAAAGTATGAAAATATCGGTGAGAGATAATCCCATTCAAACCCTTGATTACGAGAAGATGTGCTAGATATTAGCAAGGCAGGACCAAAGGTATTGCTAGAAGAATCGGAAGTGAAACAGAGCAGATCTAGTCGGATAGTGATGGCTCCCAGTAGAGGGGATGAGAATTCATTTGTCTAGAAGCAGCGGCAGCTTTCCAATGGGGAAACATCAGTAATAAAAGTTGCTAAAAAGATGACCCGAGATTTGTTGATTCATTGGGATGAATTTTCTTTGCAGCTGTTCCCGATGATCCGTCAAACAAGATCAGGGATGGACCAGGTAGATTTCTTCGATTGGCCCGATGTTACAACCCCAGAGAACTGTTATTTGTTCCTTTTGTTACATGTTCTTTATTAAAATGTGTCTGTTGTCATAAGTTTTATACCACTAGACGATACACAAGTTAGACTCACATACATAATACATACATTCTTCCATATTATACCAGTATTCTTTCTGGCGTCATTATACAGAATACACTGACAATACAACAGAATCAGTGTATATAAATTCCCGAGGATAGCATGAGAGATAGGACAATGATAAATGGCTGATGAGCGAATTTAAAGTGAGTTACAATGATGATCGAAAGAAGCAAAGAACCACCCCACAAAATATGTGGTGAAACCAACATCAACTTACACCAAAAAAAAAATGTTAGAATAATCTGAGATGATAAAAAGTAAAGGTAGGGAAAGCAACATTCAAATCCTAAAGAGACTTATTGTCACTCAAATTCCAGGGAAAGCAATAACTTGATTTTAAACGGCTGATATGAGACCACAGAATGAGCTGTAATGATATTCGAAAACAGAGTACCGGAAATATGGAAAAATGTATTGTCTTTTAGGAACTAAAACTGAGTTTACCAGTGAGCGATCACTAATGATGTCTCATAATAACTTCTATAATAATATGGATCATAAGTGAATGCAGCAAACTGACTCAATGAAATATAAAAACACATTACTTAGTTGAAAAGATCATCTATTGGGATTTTGTAAATGATTACACATGAAAAATGAAAAGCATAAAAGTCAATTGAAACATCTGGGAAAACAATCATTGAAGCTTTGACCAGACATAATGATAGTTTTGCTATAAACAAGCAAAGATTGACTTTGGACATAAATGAAATGACATCAGTTTTTGGCCCCCGAAAAAAGGAGGATGAACCTGTAAATTCACCTTCGTCCGTTCGTTCATTCGTCCATTCGTCTGTCTGAACTTTTCTCAAAAACTACACTTTTGCACAAACATTAAACATGATATGAGTAAAAAATTAACTGAACGGATTTTCTGGGAAAACTCTGGTTGCCTGCTTACGGATGCTTTTTGGGTTAAAATGGCTAACATTGACACTTTTGTGCTTATTAAAAAAAGTTGATGCCTTGGATTTTTATAAAACTTTCTGAAAAGTTGTAAGTAACTGATTTCTATATAATTTTGTTTGTCTATACTTCGCGGTAACTCTTAGGTGTGCCCCAGGGGCTCTTTTAGGGTTAATAATAAAAACACTCCATTTTTGGGACTATTTTATCATATTTGTCCAAAATTTTCTGTGTATGTCTATTTATTAGTAGTTTTACATGGTGCTGAACTCCAATTTAAATATGTTGCGGCTTTGGGGATTTTGGCGGCTAAATGGGAGGGGGGGCGGCAAATGATAAACTTACTCATTTCTTTTTTTGCAGGGTACAAAACTCAAATTTACATATGTTAAGGCCTAAAACTGCACCGTTTGTTCATTTTCGCCAAGATTTGACGTTCCCTGGGGACTTTTGGGGCTAAATGAGGGGGGGGCAAATGCTGAACTTAGTCATTTTTTTATGCCTCGTTCACTGTATACTCACAGGGAACCATGCATGCTTCACTTGTTTACATAATAGCGAGTCCAAACGAGCTATTCAACTAAGCTATTGGCTAGGATAGAATTATATTGCCCCCCCCCCACCACCACCACCCACACCTATACATACACGTCAACACAATCTTCTATGGTCGGTTATTGTGGTTCAGGGCATTGTGTTCTTTGAATTAAACATTAACAAATAGTAAACTTAGTCTCAGTGTGCTTATACACGTCTTCTACATGAAAAAAGGACCCAAACACATGAATATGGTTTATTAAACACATTACGCTGCTTTCATATGTAATATATGACTAGTTAATATCATTCTAGCATAAATCTGTGGAATTTTCACGGGTATAGCTAGTATGAATATGTGAAGATCTTTGTTTTAGTATCAGGAAGTTATGAATTGATTATGGATGGGTGGATTGAGCCGTTTTGTTTTGGCTTCTTTGTTAATCTGAAATTTGATGCTAGTCCCTCAAGACTTTCAGACCATCTGTCTCTCATATATCTTGTATATCAGCACTTTCATTATCGTTAATATCATTTCGGACACACAAATGAAGATGGATACTATTATCAGATTTTTATGAGAGAATCAATTCAAATCATTCAAATTTTCATCTGCAAATTCTAATTGCAGGAATGTTAATAGACAAATTGTTGATGTGTATATTGTTAATACGTATATAGTTAAGATGCATATTATTAATGGATATATATTTATTATACACTAGAATGAGGCGCCCAGCCTTGCCAGGTCATAAAATACACTTAAATATATTTTAATGCATGCAGATTTCGTATTTATTATTACAGAGTTAATTCTCAATTCAATATTATATTTTACCTAATATACAGTACTGATTTCAAAAATAAAAAAAATGACTTGAATGATATCAGCCAGAATCGAAGCCAAAACATTTAGCTTTCTAGCTGTGTCTCCTACCGATGTAGCTATCGAGAGATAGGTGAGAAAGATTTAATATTAAACGATTGAAGAAATGAATTGAATTTGGGCATGCACAGTAAGAAGTAAAAATATATCGGCAAGTTAAAATAACATTTCTCATTTGAAGTCACCGATATATGCCTGTACTCGTTATTCATCCATCCAAACAAAGATTTTATTCGTTATAAACTATCCTTGGTGTATGATTACTATTTCCTGATAATTTCAGTGTTATGTGACCAGTAGGTTAAGAGTTTATTAGTTAAATATTTCCACAGATAGACAGACAGACAGATAGATAGACAAACACACACACACACACACACACACATACACACACATACACATACACACACACATACACACACATGCATATATATATATATATATATATATATATATATATACTGTTTTATTTATATAGATGATTGAGACATATTGTTATTAAGTATACTGTTAATAGACAAATTGTTATTATCATCATAGTTTGAACTCATTTTCCTCAGGATGTCAAGGCTCATCAAAAAATATCAACATCCTGTATTTTCAGGATTCCTTCTTTTTGTCTCATTGATAAAATCTAAAAATCCAGTAACTAAGGACGTTGTTTATCACATGCCGTTCTAACTGAATCACTTGAAGATTTACTTTTAATTTTTACTACCTGAAAGCATAGCATGACCTTTCGTATCAGTTTGCTTGCAGGAGCTTTCAAATATGCTATTCTACAGATCTTGGGATCTACTTCAATTCTAGATTACCAATGACCCTGTAAAAGGGTTCATCTTCTCATTGACAAATCTTATCTTTCTCCTTATCAAATATATCAAGTGGAAAGACAAGTTTAGCTGCCTATGACCAACTAAGTATTGGTATGTCGTAGGTGGAACACAAGAAATTATTGGTTATCTATCTGTCTGTCGATCTATCTAAATATCTGTGTGTATTATCGATATATCTGTCGATTTAGTTATCAATCTATCTTTTTATCTATTTATCTATCGATCTATCTATTTGATTGGCATGGTAAATGGGGAGGTGTGAGCTGATATATTGTTAAAACATGTCAAAGTCGCATAAAACTCAGTGACCGATCAATTGCACCGGAAGAGTTTGATAACTGACCCGGGAATACATGTATGTGATCATGTAGTCTAGTAAGCTGAGAGAATAGTTGGAGTTGGGTTGAGGACGTCAACAGAAGAAGATGATCTGAAAAGGATCTCCTCTCAAAGGGGTGGAGGGTGTGGGCGCCTCAGATGTGGGATGTGTAAGAACTAGCCACCCAAGTAAAGATCGTCGATCGCTCCTCTGCTGGACATAATGCCTGGGAGTGAATAAACAACTATAAAGAAACCAACCTATCGTCTTGAGTTAATCGCATGCGTCTGCTTGTCAAGAGAATCATCTGCCTCACGATGATAGAAGAACCCTCGCAAGAGGCTGAGTATCAGAACCAGGTATGCCACGTTTATGTATTCGTATTATATGTCAACACACACACACACTAAAAGAGACACTATTAACGATCTTGGCAGGCTTAAAAAGGGTTAAAATGGTTCAAGAAAAGAATTAATTATACACTAAGAAAATATTAAGAACACACACCTTGACTGCAACACGATAAGCTAGGGTTCATTTAGTGAAGAATCACCATAGACAAGTAGTGACACGTACACATATTCAGATGAACCCGTTGTCACATACATACGATAGTATTGCGATTCAGTGTATATATATAGCCAAACCCAACAACAACGTAACATACGTTGATTTAGTGACTATATAACAGTAGTAATTGCTTACAACATATCGCCTGTCTTATTAATACAATTTGGGTGACTATTTGGGAATACTGTATGTAGCATATCAATACCTCCCTACTATAACTACAAATACGTAACATTGTCATAGCCCTTGATAGGGATATACAATGACGGGGAACACTGGGGAATTTGATATTTCATAGAGACTTCCTCCTTTCACGAAAAGCGATTCAATCCACCTGGGATGAGGTTCATTTCGATATGGATACAGGGTATCTCAGTCTTAGAAAACTCTGGTGGATGTGTTCCTGAAATTATATATGCTCTTGGCAGTATGACTGCCAACTGATGTTCGTGTGGTTATACATGGCTTAATCCTGTTCAAGATGATACTCTATTTACTCACCAATCTCGCCCTCATTGATATGATCCAAATCAATACTCAGCATTAATTTGACTTTGGGTGACCTGATAGTAAAGTTATAAAAGCAATAACAAAACAATACACATTAGAAAACTTTTTTTTTTCTGCCACTGGAAAATATGACCCATCCAATATATATTTTTTTCTTATTCGCAGACCAGATATTTTTGTATGAATTTTTTAGACATTGATTTTTTTTATTAACAAACGATTTTTTCATATTTTTCAGGTATTTTATAGAAAAATGATTTTGTGGATCATAAAAAAAAAACATTTAATAAGATTGAACCACCTAATGTACATGGACGACCTGAAACTCTTTGCAAAAAACCAAAGACAGAACTAGAAACACAAATAAACACAACCAGAATCTTTAGTCAGGATATCCATATGGAATTGAAAATGGAAAAGGGTGCACTGCTGATCATGAGGAGGAAAAAAAAACTGGAAGCAAGTGAAGGTATGGTACTAACCAATCAAACTGAGATGAAGACACAAGGTGAGCATGATAGTTACAAATTCTTGAGAATTCTGGAAGCAGACACCATCAAAGCAATAGGAATGAAACAGAAAATTGGTAAGGAATACCTCAGAAGAACAAGAAAACTCCTCGAAACTAAACTATATTTACCATTTCTAGTCTATTCTAGCGTTTATGTTGAATTTAATGTAGAACTGATCTACACTCCAAATTTTAAAAGAACTGTTTTTATTTTTCAGACTGTTTACACGTAATCGCCTAAAAAAGTAGAATCTCATTTTTGTTTTGGTGGAGTTTAGCTGAGGATATTCTATCTACAATACTACTACTAATACTGATAATAATACTTATACGTTTTCATATAATAAAAGAATCTACTTAACTTCTATATTACATTAAAGTATAAGTTTAAATGTGAAACAAAAATTAATAATTTTTCATTCATAAAACGTACATTTCTTTCAAGTAAGTTTTTTTTAATACACACTAAAATTTTTATGTTGTCAAATTATTACTGTATGCAGTCTGAAATCAATGTATCTGTCTTATTAGTGGAAGGAAAATAAAATGTCCAAACGGTTTCAATAATATTAATAATCAAAAATAATTTTAGTAATATAGGGTGTCCAAAAAAAACGCGCCCCAACTCTATTTAAGCCCTGTTTCTCAGTGCTTTGTCTGAATGAAATGCAAACTTTAGTCATAACTAGTTTATTATATTCAAAACATCACATCAAAACACTAGGGTGTTTGGCCTTTTTTTTCTCCGTTCTACAGCATATGTTCTAGATGGCCTCCATTTAGCTTTTGTTTTTTTTGGGTCACCCTGTACTAAAATTATTTTTGATTATTAATATTATTGAAACCGTTTGGACATTTTATTTTCCTTCCACTAAAAAAAACTTACTTGAAAGAAATGTATGTTTCATGATTTTATGTATGTTTTATGATTATTTTTGATTTTATTTCCTTGTATATCCAAATTCCCCCACCTTTTATATATTAGACCAGTAGTGAGCACCCGGTATTGCCCGGTCATAAAATATAGTTAAATATGATATTTTAATTTATCCAAATTTCGTACATCTTATAATAGAGTCAATTATCTATCGATTATTTCATTGGATATTGTGTTACATAGCGTTCATTGAGGAGCACCATTTACGTTTTGTGTATAACATAAAAAGGATTCCGTGTGCGTATGATTGTCTCTAATATAAATGGTTGTGTGTTTGATTATCATAAAGGGAATCGTGTGTGTGACATGTATTTTCAGAACCTACCTCTGCTTCTTCGATGTTGGACCATCTGGAAATTTCTCATCCTGGAGGGAGACTTGATACCTGTTTGACGAAGATTTATCACTCCAAGACGATGAATGGGTTTTATAGTTTTTATTTCACTTTCCCCAGAGGTCCTGCAGGAGGTGGAAGTGAAATCGGCCTGTGTGGGTTCTTCTTCTATACACGTCAGCGTTCGTCTCCCCCCCTCCCCAGTTAAGAGGGGGAGACAACGGAAAGCCGTCTGTCTTCTTCAAAGCCCAAATCAAATCTCACAGATCTAGCCAACCTGACCACGTCACATATACGTAATCTGGTCAGCTGACCTTCGGTTCTGGTAAACGTGTCTACCTCCACGTTTACTCACCCCTCTCTCTCTCTCTCTTTTTCTCTCTCTCTCTCTCTCTCTGTAACAATTGTAGTCATGATTTCAAAAGTAAAAAAAAACAAAAACGTGCGACTTTAGTGCCATCAATCAGAATCGAAACTGAAAACAAAAAAAATGGAGATAGACAGACAAAGTGAGTTCTCAGAATGTATTAGTTTCAATATTTCAATACAGTCCAGGTTTTGGAACGGCTTTTAATTTTTTTATTTTTTTTGTTTGCATCACAGATTAAAAAGACATTTTTACTCGTTTTACTACTAATATAAAATTGATATAATTTGCGTGACTGAAATAGGAATTTATTACTGAAGTTACTATTTACTCTTATAATCTTTGAAAATCGTACATCATAAAGATTTTTTGTTTATTTTTATTTACCTAAATATATTGTTCTCTCGTAAAAATTATTACATAATAACATTATGGAACCAGGAACGTAATAAAAAAAACAAAATAAGAAAACGAATTGCTGGGAATCGAAACCTCACTTCTACTGTTAAAAGCCGTTCATACAAATCACAGCTTCATGAGAGCAAGCATTCTGAAAGCTTTGTAAATTAACCATATAGACTTTTATGTGCCAGGTCGTGCCAGGTCAATCAACGCATGTGCAAAGAGACGTCGTAGTTAAGAGGATACTTACACTGTATGCGTGCTAAGTTGTAATTTCTTTCAATTTTAACCCCTTAGCAATTATTTTAATCAGCTAAAGACCCATAACTAAACGTCCAACAAAAATGCAATCATTTGAGCCACCTCCTACTTCTTTGCGACATTTTATATTGGAAGAGACAGAGTTTGAAAAAAAAAATGAAGACAGATAAACGGACATATAATGAGTTTTATAAATGAGATTTGTTTTACAGGTTAATAGACAAACAATAAAAAAAAGAAAAGAATTAACGCCAAGTGTGGTCTCACATATAGCCGTGGAAATTTTGACATCCACTGATTCATTTATAGTTAATTCAACCAAGCTATTTAAAATGTTGAAGTTTAAAATTTTTTTTTTTCATGCAGTTTGATCACCTTTTGTCAGGTTTGATAATGCTGAAGAACTGGAAAAACGCCAAATTTCATTTTTTTACACAATAAAGTAAATTTGCATGCGTTTTATTATTATTATGTACATATTTATTTTATAGAGTTTAATTTTACTCATAGTGTAAAAGAAAATATTTATTATTTTATTAGAAATGGAAAATACAGTTATTTTTTTAAAGAATCGTTTTTGAAAACTCATTTAAAACTCGTTATATCTTCATGTTGACTTCAATAAGTTTCCAGATTTTTTTTCGTGTGGATACTTTTATTAATAGTACACATGAAACTCTTGTCATATTTGAAGTTACCCCCCCCCTCTGCTGCAATGCAAATGCTGTACTGTTCCAACAACTTCTGGAAGCCCCCATAAAAGTTCTTGTGTGTTAGCATGCCAATGACCCTCATCACAGCCTCTTTCATCTCCTCAATTCTCATAACGACAGCCTCTAAGGTTTTCCTTGAGCTTAAGAAATAACCAAAAGTCACAGGGCGTCAGGTCTGGAATATAGGAAGGGCGAGGAACTGTTTTAATGCCCATCTGACTACAATTTGGATGTCTTCAAGTCCAACATAAACAAGTTCTTGATAAACCGCCCCCTTAAGTAAGACACTTTATCAGATCTGCATTACTAACGATTACTACGATATTGGCCCGGTGATTACTGTACACACAATAACCCTTATCCTCGAATGGCTTCCGGGCCTTGATATGTGGTGACTTCCATAAAAAAAATATCTTGGTCAAAAAGTGTGTGACAAGAATTGAGTTGTTGTCTGATGCATTTGTGCAAATCTTTTGCATTTTTAGTTCTTCATGTATAAATGTGTGTACAGTTCCCACACTGACATCAAACTGAGCACTTATTGTCTCTATAGACACACGACGATCTTTATCATTGAAATTCTTTATTTGACTAATCAACTCTGGTGTTTTGACTCCCTTATTCCTGCCATATTTGTCATTATCCCTCACAGACTCCCTGCCTTCCTTGAATCTCTTATGCTACTTAAATACTAATGCTCGATTCATGCAAGATTGCCCAAAAGCAGTCTGAAGCATTCCATACGTGTCTGTGGCATTTTTTCCAAGTTTAAAACCGAATTTTATTGCATATCGTTGTTCTAAAGTGTCCTCATGTCCAGGTTGCATTTTTGAAATTCACAAGCTGTGACTATCAGGCTTTAGTAGGATGTATTCCAATTTCTGCTGTAGCTGTTCATTTGAACCTGAAATCATAAAAATTGGTCAGTCACTTCATAATGCGTATAACAATAACATACTGAATTTTTAAGTATCTATGGCAATTTTAAATGCCTGTACAAACAAACTGGAAACTTATCCTCCTTCAGCACTGCAAGATATAGAAATAATATCTCACAGTTCAAATACTTTTTGAGTTTGTATAAAAAGAATAAACACCAACAAAAGAACATTGAAACGCAAACTGCATAAATCATTAAACGCACTTCTCTGTCTATCGTTTCCCCCTCCTCCTCCCCCTCCCCCTCATCCTCATTCTCATTCCTTCTTTCCTTGTTCTTTTTCCATGTTTTTCTCCTCTTTTCCTTCTCGTTTTTCTTTGTCTTCATCTTCCTCTTTTAATTAATCTCAGTGGTTCCTAATTGAGAAATTTGTGTCTAATTTTTTGTTTATACTCAATCATGGGACAATAAAAACCTGTAGAAAAAAGTAAATGCTAATTGCATAAAACTCATCTAATACAACACCACCGTTAATGTATGAGGCTTGTTCCATAAAACCTATTTTTTTAACTCAAAAAGTCGAAGAGCTACGAAGGCAGGAGTGTTACCATTAAAACAAATGACCGTTTGTGCTCCAGAATTTATTTTTCTACATAATCATCGCCATTTGTAATGCAGTTTTACCAGGAATTTAATGATGCATTTCTGCTTTTGACACACGTCCATGACAGGTGTTCCTTTCTTAGACCCTCACACCGTCAATATCTGTAACAGAGAGATTAAACTTTTAGGTTAGGAATGCATAAGTTTAATCATCATAACAATGCAATTTGCAATCGCCTCTGATCCATTCGGGCGGAATAAAAAAAATAAGAGGCACCTGTATAAGATTTTAGACATTACTCTCCAAAAATAACTGATCACTTGTATTGGCACATTGAAAAAAAGTGTATCTGTCTCATTTGATTTAAGGCTGGAAAATTAGTGATCCTATCAAAAGTATTGTAGTCATGAATTGAAAAGGTAAGATTGTTCAATGTTCTTTCTTCTCATATATGGATGAACTAAACCATTATGTCGAATAATATCCAAGGTGATAAAGTCAACAGAGCAGTCAAGAGCCCATTAACAGCAAATTTAAAGTTACATGCACAGTCATCAAGATTAACATCCACATATAACGCCACAAGTTTAGTCAGTTTAAATGGAACAGTAAAACTTCCAATAAAACTGGATGTAGTTTTTGATCTTGAAATGATGTTTCTTTCAGCTCCTTGCATCAAGCGGCTTCATGTCTGGTCTGGAGCAATTTCAATAAAACATCAATAATGAAAGCGCCATAAAACCATTTACCTTATATGGTTGGTTTTGATATATTAGTGCAATAAAAGAGCAGCTATCTCATTGTATAATTGATTGCTGAAAGATTATAATTATTGCTAAGATAAAACAGATCCTTTGGTGACTTCA
This sequence comes from Euprymna scolopes, assembly GCF_053919585.1. Lineage (NCBI taxonomy): Eukaryota > Metazoa > Mollusca > Cephalopoda > Sepiida > Sepiolidae > Euprymna > Euprymna scolopes. The sequence continues at coordinate 33,653,794 of NC_136487.1, forward strand.
GTCGACAATCAATATGGAGAACTCCATCAAACATTTAATCTTTTACCTGACTTGTCATAATCGTACAAATGTACAAATATTTACGCTAAATGCTACTTAGAACTAAATCACATTGAAATAGCAGTTTTGATTGAATCACTGAAGTTAAGCACAATACCACCAGAAAACGCATCGAAGCACAGAAATTAGGAACCCGGGATTTTTGGAAAATCTACAACAGCGTAGTAAATAATGGACAGTCAACTATTCCCCCACTATCAAACGATCATGAGGTTGCTTGCACGGCAACTGACAAGGCTAATCTGCTTGCCAGTCGGTTTGCCTCAAACTCCACACTGAACTCGGTACACCACTCACTCCCTGATTTTCCTCTGCGAACAGACGCCTCACTAGAAGATTTGAAAATCACCCCTTCTCAGGTACATGCTATTATAAAAAAACCTAGACACCTCAAAAGCGTGTGGACCAGATCTCATCCCGGCTGTGCTATTAAAAAAATGCTCTGCCGAGGTTGCTCCAGTTCTGTCCAAACTTTACAATAAATGCCTTAACGAATCTTGTTTTCCCGACTGCTGGAAAACCGCCTCTGTGGTACCAGTCTTCAAGAATTCTGGTGAAAGAACTGATCCACTAAATTATCGTCCCATTAGCCTCCTCCCGCTTTTCGCCAAAATATTTGAGTCCTTAGTTAATCAAGCCCTAGTCCAGAACCTAACAGCTGCTAAACTCCTGACCGACAAACAATATGGATTCAGGCAAGCCCGTTCAACAGCAGATATCTTAACTGTAGTTTCTGAACGTATATACCGTTCATTGGATAAAACAGGGGAGGGTAGAGCGGTGGCCCTCGATATATCTAAGGCTTTTGACAGGGTATGGCACGATGGTCTTCTAAGGAAAATTAGATCATATGGAATCACTGGAAGAATTCATAATGTAATTAAATCCTTCTTAAGTAATAGAAAAATCAAAGTTGTCCTCGACGGTTGTACATCCAAACAATATGACATAAATGCGGGAGTACCTCAGGGTTCTATCCTTGGACCTCTATTATTCCTGATATTCATAAACGACCTCCCTGATAAAATTGTTTTGGAGATGGGTATATTTGCCGATGACACCACTCTCTATAACAGATATGAGGGGAAAACAAATGAACACATATCCAAGGAAATGGGAGAAACACTAGAGGATGACCTCCAATCAGTAGTGGAATGGGGACAAAAATGGTTGGTCACATTCAATGCTGCTAAGACTAAGCTTGTTTCCTTCAATAACTACAAGAAACCTTCTCTACCACCAATAGCAATGGCCAAGAACACATTACCTGAAAGTACTTCTTTTAAACTCCTCGGCCTAACGTTTACAGGGAATATGAACTGGAATAGATACATTGAGAGCGTTGCCAGGGCTGCTGCAAGGAAGGTTGGCTCCATCTACCGTGCTAGAAAACTACTTACGCCTGCCAGTATCCTATACCTCTATAAGGCAACCATTCGCCCATGTATGGAGTACTGTTGTCACATCTGGGCTGGTGCATCTGCTTCTTGTCTCTCGCTCCTGGACAGGGTTCAAAAGAGAGTCGCCAACCTGATAGGTCCTGAACTGTCATCTAGGCTTCAGCCTCTGTCCCATTGACGAGATGTTGCATCCCTCTGCCTGTTCTACAAATACTCCAATGGTGAATGCTCTGACGAACTGCAAACACTTGTACCTCCCCGACGTAACTACCCCCGACAAACCCAAGCTACTAAGTCTCATCCCTTTACAGTAGAGATCCCTAGGTGCAAGAAAGCCTTTTACTCCAATAGTTTCTTCCCCAGAACTGCGAGTCTTTGGAACTCCCTTCCGGGATTCTGCTTTCCCAACTGCAACGATATGCAGAAGTTCAATTGTAATGTCAACAAACATCTTTCTACTCATCTTCCTTCATAATGACCCCGCTAATTAAGTCCCTGATAGTAGCCCCCTGCTTCAAAGTGGCACTGTGCCTTGTTTGGGGTGAAAATTGAATAAAAAAAAAACAACAAAAAACAAAAAAAAAACAATAAGCATTGTCAGTATTTTGTTGCATAACCATTGGAGAATATCTCTATTTATATATAAAAGGCACTTTGTATGTGTGTAAGTTCGTTCACTATCGACTCCAAAATGGTTGGCCCGACTTTTTGGAAATTTCACATAAATGTACTTTGTGTGTCTGATAGTGTTCTTAGGTTTTGTATCGGCATGCCAGCAATAAATAAATATTGAAAATCGATAATTAAAAAAATCTGATTAAAGAAGAAACAGTTCAATTTTGGCCAAAGTTAACAACCTTGTATAGCCTTACATCACGAGTGCATTTGAGAAATTGTGTGTACAGTTCTCACACTGACATCAAACTGAGCACAAGCATAAGGGCCCATCATATAAAATCAGCTGTACATTCTTTGATAAGGCAGGGTGTGTTTAAAATGAATGTTTCTGTTTAAAGCACAATTGGACGATGATATTTGACTTTTGCATTTAAAACTTTAATTCAAGCCATTATAAAATAATTTTATAAAATCAACAGTAGGTTCTCTACAGTGCATTGAGGACTAATTTATTGCAAGGAAGCATATGAAACTTCTTCCTTGCACCACAATGGATCCCCAACTAGAACAAGCAATCAATCGATTTGATTGAAAAATAAACGATTTCATCAATTCCAATGACAATAAACGTATTGGAAGTGTGGAGCATTCGCTGATCCCCATTCAATCCCAGACAGTGTTGGGTCTCCCTGCTAGTTATGTCATGTGTGGAAACAGAAGTGGCTGTAAGGCTAATATACGAATTCATCAATCCTGTCACATAGCTTTGGACAAATTGTAGAGTAGACCAAACTCTCAAATCCCAGACAGTGTTGGGTCTCCCTGCTAGTTATGTCATGCGTGAAGCAACCAGTCTAAAAGAAATAAACTATAAAAATAGCACCTGCAAGTAAACAGGTTGGTATGACTGTTATATATTATGGTAGTTTTTAATTTATGTATAATGCATTTTTTGCTATTGTATTGAAATAGGTGAAGATCATCAAAATTTTCGTTATATATTCTTTTGTTAAACTACATGTACACTATCATTTTAATGATAAAAAAGATAGCAAACCTTTTCATTCAACATGTTCAACTTTTGCAGCCCTCATTACAATATACATCGACTCTTACAGGGGCCCAACAATATTTTTCGGACACTTTGAAAAAAGTATTTCAATGTGGTTACTAGTGCCAAAAACCTTTGCGATTGTAAGTACGTAGTTGAGGAGTGAAAATCCACTACTAGTGTAATCACTTTTTTTAGTCTGGCTTTGATAATTTTAGTTTTTTGTGATTTTTGCAAAAAACTTGCATGACACTATTTTTCGGACATGACAAAAAATCCTATTTTATTAAGAGCTATCTTCATGCATATGTTGCTGTATGCAAATTTTCTGCTTGTACACTTAGCTGTCATCATTAGAATCAATTATCTGTTCTATTCTACTGACAAAGTTTAATGAGGTAAAATGCGTTCAAAAGAAGTCGTTTGTTTAGCACAGAAGAAGTGGGAAGATGGCCTCAGCATCAGAAGGATTGCCATAGATTTGAAGTTGTCGAAATCAACGGTCGAATACATACTGAAAATAAACTCCAAGCGGTAAAAGAAGAGAGGACGGTAAAGATCAATTGGCAAGAGGACTGAAAGGAGAATGAAGAGGACGGTGACACGGCTTTTGACATCTGCAGGAAAAGTTACAGCAAGAAAAGTGAAAGCAAAATGTGAGTTGGATGTAAACGTCCGAACAGTACAAAGAACGCTACATAGGATTGGTTTGAAGTATGCAAAGGCCAAGAAAAAATTACACTAACAAAGAAACACGAAGGAGCAAGACCGGGGAGTGCTAAAAGGTGGTTAACAAAGCATGTTGACTTTAAGAAGGTTATATTTACTGATGAGAAGCGTTTCAAGTTTGATGGGCCCGATGGATGGCGTCCTTTTTCGAGAAGGGGTGAGCCTGTTGCACTGAACAAATGGCAGATGGCAGGAGAGGTTGTTATGGTTTGGAGTATGATCTTTGCTAATGGAAATATACGGTTGGAGTGGCTGAAAGGACGGCAGAACAGCGAAAGCTACAAACAGTTGCTGGACGAGAAAGTCCTACGAAGGATAAGAAGAGAGATGGGGAATGATTTATTTCTACAGTAAGACAATTGCAGCATCCATGTGTCAAAACTCATGAGAGAATGGATGGCTAAAGTGAATATGACTATTTTGGAATGGCCTGAAAAGAAGCCCAGATCTAAATTTAATGGAAAATGTTTGGGAAATGATTGCGCAACTTGTCTATGATGGACCTGAAATAACGAAAGAGGCTCAACTATGGGAACGAATACTAGATACAAAAAAAACAACTAATAGAAATCGTAGAGATGTTATTGTGCATATGTTTGATCGTTATGAAGAGAGATTGATAAAAGTTATTGAGAAGAAAGGTGATATTACAGACTATTAACAGTTTTTCAACAATGTCCGAAAAATAATGTCGCGTGTGTTTTGTAAAAAATGATGAAAATTAAATATTTTTCCTTACCTAATCGATTTTCTTCCATTTTTATTACAGGTATTGTCTTTATATGTTTATGCTATTCTATTGAAGGAATTTCACCACTCTATGGTACACGGAAAGTCGAATACTAAAGTGTCCGAAAAATATTGTCGGGCCCCTGTATTACACTGAAGGAATTTTGAGTTTGACATACCTGATAACACACAGTATATCTTGAAAATCACGGCTTGCTTGGTGGAGAGAGTGGAGTCGAGCCTTTTACTTGTTCCTGTATGCTTTTTTGGTCGTTTTGAATTTCCTCAATTAGGAGAATTAGGAGAAATGCTGTTATGGATAAGACAATCTTTGTTTAAATATGAATTCATTGTGTGGGCATTCTCTCAGAGGATGTCTATTGTCTCTAAACGGTAGAAGAAGAATATAAAACCTATACAAAACTTATCTAAGAACATCATAAGACATATGAAGTACATTTATGTGAAAATTTAAAAAAAATCAGCCCAGCCGTTTTGGAGTTCATAGTGAACGAACTCACACTCAGAAGAAGAAGAAGAAAAAAATTATACCATCTGGAAGTTTCCTATTTGGTCCTACAGATTTATGCAATCTGGAAGCTTTCATTGTGATTATTCAGCCCAAGACGCAAATCATATTCCTGTTCCGAAAGCAATAGGATTATTTGTATTACTATCCATTAAATTATGATTCTGCTAAATTTATTATTCGGATCCGATGTTGCTTTGCTAAGAAAACATCGTATCGATCCGAAAATGATATTGCTGTTGTTATTGCATTATCCGTTCAATCAATGCTAACGGAATTATTTTATCATAGCCGGTACGATTAAATCAGGTTTCCAATAAAAGATTACTCTTTATGAACGATAAGAAAAAGAAGCGTTACTGCTAGTGCAAAGCACAGAACATGTTATTTAATGTTATTAATGTAACAATATTCTATGTAGTGTTGGTCACAGAAAATATGCTGTTTACTGTTACTAGCAACACAATATAGTATATAATGCTATTCAAATAACGTTTTAATCTTTTCTTATTCATAATGATGTAACGTAGTGTTACAGCACACCATGTGACTAAATTTTGAACTTTTTAGATAAAGATCGATTATTCATATTATTTAGATTCTTCTTGTATGCCTATTGTTGCTCTATTGATATAGTTTTCTTTTTATTTCTTTTTTTTTTTTTTTTTTACTTACGTTCACCCCCTTACCAAGCAGATCGCCACTTGGACGTAAGGGGCAACTATTTGGGGCCATGTCTAGGAAAGATTCACAAGATATTTGTTTATGTTACATTTAAACTTCTGCATATCAGTACAGCCAGGAAAGTAGGCAGCAGGAAGGGAATTCCAAAATCTAGCTGTTCCAGGGGAATAAACTATTAGAATAGAAAGCTTTCTGGCATTTAGGGGCAACAACAGTGAAAGAGTGAGATCTTATTGCTAAACGGGTGTATCGGGGATATATACATTGAGGGGACACAAGTGCAACGAGTTCATCAGAACATATTCCACTTTTTTTATTATATATTTCTTTCTTTTCATTTTTAAGTCTGGACTCGGTATTCAAAGATTCTAAAAGGAACTTAAAACAAACTTGGTAATTTTATCATCTTGATCATTACTACAGATTTCTGCATGACACAGAATCTAATATAACAATAGTATCTCATCAATAGATATCAATTCTAAATTTCACGAAATCTATATTACCAAGGAATTGTCAAGTTTTATTTTACAATAATCTCAACGTTGATAACAAATGAATAAAAACATTTCTTGTATCTTTTTTTAAAATCAGATTGGGCGGCATGCCTCCTTTGCCTGTTTTTGCATTCAAAATGAAGCTACTATATGGGAAATGCTTCCGGAATTATTTTTATTATATATTGAATCAAATAACGTTGATTTTGTCCAACTTGACAGTATGAGCAGTTAAAGCATGGTTGACAGAAGAAACATGTTATTAAATAAACAAGAAAGAAACATATTTGAAAAAAAGATTTGTGGATAAAAAGTGTTTGAAGCAGTGTAGCATCAAACAAACTTAATGCAATATTGCATAATGCGATGGATCTAATTATAGCACATTTGTTTATGTGATTTAAACAAAAATTAATAAAAGTATGTTAGTAATTAATTTTTAATTCATAGAAAGACATTTTACATTTCTTTCAAAAAAGATTTTTTAAATACACACTAAAATGTTTATGTTTACACATCCATACATACGACGTTAGTATAGCACACCCATATATATATGACGTTGCTATAGTACATCCATATATATGACGTTAGTATAGCACATCCATATATATGATGTTACTATAGTACATCCATATATATGACGTTAGTATAGCACATCCATATATATGACGTTACTATAGCACATCCAAATATATGACGTTACTGTAGCACATCCATGTATATGACGTTACTATAGCACATCCAAATATATGACGTTACTGTAGCACATCCATATATATGATGTTACTACAGCACATCCATATATATAACGTTGCTGTAGCATATCCAAATATATGACGTTGCTGTAGCACATCCATGTATATGACGTTGCTACAGCGCATCCATATATATGACGTTGCTGTAGCGCATCCATACATATGACGTTGCTGTAGCACATCCATATATATGACGTTGCTATAGCACATTCATATATATGACGTTAGTATAGCACATCCATATATATGACGTTGCTACAGCACATCCATATATACAACGTTAGTATAGCACACCCATATATATGACGTTGCTATAGTACATCCATATATATGACGTTATTCTAGCACATCCATATATATGATGTTACTACAGCACATCCATATATATGATGTTACTATAGCACATCCAAATATATGACGTTGCTGTAGCACATCCATGTATATGATGTTGCTACAGCGCATCCATATATATGACGTTGCTGTAGCGCATTCATATATATGACGTTGCTGTAGCACATCGATATATATGACGTTGCTATAGCACATCCATATATATGACGTTGCTACAACACATCCATGTATATGACGTTGCTACAGAACATCCATATATATGACGTTGCTACAGCGCATCCATATATATGACGTTATTCTAGAACATCCATATATATGATGTTACTACAGCGCATCCATATATATGACGTTACTATAACACATCCAAATATATGACGTTGCTGTAGCACATCCATATATATGACGTTGCTACAGCACATCAATATATATGACGTTGCTGTAGCACATCCATATATATGACGTTGCTACAGCGCATCCATATATATGACGTTGCTGTAGCGCATCCATATATATGACGTTGCTGTAGCTCATCCATATATATGACGTTGCTACAGCACATCCATATATATGACGTTGCTATAGTACATCCATATATATGACGTTGCTGTAGCACATCCATATATATGATGTTATTCTAGCACATCCATATATATGATGTTACTACAGCGCATCCAAATATATGACGTTACTGTAGCACATCCATATATATGACGTTGCTACAGCACATCCATATATATGACGTTGCTGTAGCACATCCATATATATGACGTTGCTGTAGCGCATCCATGTATATGACGTTGCTACAGTGCATCCATATATATGACGTTGCTGTAGCGCATCCATATATATGACGTTGCTGTAGCACATCCATATATATGACGTTGCTATAGCACATCCATATATATGACGTTGCTACAGCGCATCCATATATATGACGTTGCTACAGCACATTCATATATATGACGTTGCTACAGCGCATCCATATATATGACATTGTTACAGCACATCCATATATATGACGTTGCTACAGCGCATCCATATATATGACATTGCTACAGCACATCCATATATATGACATTACTATAGCACATCCATATATATTACATTGCTACAGCACATCCATATATATGACGTTGCTGTAGCATATCCATATATATGACGTTGCTACAGCGCATCCATATATATGACGTTGCTACAGCACATCCATATATATGACGTTGCTGTAGCACATCCATATATATGACGTTGCTATAGCACATTCATATATATGACGTTGCTGTAGCACATCCATATATATGACGTTGCTACAGCGCATCCAAATATATGATGTTGCTATAGCACATCCATATATATGACGTTGCTACAGCGCATCCATATATATGACGTTGCTACAGCACATCCATATATATGACGTTGCTACAGCACATTCAAATATATGACATTGCTACAGTACATCCAAATATATGACGTTGCTGTAGCACATCCATATATGCGAAATTACTATAGCACATCCATATATACAACATTACTTTCATCCATATATATGACACTGCTATAACACATCCATATATTTGACGTTACTATAGGGCATTAATATATGCAAAATTACTATAGTATATCCATATATTTGATATTAATATAGCACATTCATATATGCGAAATTGCTATAGCATATCAATATATATAACATTAATATAGAACATCATTATATTTGACATTACTATAGCTCATCCACACATTCAAAATTACTATAGTATATTCATATATGTGATGTTGCTATAACACATCCATATATGCAAAATTACAATAACATATTCATATATGCGAAATTACTATAGTATATCCTTATATGCGAAATTACTATAGTATATCCTTATATGCGAAATTACTATAGTATATCCTTATATGCGAAATTACTATAGTATATCTATATATGCGAAATTACTATACTATAGCACATCCATGCATGCGAAGTTACTATAGTACATCCATATATATTATGTTACTATAGCACATTCCTGTATTTGATGTTACTATAGATCACCTATATACATATGAAATTGCTATAGCACATCCATGCAGTTGACGTTACTATAGCACATCTATCTATATGACGTTATGATAGTGCTTGTGTATATGCAACAGTACAATAGTGCTTCTTTATGAGTGATATTACTGTAGCCCTTATATATGCAATGTTATTATAGTGTTTCTACATACATGTAATGTTATTGCATGCGATATTTCTACAGCATCATATATGTTATGTTACTATAGCACATTAATATGTGACATTACTATAGCACGACCATATATACAACTTTACAATATCATATCCATAAATGACATGATAGCACATGCATATATGCGACGTTACTATCGTACATCCATATATGTTACGTTACTGTAGCATGCATATATGCGACGTTATTATAGCATATCCATATATGTGCATATGCATATATGTGATGTTACTATTCTACATCCATATATGTGACATTACTATAGCATATCCATATGTGTGACGTTACATTAGCAACGTTCTATAGCACATCATTATAGCACATTCATACATGCAGTGTTACTATAACATATCAATATATGCGACATTACTATAGCACATTACAATAGCACACTCATATATGTGACGTCAATCTAGCATACCCTAATAAGCAACGCTACAATAGCATGCCCATTTATGCAACATTACGATAGCACATCCACATATACGACATTAATCTTGCATGTTACTATAATACATATGCATACATACAATGTTATGATAGCATCTCAATATATGTGATATTACTGAAGCGCTTCCATATGCATGTAATGTTATTATGTTATATTTCTATAAGTACTCTGTATATTTGATGTTACTATAGCACTCGAAAAAAAATATAAATATGCAATATTACTAGTGTACTTCTGTATGTGGGATGTTACTATATATTATGCAAAAAATCTTTTCATTATAAAAACTTTATTAATGATAGAGATTTTTAAAAATATATTATAATTGGAATATACAAACCTAGTATGTTTCAAGTAAATAATTTATATATATATATATATATATATATATATATATATATATATATATATATATATATATTACATATAAATATTTTACTAATATTTATAGGAAAGTCCTATCCAGATGAAAAAATTCAATATTCGAGAATGCGCATATGAAAAGATAAGAGCCATTATTTGAAACTCCATGGAATAAGAAAGTAATCATATTTATTGAAAAATAAATGTACAGTAAATTGGAATTTACAAAATTTTGACTCCACACACACACACACACACACACACACACACACACACACACACACACACACACATATATATATGTATATATATATATATATCTTTATTCGATTGGCAAAATTTTAGAATAATTGTAAAGAAGTGAACCATAGCGGAAATTCAGTCGACTAAAATAAGATGGAAAACGGGGTGAGGAAAAGGAAAAAATGGGGGAAGTTACATGTAACAAATGTAAATTCAGTAAAATAAATAAGTCGATTAAAAACGAGATCGTTAAAATACATACATATATATATATATATATATATATATATATATATATATATATATATATATATATATTATAATTATTATTATTTTAATATTATTGTATATGTGCTACAATAACATCACAAACAATTATGGTATATATAATATATAAAGATAAACCTATATATATATATATATATATATATATATATATATATATATATATATATATTCTAGGCCGATTCCAATATTTTTCCCCGAAACCGATACAATTACCGATTCCATACTAAATTCCCAATCTCGATTCGTTCTTATCAAATTTCTAAATATTTATCTATGGTGTTGTTTTTACCGATTTCCGTAAAAACACATGTTAAATAAACAGAAATTTTCTAACCGTCAAAATACACTTGTGGAGGATGATATATCGATTTTAGTTTTACTGGAATTTTAAAATCAATAAATATCTATTATTTTATCATTATTACCAATAATGGAAGATTTTGCATTAAACAAAATCCCCCACCCACCAATAAGAGACAATTAAAAGAATTGTCTGGCATCAGAAAATAGGCACCAATTTTCCACTGGCGATACCCCCAAATGTTCCGATTTTTCTGATTCCCGATTCTGATAAATCGTCCCAGCACTAATATATATATATACATATATATATATATATATATATATATATATATATATATATATATATATATATGTATATATAGATATATAGATAGATATATAGATAGATAGATAGATAGATAAAAGAGAAAGCTGATATAATGTTTATTGCAGATACACTACCGAGTGCAACGTGATACAATGTCTGAAAATGAATTGTTTTTATTTTTTATTGTTTGAGTATTCTATTTTTTTTTTTATTGCATTTTCACCCCAAACAAGACACAGTGCCACTTTGATGTAGGGAGCTACTATCGGGAACATAATTTGCAGGAGTACAATATAAGGATTTGAGTAGCAAGATGTCTGTTTATATTATACTTGAACTTCTGCATGTCAGTCCAGTCAGGGAAACAGGAACTCGGAAGGGCAGTCCTAGGGAAGAAACTATTAGAGTAGGAAGCTTTCTCACATCTGAGTCCTGCTGCCACACCCAGGGTCTGCCAGCGGCCATCTTATTGCACCAGGAGTTCACCACACTCTTCAGTACATCCAGGTATACTTAGGTGTTGACTTCAAAGATGTGAAGTGGCATAATGTGGCCTTCACTTTAAACGACACCAAAGACCATAACCGTGACTGAAAACTTCATTGAGCTGTGTCCTCAAGCGTTGAACTGTCCAGATTTGTATTTTGAGGATGCTGGCAATGGTCTTGTCGTATTAACTTGGATCAGCATGAGTTGTACAATGGCATATCTTCAATCTCTTTCATTGAACATTGTGTCACTTTCGAACATGTTAGATGGTTCCTATCGCTCTTGGGATTTGTACACAACTGATCAACTAGTAGTTGACTTGCAACAAAAAAAAAAAAAGAAAAGAAAACCGGTTTCATCAAACGGAAATAGAATCGTGTCGTCTTTACTAGGGTAACAATTTTATCGTTTCATCCTGTATTAATCTTTTATTTTCTCAAGTCTATCCTTATCACTTCTTCCAATGTTTTCCTTGCATCTTCTGCCAACGAACCCTCCTACATCAGCCGTCATACATCTACTAACTTTCATCCATTTTTTCCACATGACCATAACAACAAAGTCTCTTTTAAGCATGCATCTTCCTACAGTCTAGATTTATACTTCCTCTTAGCTCATGCTTCTTATCGTTCTCCTATCATTTCTCTCCATGCAACTCATGTCTTCCATCCTCATTGGCGAAATTTTATTTCCAAACATCATCACACTGTGCCCATATTTCTTTTCAGTGGCAGCTATTATAAAAAAAGAAGAAAACAAAGCTTGACTCTTTATTTATTCATAATAGTTATTTCTCTTAATCCCCCCCCCGATCAACAATAATATCAATATCAGCAAGAAGGTGAATGTGTATAAGTGGTTCACGACAAAGACTGACAACCAGAGCGTGCCAAGTTCGAATCCAGTTCACTCTGCAGTAACACTATCATTTAGGATGGTCCTTCTCTTAAGTACCCGTTGTCTTTCTAGAAAGAATTCTAACTAGAAAGATATCGGGATAAACAAATGCCAACAATCATTTGAATCATATAAAATGAAGGAATGATGCTCAACAACAACAACAACAACAACAGTAACAACAACAGCAACAACAACAACAACAAAAACAACAGCAGCAGTAACAACAACAACAACAACAGCAACAACAGCAACAGCAATAACAACAACAACAACAAAAACAACAGCAGCAACAACAACAAAAACAACAGCAACAGCAACAACAACAAAAACAACGCAACAACAACAACAACAACAACAACAACAACAACAACAACAACAACAACAAAAACAACAGCAACAAAAACAACAACAACAACAATAGCAACAAAAACAACAGCAACGGCAACAACAACAACAACAGCAACAGCAGCAACAACAACAACAACAACAAAAAACCACAAAAACAACAGCAACCACAACAACAGCAACAACAACAACAAAAACAACAGCAGCAACAACAACAACAACAACAACAACGGCAACAGCAACAACAACAAAAATAACAACAACAACAATCAACGGCAGTAATTATTGATACCAATCAAGTTAACAAATAGTTGCAACAGGAAGACACCTTTCCAAAAATCAACAGCAATTATTGATATCAATCATCATGATAGTCACTGTAATGTTTTTATGAAATTAGTTGAAAATGGCTGATGAAATCACCAAATGTTCTCGGTAAATGGAAATGGAGTTGAGCAGCAATATGTCTGTTTGCATTACACTTGAACTTCTGCATATCAGTACATTCAAGGAAGTAGGAATCCGAAAGAGAATTCCAAAGTCCAGCAGTCCTAGGGAAGAAACTATTAGAGTAAAAGGTTTTCTGGCATCTGCGGATCTCTACAGTATAGGGGTGGGATTTTGCTGCTTGTCAGGTTTGTCAGGAGTTTTTACGTTGAGAGGATACAAGGGCTTGCAGTTCATTCGAGCACTTACCATTAAAATACTTGTAAAACTTACCATTAAAATACTTGTAAAACAGGCAGGGGGGATGCAACATTTCGTCAATGGGACAGCGATTGAAGCCTAACTGACAGTGCAAGACCTGTTTGTTGCGGACTCTCTTGAAGAGTGAGAAACTAGTAGCGGATACACCAGCCCAAATGTGGCAACAATGCTTCATACATGATCGAATAGTGGCCTTGTAGAGGTATAGGATATTCTTAGACATAAGTAACTTTCTAACACGGTAAAGAGAGCCCATTTTCTTTGCAGCAGCCTTAGTTGAACGTTCAATCCTCAGTGCAGGCGATACAAAGGTTACAGTTGTGAAAATAAGGCTGACGAAACAAGAGCATGCTACCCCTGTAGGGTTCTGTTCAAAATTCTGTGCAGTTTCTTGAGTTTAAGAGGAAGATTCCTGCATTCAATACTTGAAGAAACTCGGAGATTACATTAACCAGAATGTTGTGTGAATAACATTTCAAGGTGGAACAGTAGTTTGAATAACCCATGTTTAAAGAAATAATTAGCTCCGAAATATACTGATCTCTGAATTTTCAAAATAGAAAAATGTTATTTCCAATGTGACAGACCAACAATACTATTTTCAAGCTTAACCTTGACAAAATAACCTCCTGTCAGACAGAGCCTCTTATAGAGATTATTGGACGCGTTTTTAAAGATTAAAATGTTGAACATCTTTATCAAACTGATAATCGTGCTTGTTTGTTTGCATATTGACTGTTTTAGATAGTGGTTAGCAGGGCTACTGAGACGTGTAGTAAGAGGTGATGAATATAGGAAGTTGCAGCATATGATGGGAGGATGATGTGAATAAACTATGATGCAGTAAAAGAATGACGTAAACAAATAAGAAACAGAAAAGCAGAAGATATTTAATTTCCATGTAATCTATACAAATATGTAATGTTCGAATGTCGACCCAACAGGTCATTTAGTTAAAATTTCAAATTCTCTGAATTTCTAAGAGGACACCTATTCAACCTCAAATCCCGAACTGGCATTGTTTCAAACTAAAAATGACAGAAACTAAAGTGCAAAATGTCATCTTCAATTTGTATTTGATAAGTGAAATATGAAAGTTTCATATCGATGTTATATAACATAATTAATGGTGGAGGGGGGGGGGTCAGAGATTTTGTGCGTTTCTCTTCTACATGCTTCTGGATAATTTTCCTGTTCCGTTTTATTCTTACCTTCCTATAACACAAAATTAAATCTGATTTAAAGATCTTCATTTGCATTTCCCTCTAAGTTGCCAATACCTAATGAATATTTTCGAAAATTATCAGTTGGTTTCATTTAATTTCATAAATTCCTACATTAATTCTTAACAATCTAACTCTCCCAAACAAGTCATACTTAGAAAAGGCAGGAGTATATTTTACTTAATAAATAAAATCTACTATCAATCACCGGGAAATATGCTTTACAGAAAAGACCGTTATTGATTGATTCATTCTGCATATATAGTTTTCACCAACTACGCTTTCCAGAGAGAAATAATCACCATTCCCTTCCGCTTTCATTTCCAATCTTATTGATAGAACTTTTGCTGAGAAGTTTCAGTCTTTGTTTTTTTGGCATATATATTTTTCTAAAGACAAAAGATTTGTTAAATCGGATTTTTATTTGTTATAATAAAAGTTCTAAGATTAATTAGCTTTGAAGCAACTATAAAAAGTCACCATTACTCTCAGGTATAAATTTATAGTTCAATAGACTCTATTTTTATAGACGATTTATTTAAATAATGATATACTTTTATAAAACAAATTAATGCCCAAATACAGGATAGAACGATAAATTGTTCCGTAGAAAAGATTACATGATTCCATTTCCGTTTAATGAACACGTTTTTTTTTTGTTTTGTTGTTGCAAACCATCTACTAGTTGGTCATTTGTGTACAAATTCAAAGAGCAAGAGAAGCCTTCTATCATGTCTAAAAGGGACACAATGTTCAATGAGCAAGATTGGAGATGTACAACAGATGCTCCTTATAGATCCAAATTATGACGAGAAGATCATTGCCAGCACCCTCAAAATATAAATTTGGACAGTTCGACGCTTGAGAGCACAGCTCAACAAAATTTCCGGCCACGGTTATGGTTTTGGTGTGGTTTCAAGTGAAGGCCACATCATGCCACCTTACATCTCCAAAGTCGGCTTGAAAGTCAACACCAAAGTGTACCTGGATATGCTGAAGAGTGTGGTGATCTTTTGGTGCAATCAGATGGCCCCTGGTAAACACTGGGTGTAGCAGGAGGACTCGGAGGATCTAGACTTGGCTTCAGAAGGAGTGCTATAATTTGTACCCTTCTCTCACTGGCTCCCCTCTTCCCCCGATCTGAAGCCACTGATCTAATTCAAGAACATCACCAACACGACCTCCCACAATACCAAAGCAAGCCTGATCGCTGCTATCTGCTGAGTATTCACCACGTTCCTGCCGACACTTGTGGAAAAGGCATGCTCTCAGTTCCAAACCCGTATCGAGGCGGTGATTGAGGCTGAATGCAGTTACATTTGAGTAGATGTCAGCTCTACTAGATAATCAAGTTACCTGAATTGATTTTTTCAATAAAAGTTTTAAAATTCGCTGTTGTGTTATTTCTTTAGGTTGACAAATTTATCGTTCCACCCTGTATCTCAAGATTTTAAGACGTTCAACATAAGAATGTTAACCCAGATTTTATGAATTTACCAAAAAAAATGGTTGATATGCTATGAAAAGATGTGAACATATTATCGTAAATCGAATATAGATTAGCAAATGAAACATGAAATACTGTTAAAATATTTTTTTTAAATTCGATTAAATGAGTGTTGGGACCTCATCCAGTTTTCAGCATGACTGATCTATGATTAGCATTGTAAAATCTGAATTAAAAAAGCCCCGAAAACATTTGTTCAGAGGATTTGCTGAAAGAATTGAATTTACCCTGCATAGATGTTGCTATAAAAACGAATGAGCTGCACTGGTATGACTGGATTGTAGATGAGTGGAGGTCCTAAATTGGAGAAAGGTTGGCCAGTCTTGAAAGAAAGTACAAAGTGGAGTTAAAAGATAGTTGACTCACTTTACCATGATGACTGGAGTGAACTTGAAAAATAAAATGTCAGACACATGGGCAACAAAAAATATAACACTAAATCAATATACAGGGCGTTCCAAAATATTTGACGTCATTTTGCAGGCAAATCATTTTGGAAATTTTCGTTGAAATGACCTCATATATAGAAACAGTCCAAGATTTTATGCTTAATGTTTAACATTTATCTCTTCTCAGGTTGAGAAATGCCGTTCACTTTAAGAGCAGTCATTTTGTGTGTTGGAATATGTTCGAACATAGTCACCCAAAACCGTGCAGCGTGCCTTCTTTGCAAAATTTGCCAAAAATGCACCAACTAGTAAACAAACTCAAGCAGAGAACCACTACCGCACTGGAGAATGTTAGCAAAGACATGCTCCAGTGTGTTTGGCACGAGTTTAATTACTGACTTGACGTGTGCAGAGTCACAAACGACACTCATATAGAACATTTGTGAAAATTATGAAATCCGTTATAGAATCTACAAATCTTTGTTTTTTTCTTTGAAATGTGAACTAATGAAACTTACGATGTGCACCATAAAGTTTGTGCAGTTTCATTAAGATACACTGAGTAGTTTCCGAAATATTGGCATTTAAAATGACGTCACAATTTTTGCAACATCCTGTATATATACATTTATATATATTTACATAAAATTATATGTATATATATATATATATATATATATATATATATATATATATATATATATATATATATATATATAGTAGCGTCCAAAACTAAGGGACAAAATTTTAGAACCTAATATTTGTTAGACATAAAAACTGTGAAAAAATGAAATGGTAGTCCATAATAACATACTAAGCTTTTTTTGTTGCTTCTAACAAATATTAGGTTCTAAAATTTTGTCCCTTAATTTTGGACGCTACTTTACACACACACACACACACACACACACACACACACACACACACACACACACACACACATGCATATATATGTTTATGGAGAAATATGATTATAAAATTATATTTCACCTTTTTTTATACCAATCCTTTAATTTCTAAGGCTCAATGTAACTATAGAGCATATACAAATAAATACTATGTTCCAAACTTCAAGATGTTGACCATCTTACTGTTTGTTTCGTTAAGTACATTGAAATGCAAAATTATTGATAATACCTGTTTCGTAGTGCAGAGTCATTCATGTAATTATTATGGCAATTTATTGAATTTATTCCGCCCTTAACTCATCAGAAGAAAATGAACTTATCAACTTTAAAAGAAAATAAAGGAGCATAGGCATGATTACAAAATCTCAGAATTCGAAAGTAAGTTGCAATTATTATTCAATTTGCTATGCTATCGTTGAATTGTATATATATAATAGTCTGTTTATTATACAAACATTATTGATTAGATATGTGCGTACATGTTTCAGTTTCAGTGGAATCCTAATTCAAGGGACCACTTCATCAGACCAAAATAAAGGAACGATATTAAAAAGAGAGTCAATATTACATTCGTTTTTTATATTTGACTGTGATTTATGTTTTAGAAGAAAGCGGGATGTATAGTTTGAAGAACAAGTAGTTAATAAAACATGTTAAAAACACTTTGTAAAAGAGTTAAAAACATATTTGATTTTAAAAAGGAAGCACAAAATAAGTGGATAGTCTTTAATCCGCGGAGTTTCGAAGAAATACTTTCCTTCTTATCAGAGGGTAAGATTTAGCAAAATGCACGATCGGATTTTGCTTGCAAAAGTATTTGATGAAACTACAAGTAAGTCATAGATCTTACTTGGTAACAAATAGTGAAAGAAAGGGAATATGGTGAAGAAAAAGGTGATTTCACGTGAATGGATAGTCTAGTGAAGGGTAAAATATACAATAATGGTAAAATCCAAAAATCAAAATCCTAAAAAGTTGGTTTAGTTTTCATTTCTACAAGTAAAATCCAAGGGAATCGCGGGTGATTGGAAAATTGTCCAAAGTAATCCAAAAGGCAGAAATCCATGGAATAATTCACAAAAATGTGCGTAGAAAAAAGAATTTAAAACGACTGTCAAGGCTGGGCTACATTTGGGAGAGTGAGCAAAGAAGTAGAAGAAGAAAAAAACTTGAATGGAGATTGAGTTAATATTAGAATAGAAAAGCCAATGTCAAAATGACCCAGACAAGATGACGTTAAAAAGACGCCAAAATTTAAAGCAAAAAAGGGATCAACTGAAATTTATAAATTATTACTTAAGAATTAAATTATCAGCAGGAGTTATTAAAGGAAGCAAATGAATTAATGATAAGTGAAATACATACATATGTATGAATGCAGACAATTACACATATACATGCATATATATATATATATATATACACAACAAACATACCCACACACACACACACACACATACACACACACACACACACACACACACATATATATATATATATATATATATATATATATATAAAGTAAATAGATGAGTAAATAAATTAATAAGGAGTTGAAAAAAAAGTTTTAAAAAAAAATTAAGGGGAGAGAATGACCGGTATCTACAAATTCTGGAATAAGGCAAATAAGTATGTAAGTAAATGCACATAGTAAAATATAAGTAAACATACCAGCAGAAAATAAATGTGGATATATTTGATTGATAGGAATATTTAAACATTACAACGGAGATTGCAGATGTAAAACCGACCAAAAAAGAAATAAAAAATTACAATGAAAATTACAGAGTAATAAAATGCTAAGAAACTACATAGAAAAAACGATAATGTCATAGAAAAAATATATATCTGAAAGGTTAAATTAATAGCTATGTAATTTCAAATTTACCATATTTAAATTTGGACTTATGTTCGCAGTAGGAGATCAGTTCGTTTTTAAAGTTTATTATATTACTATTTGAGGGGAGGCAATTATAGTTAGAGCTTCGGTTGTGAAGAGGCGACATGACTTAGAGCCTGGAGTATAAGACTTAACCCTTTTTTAGGATAGTCCATTTAATTGAGAAGGGGGTATTGTTAGAATTAATTTTTTTTTAATTAAAGTGGTTAGAGAATTTCCTTAGTTATTATTAAAATGTTGGTTGTTAAAAAAGAAGTGTGGTTTGATATTCTTTTCTTAATTAATGTTGAAGTAGCGCCGATATATATATGTACTTTATTAACAGCTCGAGGTCTGAAATTAATATTAATTTGCTGATCCTTACTGGGCAAATAGTTTGAATTTTGTTCATTGTGATGAACAAAGGGCGGGACAATGATTGTAGGAGGACTGTTTTGGAGGGGATAATGTGTGTTGTTAGTATTAGGATGGCTGCTAAGAGAAATATTATTATTATTATTATTATTATTATTATTATTATTATTATTATTATTATTATTATTGCTAGTTGTATGATTGTAAATAGAGGGGCTGCTTGAATGATTTATTGGATTAGTAACTATATCAGATGGACGGTGGGAAGAGGGATAACTTGATAACAAAATATTAGTGTTTGTTATGGGAGGGTTGCGTGGGAGCTCTGTAATTGTGCATGAATATATAACATCTCTATGGATGCAATCATTATTGAGTGGGCAAAGATGTTT
The DNA here is from genome assembly GCF_053919585.1 of Euprymna scolopes. NCBI lineage: Eukaryota > Metazoa > Mollusca > Cephalopoda > Sepiida > Sepiolidae > Euprymna > Euprymna scolopes. Next base: position 33,674,513 of record NC_136487.1, read on the forward strand.
GTTATTACTATTGCAGTTAGTTCTGGGTTTAATTGGGAAAGGGATTTTTTGGGCTGATTTAATTTTTTTTGTTATTAGATGTTAAGATTATTTGTGCTAAATTAGCCATAGTTGAATAAGATATATATATATATATATATATATATATATATATATATATATATATATATATATATATACTGTGGGGGTCAAAGTGTTTGCAAAACTCATATGCTGATAAATTTATGCTTCAATATTTTCCAATATAATAGCTATGTTACTCATTGTGTGATATGCAAATATATAATTTAATTTGAAACATTGTCATTATGATAGTAGTACCATATATTGATACCATATTACAAGAAAACCGCAGTTATCGCTCAAATAACAATTAACAAAACAATACAATTTTTTAAATAATTAATCCCTTTATTCACTTTCCTCCATTTTAAATCAAATCCATCAGCCTCCTACCACCAGAGGATGTTAATTTATGCCCTTGTTGAGGTGTGATTTCAGTAGATACCTTCTTAATCCTCTCCCAAAGGTCTTTTTTACTGCTGAATTGATGCCTGTTTTCGTAAACCTTCCTCTTCAGAATCGACCAGAGGCTCTCTATTGGATTCATATCCGACCTCTGAGGTTGCCAATCCATCAGACGTTTACCAGAAATCCCCTGGGCTGAAAGCTAAGCTTTTGTTAACCGAGAAGCATTGCTTGGGGCATTGTCTTGTTGAATAATGAGATTCTAGTTGACAGCATCATTTTGTGATTTCAACCAGGGTAATAAATTCTGTTCCAAAAAATTGCAGTAGTTCACAGAATTCATTTTGGCACCTTCCGGTAAAAGAAAAGAGCCAAGAATCTCACTACCAATAATCCCAGCCCAAATCTCCTTTCCTCTTCCCTGTTAACGTATGAATTGTACGTGTGGGCTTTAAGATACCATCCCTTGGTCCAAACGTCGTGCCGTCGAGGGTTGCTCTAGCCTCGTCAGTTCAGAGAACATTTTGGAAATTGGTTTTCAAATATTTAATGGCCCAGCCTAATCGCTTCTGACAGTTGATATCACTCAAAGGAGGACATTTTTTGGTGTTCTACGGTCTGCTATTTGTTTTAAAATCCGATTTTGGATCCTTTTAGAAATGCCAGACACTCCTGCATAGTCGAAAATAGCTTTGCTTGTGCTGCGTGGGTTTGCTGGCACACTCCTCTTGATTTCTCTCAAATATCGTGGTGAAGTCACCTTTGGTCTGCGACTTTTGTCTTCCATCTTTGCCGCCAATGACGAAACATTTCACAGTTCGATGATCTTGCTTCAAAATTTTTTAAATTTCTAATGTAGACTTCTTCGCTGCAAGTAATTTAACAATTTCACCCTTCTCACTATTTGTCAACATCTTTTTGCCATTATTAATAAATTTAGGTTACCTGCATAAATTTTTGGCTCACCTGAAAAGAGAAAAATGTTTAACAATAATTAAATTCTTTTTTTTTATATAAAATGTAGTAATGAAAATAAACAGAATAGCAAGGTGCAAATGATGTCCCCTACAGTATATATATATATATATATATATATATATAATAGATATATATATATATAACATATATATATATATATGTATATATATATATACATAGAGAGAGAGAGAGAGAGAGAGAGAGAGAGAGAGAGAGAGAGAGAGAGAGAGAGAGAGAGAGAGAGAGAGAAAAGGAAGTTACTTGAAGCAGAACACTTTCAGTAAAATGATAAGCTTCGGCATTAAATAATCTGAAAAGGATTATATGAAAAAAAACAACACGCCTGAATAAATATTGGAGGATATTACGCACTTAAAGCATAAATACTTCTAACTAAAATGACTGGATTCACAATTAAATAACTCCCCAAAAGTTAAATATACTCTAATAGAAAAAAAAACACCATGAATATATTTGTGAACTTGGTTCTCACTCCTGAAACTCAACTAAATAACTACATTTGGCACTGAATGATACCAAAACAACCACTTTTTTTTTCTTCTTTTTTTTTACAAGGTGGTCACCACTTATTAAGGCCCAGAAGCCACTCGGGGATAAGGGTTATTGCATGTACAGTACGTTAGTGTTGAGGTTTAATAAAGTGTCTTACCCAAGGGGGCGGTTCATCAGGAATTTGTTTATTTTGGACTTGAAGACACCCAGGTTGTAGTCAGGTAGGAAACAGGCAAATGGAACAGAGTTCCATAGGCGTGCACTTCTAAGAAAGAAGCTTTGTTCATCGAATCTACGTTTTGGTTTTGGCACAGATAAAGAATGGGGAAAATTTTTGACAGTGGTTTCAGCTAGATGGGTGGTTTTCGTGAAAGATTAGGGAGAGGGAACCAGGGATTGGAACTCAGACGAGCACCTGCCATGGAAGTAACGCAAAGACAGGCTCGCAACATCTCTCCTGTGGAGAGATGTTGCAGGGAAGAGAAAAGGACATTCCCCACTAAGCCACGAAGTCTATTTTGTACTCTGTCAAGGCAGGATAGGCTGTTTTTAGCAGCTCCTGCCCAGATGTGGCAGCAGTACTCCATCCTTGGACGTACTTGGCTTTTATATAGATAGAGAATTGTATCAGTAGTGAGATATCTTCTGTAGCGGTAGAAGGATCCCACCATTTTTCCAGCAACCTTGGCAACTGACTTGATGTAAGTGTTCCATTTCAGGTCAGGAGTAAAGGTCAAGCCCAGAAGCTTATCAAAACATGGGGCTTCCCCTAGATGAGAGCCATCCATTTCAATTGATGCCAGATGGGGATCAGAGCGTTGATGATGTAAAGATAGGAGCTTGATTTTAGATGCATCAAAAGTAACCAGCCACCTCTTCTGCCACTGTACCATGCACTCGAGATCAGAGGAGAGAGAATGAGGAATAATATAAGGCCGGTGCTTAGAGAATAGAATGGTATAAAACCCATGCTTAACAAGGAGGAAGAGTATAAGGCTCATGCCTAGTAGGGAGGAATAGTAAAAGCTCGTATCTATTAGGAAGGAATGTGTAATTGTTCGAATACCAGGTGCTGTGTGTTGGGGGGGGGGTTACTACTTATCTTGGCATTGATTATAGTCGTCTGTGACTTCTTGCATCTGAACTCTAGCAATGCTAGTTCAGGAAAAGTTCATCTAGATGTTACATAATTCATTATTTTATTATTGGAATCCTTTGAGATGAGTAATTTGCATATTTATATATTTGCGAACTGTTATCCTCATTTTCATTATTGTTGTTTCATGACGTTTTGGTCTACGAGGCCCATGGCACAGTGGATAGAGACGTTGAATCTTTATGGTTCCAGGTGAGCATTGTCTGAAGATAGCGGTTTCAATCCTACCCAAACTAAGCCAGAAGATTAGTTGACTAAAACATGGTGGGACAACAACTATGGAAGGTAGTAATTACTGAAGATACAGTTAGGAGACTCTGCGTTCTATCCTGTCACAATTAACTATCTGTCGAAGGCCGGATGAATAGTTGACCGAAACGTTGTGAAAACAACTATTAAGATGAGGATAAGAGACTTTAATTCATTATAGACTCTTTTCACAATCACTTGTATTAGGGGTGTCCATTGTCTCTTGAGACTAAATGGACACTCCTAATGGACACCACTAATAGACACCCCATAATAGACACCCCTAATAGCAGAATAGATACCCCTAATGGACACCCCTAATAGCAGAACCTTAGATTATTATGTTTCCATACTAATGTTTAAACTCCAAGTGTTTATTTCAGTTCAAATCCTTCCTTATCGCATGATTAAACTATTATTTAATTAATTTAATTAATTAAATTAATTAAACATGACAAATATTAGTTGACATCTATATATATAAAAGGCAAAACGGCCGCGTGCGTTTTTGTATGTCCAAGAAAGGATTTTTTCGGAAGTGGGAGTCTCGAGAGGGTTACTATTTTTTACAACTTTTTATATACTCTCTAGATTATAATATCTACGATTTGTGAACGGACGTCGTCTCTACATTTATTTTGATTGACTTTTATAAAATCCCCTCTATTTCATCCATGTTTGATGATCTTTTTCATATAACAAAGCGAAACTAATCAATGCAAATCGACTCGTGTGGCCTTCGTGGCCGAGACGTCTTGAAGGCAATCAGCTTTGATCAATATCGGGAAACCCTTCATATCAGACAATTGCTATTCATTTGGAGAATGGTTTTCCTCAACATCGTGGGGAAAGACAGAAACTGCAGCCAACCTTCGTTTCTACGCCTGCGTGATTCTTAACTTCAAGTCAACTTTTTAATCATTAAATTTGAATGCTTTTCACTTCCTCTCGCCTTGTAGCATAGCGGTAAGATCTCAGCTTTTCTTTCACTTTCTTTTCCGCCTTAGCGTTACGGGTTCAAGCCTGCCTGGATACTAACACTTTTCTTTGTTCAAACACCCGGGCAACGCCGGGCACCCCCGCTAGTTAATCATAAAGATGACCGTCACTTCAAGTTCAATATCAGCAAATACTTACCTCCTCTTATGTAAAAATGTTTTGTCCAAATCACATTTCTATTCTAAATGCAGCTAAGTAGTATGTAGCATTGGAAAGAAATGGAAAACTATTTTCTTTGAAATCGCTGTCTTTCTTTTAAAGAGAGAGAGAGAGAGAGAGAGAGAGAGAGAGAGAGAGAGAGAGAGAGAGAGAGAGAGAAGGACGCAAAAGAACGATTTATCAGATTAGAAAATGGAGTGGAATGAACGATGCAAATGCAGGTGTCCCTTTCTGGTGTTAAGGCAGGTGACATTAATAATGAATTCTTACATTAGATGATAGAAAACTGTTAGTAACAAAATACCAAATAAATATCTCGAAATCAGGAAATTTGTTTAGTTCTTCAAAAGTGTCACTTTATTTTTATTGCAACTTTTTTTTTTCCTGTTTCCTTTTTTTATCTGTTCTCCGAATTTCTTTCTATTTTTATTATTTCTCTCTTATTTTAGTTTCATCTCCCTTTCTTTCCAACTTCTCTTTTCCCATTCCTCTCCTTTTCTTTCAATACGTCACATTTATTTACTTTTTTCTGCTTTTCGTCTTCCTCTTTCTTTGCCTTTCTTTCTACATATTATGTTTTCTTCTTCCTTTCTATTTATCTCCTTTTCTTCAATTTTTTCTTTTCCTTTTTTATTCTCTTTTCCTTGCTTTTCCTTTTTTTACTTTTATTCCTATGCAACTAAATCTTTCTCAGTCTCTCTCTTTTTTCAATTCTTACTTTCTTTTTTCTTTTAATACAATGCATTTTTCTTTCTCTTCTCTTCTTATTTGTACATACCAACTTTGTTCCATCTGTTTCTCTTTCCCTCTCAATCCTTTTCCCCCCTCTCTCTCTCTCTCTCTCTCTCTCTCTCTCTCTATATATATATATATATATATATATATATATATATATATATATATATATACACACACAAAACAAATAACATTTAAGTAAATCGCGATATATCCAGACAGTTGGTGAGATGCGTCAGAGGTAAGGGGCATAGGCTCATTACCGTGGGGTCCCGATTTCGAATCTCGCTATATTCAGCCACTCTGATGAGTCGTAGACGATGAAACACGTGTCAGTGGATAATTACATTTTAAAAATAATATATATATATATATATATATATATATATATATATATATATATATATATATATATATATAGCTTAAAGTCTCTGTGTCTGTCTGGTCACGAATAGGCTCCTATATGGTTGGATATTATAGAAAACTGATCACATATAATGATAGAAGATGTATTGAGACACAAGAATGGGTATGTTTGATCTGGCATAATGATGATTCATTAAAATTGTGGGATCTGCGTACGCGCCTGGTCCACAAAGTATGGAAATAAAAAATTTGAAAATTAAACAAAAACGTTTGCAAGTGTTTTTGATATAGATGTACATAATAATACTTTGATAAGTACGTTTTAACTTAAATAGGGATGGTATAATAAAATTGTGGGGTCTTCGTTCGCGCCTGGCCTCCATAGAATGGAAATAGGCATAAACTTTAATAAAGACTTTTCATATTTATCTGCGTAAGGTAATTATGTTTCAGTTTGAAGAAATATGGTATAATAAAATTATGGGGTGTTCGTTCGTACCTGACCTCCATAGAATGGAAATATTTCACAAAGTTTAACAAGGTTTTTTTTAATATAGATCCACAGAATATTGTGATAAGTGTTTCAGTGTGAACAGGTATGGTATAACAAATTATGGGGTTATTTTCTTTTTAATTTCATCATATTTTGCTTTGCTTTTGATACCCCCAAATTCGAAGCTATCTCTTTACAACCCTTCCTTTTCATAACCTATCATACTTTCATAAATCGAAGTCCATTTTCTGTAAGCTGTTTTTGAACCCGGTCAACGACAGGTACTTTTGCTAGTGTATATATATATATATATATATATATATATATATATATATATATATATATATATATATATATATGAAATTGTAAATAAACAAATTGTAAAATAGACAAATAAATTGTAAATAATCAAATAAATGGAGCACTGTAAAAGTGGCAGTGAAATGTTTATATAAACAGACATTGTCAAATGTCGTTAGGCACCGATCCTATGGGCCAGAGGGTAGAACTATCAACTTTATGGTTGTAAGTACGATCCTTGGTTCAGGATGTGTCTTAGTTTAGCCTCACTGAAGAGCTGTGATACAGCGAAACAGTCTGTATGTGGATGACTATATATATATATATATATATATATATATATATATCGGGTATATTTAGGCAGCAGGTTCTCGTTGAGGCAAATGTTATTAAAAAACACAGAGTTTTTTGTTTGATTATTTTCTTTTTTACTTTTTCCAATCTCCGAATGTTATATTTTTATCAAAGTTGTATAAGGTAGATCCATATAGACATACGGATCTCTGAACATTTCAATTCACCAACTGCCCCTAATCAGTACAACTAAACAAGTTATTCTCTCTCTCTCCCTCCCTCCCTCCCTCTCTCTCACTTCTCAATATATTATTTTATTCCTATGTTCTTTGTCTATATCTGTCTTGTTCTTTTTTGTTTCCCCTTTCGCTAATTCACTCTATTTTCTACTAGATGCATGCTATCGTATGTTTGAAATCACATTTTCTAATTTAAAATGCTCCAAAATCCGTTAGAATTTCCACTTTTATTTTAAAACTATAAACTAAATATTTAAATCACTTACAAATTAGTGAAGATACAACACATATGAAATTGTCTTATCTATTTCTCTCTCTCCCCCTCTCCCACTCTCCCTTTCTCTCGTCCTCTCTAAAGGGTAAATTTTAATATTTGCAATTTTAAATGGTTTTAAAGGAGAATTTCATAAAATAAACCTTTTTATTTTCGTAATAATTATTTATATGCTATAAAATAGATTTTATGTAGAATTGAAAAATAGAAATTACTTAATGAACACATTTGCAATCACGGCAGCTGACAGTTTCAGATTAAGACAACACTTTAAACAGATGTTAGAAATTAAGCATTTTATCCTACCAGTATAAAATAAAGTAACTTAAAAAAATAAATATGCTAATATTTATGTAAAACGAAATTTAATTGCTTATTTAATAGCAAAAATGGATGGGAAAATGAGGGAAAAGTATTTTTATTAATGATATAAGCTTTATTTTCATTTTAGGGCATTAGTGAAGAATTTTTTCGGACAATAATTTTCCAAAGTATCTGAAATTAAATATCTTTCTTTTCAGGTCAAATATCATGGTATTAATAAATGTTGGTTTGTCAGAAACAAATATTTGTCTGTCAGATGTAGTGTTATATGAATGTAAATTAAAAAAATCTAATAAGATAAGTTTATGTTAGATATATGTATGCAGCCAAATATTGATAAAATGATAATGGGAATTGCACAATGGTTTTAGCAATTATTCAAACAACAATTGTTCCTGAAATCGAATAAAAATATTGGACCAAAAGGATTACACATTGCTACCTCATCAATTTGTTTACATTAAAACTAAACTAAACTGACTTAATAATCAAATATATGAATTCGACAAATATATTCTCAGCTTAGTTAGGGAACTAAACTGTCTTAATAATCAAATCTATGAATTCTCAACTTAGTAAGAGGACTGCACTAAAGATTATTGACACAAATCCCAATAGTGAAATCAAGAGGCACATTAGTAAATAGGCTCGAATAGGCTTCAAATACCAAGCTCCTATGTTCCTATGATATATATCATAGGAACATAGGAACTTGGTATTTGAACAACATCTAAAAACTGAAACAAGTCAGGAATGCAATATTCAGAGTATACCAAGTGCAAGTAAGTCAGTTACCCAAATGATGCTGGGTTGAACTCGCTGTATATAATAAAATTTCAAAGGGATATTTTCCTTATGGACCTTCGGTAACCTAAACATCCTGGCATGTTGGAAACCTATTGCACAAACTCCATTATAGATCTCCTTGATAAGCTATTCTCTTTTACAGAGCTTGCAACAGCATTATAATTAAGTTTCATTTTGAAGATTGGCATTGACTGAGTGTTCAAATTTAGAACATCCCCAAATGTAATTATCATTTCATCTGTATGGTCGCATTGGTCGAGAATAACGTCCCCTGTGATCTTATCACGTTCTATTCTTTTTGAACTTGAAGAGGTTATCTCATCTTTTTGAGTCGCATGTCATCATCAAGCATGCGATAAGGTTACAAATTATAACTGGCTAATTTATTAAAGAAGGCAATTTTTCCTTTTGACAAGGGAGTTACCACTTATTAAGGCCAGAAGGTCATTCGAGGATAAGGGTTAATGAATATAAGGTAGTCACTGAACGTTATTGGTGGAAGTTGGTTAGAATTTGATTATTTAAGGGGACGGTTTAAGAACTTGCTTACATTGGATATGAATACGACCATGTTGTAGTCAGCCAGAAAGCAGGCCTGTGGAATACAGTTCCATAGACGGGTAATAATAAGCTTTGTTCTTGCAATTTGTGTTTAGACTTAGGTACGGATAGAGAGTGAAGGAAATTGTTAATAGTGGTTGTAGATGGATGAGTGCTTGTTGTTTAAGTTTTACAGGGGAGGTGCTATAGATAGAAAGTCAGATGAAAACTTGCCATGAAAATAATGATAGAGCAGAGACAAACTTACAACGTCTCTTGTAAGGAAAAGAGGTTGCAGGGAGTAGAAAAAGGCATAACCCTAACCCTAACCTACTGTTACGGCAAGATAGGTGTGGCAACAATACTCCATTTTAAGACGTACTTTGGCTCTTATACAGGTAGAAGATTGTGTAAGGAATTAAATAATTTCTGGGGCGGTAGAAAGACGCAACCATTTTTCCGGTGACCTTAACAAACAAATTTTATCTAAGTGTTCTATTTTAGGCCGGGAGTGAAGGTCAGTTGAAGCAGGGTGCTTCTTTGAGACGAGAGCCATTCTTATCAGTTGGAACCAAGTGAAGATCAAATCATTGGTGGTGAAAGATAGAAGCTTGGTTTTAGATGCATTAAAATTAACCAACAACTTTTTCCCCATTACACCATGTGCTGAAGGTCGAATGAGAGAGATCTTAGTCATTGCTGGCCTTTGAAGTGTTGCTATAGATGTTAGTGTCATCTGCATATATGTTGACGAATGAACTCAGAATGTGATTTGGAAGATCATTGATGAAGATAAGGTAGAGAGTCAGGCCTAGGATGTCTTTGAGAAATGCCAGCATTGATATTTTCAGCTTCATACTAATGCCCATCGATGACAACTTATTACGATTATTAGCGAGAAAGGATTCATTGATGGAGAAGATATTTCTCGATATTTCAATAGTTGGAAATCATGTGAAGTAAATCTTTATACCAAACCATATCAAATGCTTTTGATATGTCAAGAACTATTCCTCTAGGGAGGAAATCCCTGTTGACAGATTTACTGATACTATGTGAAATTACAGTCAGTACATCAGTTGTAGATCTTGCAGGATGGAAGCCATATTGCTTGTCACTGAGTAGATTGCTTTTGCTCAGATGATTGACAATGTCTCTATTTAATACGTATTCAAGCAACTTACACACAGAAGACTAATTGGTCTGTACTGAGAGGAAGAAGGCCGATTCCCAGTATTTTTAATAATGAGTTTTTCTTACGTGTTCGGAAGCATTTCTCCTTTAGATTGAACAGCTTTGCAAGAATGGATGTTATTTCCGGTGGTAGCTTTTTGAGTACTATGACGAGAATATTATCAGGCCTAGTTATTTTGTTGACATCAAGGTTCTTGATAAGTCTGGCAACATCTCAAATGGATATATAGATGTCACACAGATTATTTTCAGTCATAAGAAATATTTAGGGGCTAGGTCTCCCTGACTATACAGAGTTGAGTTTGATGTAAAGTTCTTGGCAAAGAGTTTGGCTTTGTCAGATTATCTCAGGCATGTTAATGATCATTGGGCTGGAGCAGGCGCATCTGTTCAGGACCTTGTTAGCTATTTGCCAAAACTCATGGGAGCCAAACCTCTATTCTTCTACTTTGGACTTGATTGACTGAGCATATGACTCTTATCCGTTTTCTTTAATCTTTTTGCATTGATTGTTGGCAACTTCATAAAGTCAAATTCAGTTTCAAAATACTTATGTTTTTTTTTATTTTTTTTTATTACATTTTCACCCCAAACAAGGCACATTGCCACTTTGGTGTAGGGGGCTACTATCAGGGGAAACATCTACTGGGGTACTATGTAGGGATTAGGGCAGCGAGATGTTGGTTCACGTTGCACTTGAACTTATGCATGTCAGTACAGTTGGGGAAGCAGTGACCTGGAATGGAATTCCAAAGTCTAGCAGTTCTGGGGAAGAAACTACTGGAGTAGAAAGATCTTTTACATCTAGGGATCTCTACAGTGTGGGGGTGGGATTTTGCAGCTTGTCGGGTCTGTCGAGGGTGTTCACGTCGTGGGGGCACAAGTGCTTGCAGTTCTTCAGAGCATTCACCATTATAATACTTGTAGAACAGGCAGAGGGATGCAACGTTTCGACGATGGGACAGAGGCTGAAGTTTAGATGCCAGTTTAGGGCCTATCAGATTTGCGACTCTCTTTTGAACCCTGTCAAGGAGCGAGAGACTAGTAGCCGATGCACCGGCCCAAATATGACAGCAATACTCCATACATGGGCGAATAGTGGCCTTGTAGAGGTACAGGATACTTTCGGGTGTTAGAAGTTTTCTAGCACGGTAGAGAGAGCCCACCTTCCTTGCAGCGGTTTAAAAGCAATTGAAGTAGTGGTTTCTATATGCAATGGTGGAAGCAGATTCAGAAGTGTACGGCTTGCTGGGGGGTTGGGTTTGGATGGGAAGTAAGAGTAGCCTTTCATGGATTTTAGTTGATGCCAGTCTTGCAAAAAACAAAACAGGTCGAGTTTGGCCTACCATACTTAGATTACAGCCTCTGAAAGATTGGAACACGGATTTTAATATTAGGAAAGGAGACTTTGTAGTGAAAGGGGTCTACGTTGGAAGTTAGAATTTTGGATTTTCTCTTGTTTTGCTTGTTGGAATTATTCATTGATAAGCTGTGGAGTTTGTAGAAGCATAAGTTGTCTAGTTGTTTAGAGTAAAACTGAGAGAGAATTAGGATAAAAGAATAAGTGTAGACGGAAAGCCTTTGTAGATCAGTAAAATGATAAAAGCCACATTTTTTTCTTATTGATTTGATGATCGAATAAATTTTATTTAACTTTGAACTGTCATCAATTGTTTATGGATTTTTGTAAATTTGAAAACTTTATATTTATATAAGATATTAGAATGGAAGAAACTTTTTTCACACAGAAATGTTTTCATCTTTTTAGCATGTATTCTACTGGTGATAATATATTGTGATTTATAAGTTTTTCCCATTAATATTTCCTTGTACTCATTTATTTACTATTTTTTGTGAATAATAAATTTTTTCTTACCATTGAGAGATGCTATTTGTTTTAGATAAAATTTCTGCCAAGAATTTTTGGCAGGTATAGAACTGCCTTGATTTGAAATATATGAAAATGAATTGTCTCATGGAAATATAAAAAGAAAAGTTTAGTAGAAGAAAAATATAGATTTAAATAAAAATAAACGGTTAAAAAGTTGACAACTGGTAAAAAGGGGGGACGAGATGGGAGAGAGGAATGACAAGAAGTCGAGGACGAAAGGGTGATAAAAGAAGGAAAGGAGAGAGAAAAAAGAGGAATGTATAAGAAATATTAATAGGAAGTATGCGGAAGAGAGGAGGCAGAAAAGGAGATATAAAGAGGAGGAAGAAAGGAATGAATAAAAGATAAAGTAAAGGGTAAAAAAGAATAAGCATAAAAAGAAGGTGAGGAAATAAAAAGAAAGAAAGAAAGAAAAGGAAAGAATGAAAGAAATAAAAGGAAAGAAAGAAAGAAAAAGAAAAAAAGAAAGAAAGGTACAAATGAAAAGAAAAAAGAGAAGGAATAGAAGAAAATGAGAAAAAAAAATACAAGATGGAGAAAAAAAGAGAATCGCCTCATATCTGTAGCATCGATGTTTACACAACGACATACAAAACCAAAAATTATAAATGTGTTTCCACGCATATCGTCTGCACATACATTATCCTTAATAAAAACAAATAATCATATTTTGGACCAATCATAAAACTTTCTGAATTTATTTTAAATGTTTTTGTTTTTTCTAGGAGCTACCCAAACCCTTTAAAAGCTAATTTTTTTCTTCAATTAACCAGTGGAACCCAGTTTATTCGAATCTGCGGATTGGTGTTGCTGGAGTTCCACTTGGTGTGCTCACCTCTGCAACATTTCCCTCCACCTACGCTCACAAACATTAACGAACGCACAAACACATACAACTCATCGACTTATTATCGTCTGTCAATCTGTTAAACCTTGTTCATTGAAATATTCCCAAACATTCTCATTGAAATATTTTCTAATATGAAAAACAAATAAACATTAAATTAATCCATTTAAATGAGCAGATACGATTTTTTTTACTCTTGAAACTCACGGTTCTTAATCTTAAACTTCAACTAATGAATCCCCTGTTTTTACAAGAACTTTAAAAATAATATTCTATGTTTTCTTATTGCTGTAAGCCTTCCATTTAAAACATATATAAAATGTCTCTTTTGTGAATATATGGCTTCTTAACTCATTATTTTGATTTTGTTTTCCGTATCACAATGTTTCTTGCTTTTCTCACATTTGATTATAAACCCTGAAAACGTTTTCACTGAAAATATTTGTCTAAATTCGGCTCATCCCAAAAATGCATCCCTCCTTACAAAGCACCCTAAACTCAAAAACCTGTCTTGAACCTATCCCTTCAAACTAATGACCTCCTATGTTTCTTTCATTTGCCCATTAAATCTACTTATTAAGGCATGAGCTTTCACTTTCCTTAAGAAAAGTATAAAACATGCCTTTAATAGATATTAAGCTCAAAAAGAAATAAAAAAAAAACAACTTGATTTTAATTTTAATGGAAACCGCCCAAGACAAAGCATGAAGCCACTTGATGTAAGGAGCTAGCTAGGACGAAAGATGGTTATTGCAAAAACACAAGGTGCTTATTGACCTTAGTCTTGAAAATACCAAGACTCTGGGTAGAAGGAAAACAGTGAGCAGGAAGAGAGTTCCACCACCTTGCAGTCCTTGAGAAGAAGCTACTGGAATATGAAGCTTTATTACAATGGGGTATTAAAACAGTGAATTAATGGAGAGCGCTAGACCAACGAGTCAAACGAGCTCAAACAAAGGAAGCATGAAATAGATAAGACAATTTTGAGAAACACAGGACGTTATAGTATTTGCAGAAAAAACTGAAACTAACAACATCAAGTTTGTGGGAGAGAAGTTGCAGTGAAAAAGAAATTACAGATATCTTTCTGTAATTTATTAAGAACCTTCAAATGGGACACAGATTCAGCAGCTCAAATATCGAAACAGTACTCTATACATGGTCTGATAGTAAATTTGTAGATGCAGAATAGTCTCGGTGTGAGAAAGTGTTTACAGTGATAGAGAGAACCGGTTTTATGAGAAGCAGCAATAGCAATGGATTTAATATATGAATTCCAAGAAAGATTTAATAAAAAAGAAAGAAGTTTTAAAGTCGATTTCTCGTCAAGAGCAAAACCGTCCATAAGAATCTCAGGAAGAAACGAGGTACGATTGCAGTTAAAAGACAATAGTTGAGTCTTAACAGGATTAAACGAAACAATCAATTTCTTGCCTCAATTCATAACTGAATTTTTTTTTTTACTAGGAAATTACCACTAATCAAGACTCGGGGGTGGGGGCAGACGAGGATAAGGGTTAAAGAGTGTACAGTGGTCAAAAGGACAATATCATAGTAATCGTTACAAGTTTAAATGTGGTAAAATTGTATTACTTAAGGGGAACGGCTCATCAAGAACTTGTTTACATTGGACTTGAAGACGGCCATAGTATAGTCAGCTGGAAAGCAGGTAAACGAAAAAGACTTCCACAGGTGTGCAGTTCTAAGAAAGAAGCTTTGTTGATAGAATCTATGTTTAGGTTTAGGCACAGATAGAGAGTAGGGGAAATTATTGATAGTGTTTTCAGCCAAACGATCTGCATATTTCAGATGATCTGAGGAAGATGGGCGAGAAGCATTACCAGAATAGAGAGTGGTCTCATCAGCATAAATGTTAATTTTCTTAATAATATTCTCTGGAAGGTAATTTATACAGAGAAGAAGCATTGTTGAACCAAGAATAGAGCCCCGAGGAACACCAGCATTGATAGGAAAAAACATGAAGATACTTCATCAAGAGTTACTTGCAAGCTTCGATCAGAAAGAAAAGACTTAACAATGTCAAGAAGTTTACCATCAATACCATAACCTCGAATTTTATGTAGAAGACCAGGATGCCACACTCTGTCAACCGCTTTTGATATGTCAAGCTCAATTAACCTACCTTTGCCTAAGTTATCCATAAACTAACATATCTGCTTAGTTACAAACAATTAATTGATCAGATGTACAAAACAACAATGAAATCCATACTGAATATGACTAAAGAAGCCCAGACTTTCCAGAAAATGAACACACCTGCTGTTGAATAACCTCTCAAAAATTTTGCTAATAACAAAGAGACTAACAGAACGATGTTTAGTTGGGTCTGACCGATCACCAGCATTTTAAAGATAGAGAAAACAACAAAAGAAAACTCTGAATCAGGACAAAATTTAAATTATTAGATATTAGCAAGATATTCTAATCGATGATTGTTATGATCATTGTAATATTTGTAAAAATAGAATGTTATCACCGCAAAATAAATATTTAAAGAGAAAATTATTTATGTTAAGATGCTTTAAAATTAGGAGATATAGTAGAACCCTGTGATATGATGTCCCTAGGATACGGTTTTCTCAGTTTACAATGTGGAATACAATGTTTTTCCGGTCCCTAGTTATGGTATTTGCCTTATGGTCTTATTCATAACGTTATTTGATTATGTACATGTGTATTATATACCGTGTTACTAATTTTTAATGCCCTATCTCGGTCTTTTTTTTTTTTTTTTTTTTTTTACACAGTGTTCACCACTTATCAAGGCCCGGAAGCCACTCAGGGATAAGGGTTATTGCAAGTACATTACGTTAGTGTGGAGATTTGATGAAGTGTTTACTTAAGGGGGCGGTTCATTAAGAATTTGTTAACATTGGACTTGAAGACATCCAAGTTGTAGTCAGGTGAAAAGCAAGCAGACAGAACAAAGTTCCACAGGCGTGCAGTTCTAAGAAAGAAGCTTTGTTCATGGAATCCGCATTTTGATTTAGGCACAGATAAAGAGTGGGGGGCATTTTTCACAGTGGATTCAGCTAGACGGGTTTTTTTCGTGAAAGATTGGCGAGGGGGGACCAGAGATTGGAGTTCAGACGAGCACCTGCCATGGAAATAGCGATAAAACAAGGATATGCTCGCAACGTCTCTTCTGTAGGAGAGAGGTTGCAGGGTAGAGAAAAGGGCATCCCCCACTAAGCCACAAAGTCTATTTTGTACACTGTCAAGGCAGGATAGGCTGTTTTTAGAAGCTCCTGCCCAGATATGGAAGCAGTATTCCATCTTTGGACGTACTTGGCCTTTATATAGATAGAGAATTGCATCAATAGTGAGATATCTTCTGGAGCGGTAGAAGGATCCCACCATCTTTCCAGCGACCTTGGCAACAGACTTGATGTACGTGTTCCATTTCAGATCAGGAGTAAAGGTCAAGCTCAGAAGCTTGTCAAAACACGGGGCCTCTCCCAGACGAGAGCCATCCATCCCAATTGATGCCAGATGGGGATCAGAGTGTTGATCATAAGTATTAGAAACAAACAATAACAATAAATGATGTAACGTATTAGAAACAAACAATAAGTTAAAAATAGGTTGACCTCTAGAGTCTGACATAGCCTTATGTAGAGGTTTTTTTAACGTTACGTGGAATTAAGTAGGAGTTTGGAAAAACATTTATGATTTGATCAGTCAAGAATCGGGAGTGAGAGAGAGCAGATCGACTCAGACGGTGATGGCTCCCAGTAGAGTGGATCAGAATGTGTTAGTGTAGTACCAGCAGCAGGTTTCCAATGGGAAAACATCAGTAATAAAAGTTGCTGAAAAGACAACCCGAGATTTGTTGATTCATTGAGATGAATCTTCTTTGCAGCTGTTCCTGAGAATCCATCAAAGAAGATCAGGGATGGACCAGGTATGTTTGTTTGATTGGCCTGATGTTACAACCCCAGAGAACTGTTATTTGTTCCTTTTGTTACATGTTCGTTGTTAAAATGTATCTGTTGTCCTAAGTTTATTACTAGTTGTCGATACACGAGTTAGACACATGTACATAATATATACCACATTTCATGTTATATATTACATATTGGGTTTGGCGCCGTAATATAGAGAAAGAGATCCCCGACAATATCATGTCTAATAGATAGAAAAGATTAAGTGTGATATCGTAACAAATATTACACATTGCTACTAGCCAAACTTCCAGTTACTAGACTGGAAAACATGAAAATGAGCAAAAATTTATGCAGATATTTTTTATTATTATTATAAAGCTTCCCTCAGGATAAAATCCACATACACTAAAATGTTTAACCTTTCATTTTTTAAAAAGATCTATTTTAGCAGAAAATCATACAAAATTGATTCCAAATAGTTGAGCAAACTTTGATCACTAAGGCCTTTACTGTTTTCATCATAAATACACTCTTATAATGGATTAACTTTGTAATGATGGTGTAAGTTTCAAATTTCTTGTCACCAGTGTTGTAACCTTGTAATAATCAAGACAAACGCAATGTTATACTTAACAAAAAGTCTATTAGAAAAGGTACATTACAAAAGTACATGTAATAATTTTGAGAACCATAACTGTCACAAATCGCTACCTAATAACATGTCTATTACTCCTAAAATATGTATCTTAACATATCCCATAACAAACTTCACAATATAAAAAAATTCTCTTATCTCATAACCTGTTATATTAGCTATATTTTGACCAACTATGTCCTTTAATTAATTTTATGACATTAAAAGTCTTCATCTTCACAGCTAGCTTGTCTTTTACCACCATTGCAAATAACTTTTTTCTTCGAAAGGAATTTCCATGAACAGAGTTTCTTTCCAAAAATGTTTATCTGTAGAACACATTGCCACAACATTCCTTTCCTGAGGGCTAAAACATGGTGATCTTTGAATCTAAGATCTATAAACACTTGCCACAATCCCTGTTCATAAGTCAGTAAATTTTATAGTATTCACCACTGAGAATTTATTGATCACGTTCACTATTATCCTCGAGTATAGTTTAGCCTTGATAAACTGTGACTCTTTCGTAAATAAAAAGAAATGTTTATACAACATTAAAATAAGGAATCACTTATTGGAGAATTCTCCTCATATTTCTCATAGCATCTTTGAGGTGGGTTTTACATTGAAGACTCAAAAAACATAACCAGAATGTTTCTCACTCACTTTATTTTGATGTAACAAAGTTTTCTTACACTTGTTAATGTAACAAGGCTAGGTTTTGAGATCCTCTTTTCATCCAATGAAAGCCAACACTGAAGGAAGATCTTTACTGTTCAATCCCCAAACATGCTCAGACATATTTCTAGCATTTAGTTCTTTTTGTGTCTATTCAATGCCTAACCCACTTTTATTTTCTTTTCAAATCTATTCACATACGATCAATGCATTTTTTCCAAATTTCAAACATCAAAATTGATCTTTTATACTTTTCGTTTTCATTAATATCACCTCCCCACTTATTCCTACCCTCGAGGAGCAATCTCACTAGAAACTTTTTAACTCAATAACATGTGTAAATCGTAGTTTCACTTTGATTGCTTTTATAGTATTATAGGATCAAAGGGTGTATATTTACATGCTGCCTCTCTGAGCATGATGTGACACAAGGTTAGAAAGTGGGGATGTCCAACCACTGCCTCTAAAGGAGGGGCACTCTGGCCTAGCAAAAATTGCCTGGGCATCCTCATCAGCATTTTCTGGTAGGGGTAAACTCGCCCCACTCGAAAGCCAGATGGAAAGGCCTGTGAGGGTGGACCTCCTATGTAATACCCCATCAATGTACCTCAGTCTGAATCTGTTGAACTGATTGTCAAGAACAGATTCTTGACTGGTCCTTTCTACCGAGTCTCCAAACAACTGAAACGTCTTCTTAAAAACGAAATGCAATAAGTCTTCAGATTTATATCTGATCTACCCCTGCATTTCATGTTTAAAAAAGATGTGTCCTCCATAGTATCAGACCTGACCGAATGGTTAATTGTAGGCATAAACCGATTCATATCATCCAAAAAATTCCAACAAAAACTTAACAGCCAGCCATCGTTCTCTACAGAATATGCTGCTGCCATCGCACACAGAAATCACTTTTTCCATAGTTACCAATGTAATAGATGCATTGAGACTAAAGCTGCTTTCAGGACTGCCAGCAACCACTGTAAAAGAGTAATAAAAAATGCAAGAGAGCTATATGCCCAGTCCGTTAAATCCAAAGCAGCTGAGCAGCGGCTTGGTTCCTACCAGTTTTGGCAAATAGCATACAGGATCCTGAACAGAAGCGTGCATTCTATCCCAACCATCATCAATGGAGCTGAGGTCATCTCGTCAGCATCAGACAAGGCCAAACTATTTGCCAAGAATTTTGCAGCTAATTCTACCCTATGCAATGAAGGCCATCAACTCCCTATATTTCCACTTATAACAGGCAACACGCTATGCAACATACAAATATCTGTGCGTGAGGTGGCCAAGCTAATCAAGAACCTTGATTCCAGTCAAGTAACTGGCCCTGACAGCATCTCAATTATAGTGCTGAAAAAGCTTCAACCAGAACTTGCCCCCATACTTACAAAACTGTTTAAGCGTTGCCTTAAGGAGAAGTACTTCCCAACACCCCGGAAAACCTCATCAGTATGCTCTGTATTTAAGAATTCAGGTGATAAGTCGTTTCCCTCTCAGTACAGACCAATAAGTCTCCTGTGTGCCATGAGTAAGTTGCTGGAATCCATATTAAATAGAGAAGTAGTCAACCACCTCAGCAGAAAAAAACCCTTTTTAGTGACATACAATATGGTTTCCGTTCTGCCAGATCTACAGCAGATGTGTTAACGTTTATATCTCATAGGATTAGTGAATTTTTTGACAAAGGCTTCCTTTCTTAGGGCAATTGCTCTTGACATATCAAAGGCCTTCGATAAGGTATGGCATAAGGGCCTACTTCACAAGATTTCCAGCTACGGTATGACTGGAAATGTTTTCTAAATCATTTCTCTCTTATAAGCCTATAAGAGTAGTGGTTGATGGGCAGAAATCAGCGGCCCTCAGTATTAATGCTGGAGTCCCTCAGGGTCCCTCCTGGGCCCAACTCTTTTCCTGATCTACATCAATGATCTCTCAAAACACATACTTTAATCATTCGTTGACATCTATGCTGATGACACGACCATCTATGACAACATATCAAAGGCTGTATATGACAAAGTTCTCTCTGATTCTCTCTCCTCTGATCTCGAGCATGTGATACAGTGGGGGAAGAGGTGGCTGGTTACTGTTAATGCATCTAAAACCAAGCTCCTATCTTTACATCATCAACGCTCTGATCCCTATCTGGCATCAATTGAAATGGATGGCTCTCATCTAGGGGAAACTCCATGTTTTAATAAGCTTCTGGGCTTGACCTTTACTCCTGACCTGAAATGGAACACGTACATCAAGTCAGTTGCCAAGGTCGCTGGAAAAATTGTAGGATCCTTCTACCACTCCAGAAGATATCTCACTGCTGATGCAATTCTCCATCTATATAAAAGCCAAGTACGTCCAAGGATGGAGTACTGCTGCCACATCTGGGCAGGAGCTGCTAAAAATACCTATCCTGCCTTGACAGAGTAAAAAATAAACTTTGTGGCTTAGTGGGGGATGTCCTTTTCTCTTCCCTGCAACCTCTCTCCCACAGAAGATACGTGGCGAGCCTGTCTTTGATTTATCATTACTTCCATGGCAAGTGCTCGTCTGAGCTCCAATCTCTGGTCCCACCTCACCAATCTTTCACAAAAAACAACCCGTCTAGCTGAAACCGCTGTCAAAAATTTCCCCCACTCTTTATCTGTGTCAAAACCAAAACGTAGATTCCATAAATAAAGCTTCTTTCTTAGAAGTGCACGCCTGTAGAACTTTGTTCCGTCTGCCTGTTTCCCACCTGACTACAACCACGATGTCTTCAAAAACAAATTCCTGATGAACCACTCCCTTAAGTAAAACACTTTATCAAATCTCCAATACTAACGTACTGTACATGCAATAACCCTTATCACCGAGTGGCTTCCTGGCCTGGATAAGTGGTGACTACCTTGTAAAAAAAAAAAGTGCATATTAAAGCTAGTTGTGTAGATTACATAGACACAAACACTTATTATTCTCTTAAAAAAAGTCATGAATAAATCTGAATTTATATACAAATGCATTCTTTTGATCGTCTATCTAGAAAATTACCATATTTCATAATTTAAATTGGATTCTGTATGATTCGATAGAATACTGCAAGGTTTCCTGGCAAATCAACAATGATAAGATTATATCATAATAAGTGCAGGCATTTGGCCATATTTATATGAAAGCCAACTTTACAGCACTCTTTTCATCTTTCAAAATATTTGTTCATTTAATTTTTAAAATTTTATTTACCCTAAACCTGACATATTGTTACTTCGGCATATGGAGCTAGTGTTTAGAGCTATGTCTACAGAGGCACTAGGTAGAGCATTGATCAGTAAGATGCCTGTTCACTTTACATTTAAATTTATTCCTGTCAGTACAGTATGTGAAGAAAGAAACAAGGAAGGAATTCCAAAGTCTTGCATTTTGGAAAGATGAAACTATTATATTGTATTAAGTTCTATACTAGGTCTGCTTAGTAGGTGATCGTTCCTCGGTGCCAGTGATACAGAGGATACAATTGCGAACTGCTTAAGACTTATTCTCTGTCATGACTCAAGAAGCGATATCTGTGAATTAAATAAAGGACTTCGTATGAAATTCTGTGCAATTCTCGAGTTTTACAAAATACAGTTGAAGAAGGTTGGAAGCTACATCGGCCTAAACGATGGGAGAATAACAGGCAAGTAACGCAACAGTAGTCCAAATAATCTAAATAATCCTGTTAAAATGTTTTTGACCCCTTATGGGGTATGACACCAATGATTTTGATGATCGTTTTTATAACCACAAGTTATAATAACCAACCAATGAGAAACTTCCAAAGTTACTATAAAAATTGCCAAATTTTGGATTCAATCAGTTCGCCGTCGTCTCCGTCACAAACCTGCATTTGATTCTTTGCCACCTTCTTTGTTACTAGGAATTACTTAACACTCAAGATCGGAAATGCACTGATTCTTCACCGCCATCTTTGTTTAACATAATGTCTCAACATTTAACAAATCCAATTTTTCAATCCTCATCTAAAAGATGCAGGAACAGCACATCCATTTTGTTACACTTTTGATCCTATGTACAAGGTCATCAGAAATTAATCCCCCCCTTACTCTTACGCCTCTTGTTTCATCTTTTTATTTTTGTAATTATTTTCCCCTCTTAATATATTATTTATGAATATTAACAGGTATTTTGACGTGGAGAAGTTAATATTTAATATTTTCAACACTCATAAAAATCACTATAAAGAGTGTGTCAACGGCTTTATTCTGTTCATATGATGTTTCTGTATACTGTATCTCTTAAGATATGCAAGAGGCCAAAGAATCAAAGATGTCATCACATTTGCGACAGAATTACAAACAAATAAAAAAAGTATTTACAGTGAAGGAGTAGGATTTGATATCAAGTAAGTTTGTATGGGAGGTTCTCAACCAGAGTAATTTCCCCTTTCTCTGTGATAAATTTCAGTTTTTTCGTTGTGATGGATGGGAATTGGCACCAAAGAATTAGCAGCACACAAACTGAATTCAAGACATAAAAACACAATATGAATTATACATCGTTACTAAAAGGTCATGTTGGATTTTTTCTTCACTGCCGTTTGTACTAAATGCTAGCATGCTAGTATTAGTTATTATTGTTAGTATGATTGTACGTTTTGAGTCAGACATTTTTTTTGAAAAGTCAAGGGGGAATATCATTCTGATACATGATGAAACAGTTCACAAACTAAAAATGGTTGAGGGTTTATATGAATCACAGGTTTATATTCCTGAATGGCCTTCCCACAGTCAGCTTTTCCATCCAACACTTGACAGCTCATTATAGTTATCTGAATTGAGTCTGAAACCCTTTTTGAAGATATTGGGGTGGCATTATGTAATGTTTGCTATATGCAGGGAAAATTAGAAAAAAAATAACTGGTGCACATTTTGTAATGTGAAGCAACTAAAAATAAGCTGAAAAGAAAAAAAAATCATCCGAGTCAGAAATTAATGATGGCTGACAATGTTATATCTAATAAAAGATGAAACAAGGTGACGTCATTAAATGAAAAAAAAAAAAAGAAACAGAAATAATATTACCAGCTGTCAGTGTTGATTTTCATTCCATTCTCAAATACATATCAGATCAGCGGAATAATACTTCTCTGCAGACATTTCAACTGAATTTCTACAGTGAAATATATTTTTGAAAAGAGTCATTATCGAACATGAAAAAAAAATTTGCAATGAAAAGACAAAACCTCAAATATTTTTTAAAGTTGAAAATTGTTGATTCCAACTATTTTTTCTGCAAAGAATAATCTATATTTTCCGAAAACGAGAAACTTATACAGTATTATTATTTACATTTTTTTTAGTTATCATCAACGTTAATAATGCCATCAATGAGTAACAACATTTTATATGATGATATGTCGTTTGAAGTAGACGAATGGTCTATGCTACGTATTCGAGTAATAATCTAATAAGTCGCCTTACTGAGTGAGCGTTTGTGACTGTAGCTGGGGCTTCATGAGTGACGCTGAGGGGCTCGGGAAGCCCTTTCTTAAAGAGGACCAAATGCTTTATATGGAAAAATTGAATGGTTGCAGACATTTAATTATTGATCTTGTTTACTGGAAATCGATATGATGCATAACTACAGGTGTAAAGAGTTTCGGGATGGTTCATGAAAAAGAAAATAAAAAAGAAATTAACAAAAAATGCAACAATTTTTTATTAATCAAAAACAAAAAAATTGTTCTGAGCATTATCATTAGTTAATTTGAAATTAATTTTTTTCTTATTTATTTTAGTAATTATCTTGCGAGTGCTCCGTAAAACGCCTTTGCCCTGCTCAGGAGCTTCATAGTGTCCTGAAGTTTGGGAAACCCTGCTCTATGCAACACCATCCAAAATGTAGCAGACAGATTCCAATTTGGAATGTATTTTTTTTTATATATATGATACGAATGATGTGTATTTGTTAAACGTCCTGATTTCATTTCAGAATCCAATTGTGTGTTTCTTGTACTGTAATATGCACCATGAGATGGATGAAGTATTGTATAGATACAATGTGAAATCGAAAGATCAGTGTTAGATGCAATTTTAGATAGATACAACATTCGTGAGATAGGTAGATACGATGTGAAACATATGTATAAATTTTGATAGATGGCATTGATTAATCTCAATAGACTGAGATAAGTTAGTACTGATATGCATCAACAGATAGCATTTCCAAAGTTTCACGTACGTGCACTGATTGGATTAAGTAAAATTTAGGTCATGTTACCAAAGAAATGCTTGGTGGCGTAGTAATACAAAGAAAAAGATCTGTTGAAAATATTACCTAATGATTGCATCAATGAAAAAAATAACTTTACATAAATTTATACTGTATTCACACTTGCTTGCTGTTTACTGTTTCTAAGAAAATGTAATTGAAATATGTTGCGATATTTTCGATATGATAAAAAGAGTATGATTTTAAAAAAACAATTTATAAACGCTAACGATAGGAACTGACTAATCAAATGAAACCACATTCGTCTATCAACGAATCAGAAACCAGAATTGCTTCATAAAAATATTAAATCTTTTAACATTACCGCACATAATCATTTTGTGTCCATATGAGAAAGATCTTAGAACTTTTCCTGCAAAATTTCAAAGTCCGAGACTTACACAGAACAACTAGCCCCCCCCCCCCCGAAAACCCTTTTTCATTTCCAGAACTTGTACAGAAGAGCTACTCATCAGAATCTTTTCTGAAATTAAACAATTTATTTCTTAGAGACTATTTATTTTACTGATGCAAACCCCACTGTATTTAATACGATGTAACTGTAATTTAATTTGATATGATCATCTCAATATTTTTACCATTTAAAAGAAGAAACGTCAAAGAAACTGTTAATATACTTTTTCATTTTTTACAGCATACAAAAATAATGGAAATGCGAAAACAAATCGTGCTCACATTATACACGCTTTAAAACAACGTTCTATGTAGTGACGGAGATATACTCATGATTTAAAAATCTAGCAAACATCAAATAATAGTCATATTTTCCCGAAATTTTCGATATTACAAAGGCAAAGGTTTATTTTTAAATAAACTTACATAATAAAAGTAGCTTTCGTTAAATATGTTAGCGGGAATATATTTTTAAGTGTCCTCACCCCTCCATATTTCATGCTATGAAAATTAAACAAAAGAAATGTACGTCGATAAAAATTTCAACATTTTGTAAAACTGAAAAGATCAAATAATTAAAAGTATATATATATATATATATATATATATATATATATATATATATATATATATATATATAAAATCCCGTTGAAGTTCTAAATAAAATTGTGCATAAAATCAATATTATTATGCTAAAAAATAAACACTTTTTCTTGATATTTTATATAATAGGTTCCAACAATAAAAAATATATATTCATATGATATAATATATATTACTCTTGAAATAATAAAAATTGCAAAAACAAAATCGATTAAAAAAATTCGTTTTAATTTGATTATTTAAAATGATAGAGGGTGATAATCAATTTTTTGCGCCTTTTTTCAAAAAGTACAGAGGCCTGTAAGCAACATTGTATTTAGATACTTAAATGCCAACAGGAGACGTTAAAATTAATTTTTCATCTGTGTACTTCATAAATAAAAACCTGTTTAAAAAAGGTAAGTCATATTTTTAGTCGTGTGAAAGCAACTCTATAAGTGACTCCGTCTGTCCATCGATCTGTCAGTCGGTCTGTCCATAATACTTTTGTGCTTGGTCTTTTTGGTTAAGATCAAAGGTCTGTTGTTAATAGATACTGTTCTTAGCTTTTTAAGCTTTTCTTGGCTTTTTTTTGCCAAGATCAAAGTGTAGTATCTGTTCCGACAGATGCTGCACTTAAGATGGTTTGTACCAGTCAATGGAGGGGAAACCCTCTATACTGGGACAATTATTATTTTTGGTAACCAGAGTGACCCCTTTTAGGGGAGCTGGTTTTTACCTCACATTAAAAACGGCCTTGTGCCTAATTTGCTCAGTGGGGGAGCAAATAAATACCATCTGTTCCGGCAGATACTGCACTTAAGATAATTTGTACCAGTCAATGGAGGGGAAACCCTCTATACTGGGACAATTATTATTTTTGGTAACCAGAGTGCCCCCTTTTTGCCTACTTTTAGGGGAGCTGGTTTTTACCTCACATTAAAAACGGCCTTGTGCCTAATTTGCTCAGTGGGGGAGCAAATAAACACCATCTGTTTCGGCAGATACTGCAACCAAAGACCATATGTGGGGCAGCCCCACATATAAGACCTTGGTAAATGTAGGGGCAACCCTTCATACCAATTGTCAATATCACGCTCTCCTACTCCCCGGGGAGTTGGTCACCATTTCCCCTTCATTCCTCACATTAAAAATCAAACTTGTGCCTAATTTGATCGGTGGGGGAGCAAATAAATACCCTTTTGACCAAGATCAAAGTGTAGTATCTGCAGGAACAGATACTGTAAGCAAAGACAATTTGTGGGGGCAACCCTACATATAAGACCTTGGTCAATGTAGGAGCCACCCTTCATACCAATTGTCATTATCCAGCTCCTCTACTCCCCGGGGAGTTCGTCCTCATTTCTCCTTCACTCCTCACATTAAAAATTAGCCTTGTGCCTTATTTGCTCGGTAGGGGAGCAAATAAATACACATTTCTTGGCCTTTTGGCCAAGATCAACGTGTAGTATCTGTTCTTACTACATGCTGTACTTCTTCTGAAACTTGTCCAAAATGTAACTTTTCCTTGGCCACATGGCTAAGATCAAAGTGTAGTATATGTTCTTAACAGATGCTGCACTTACATTTGTAACTTTTCCTTGGCAATGGAATGGAAAACCCTTCCATGCTAAGGCATTTTTAGTCACATGTAAGTCTGTAACAGATTTACATTTTATTTATTTTTCTTAAGGAAGGTGTATGGAGTAACATTTTTGTCCCCCGATTTATCAGAGAGGGACCTATGTTTTCAATGGGTCCGTCTGTCCGTTAATCCGGATGATTGGTAGATAACCGTCCATTAGTTTTTCCTGAAATTTTGTCACAAACTATATTTTAATATATAAATGTTCATAATAAAAAAAAATTTTCTTTTTTTTTTTTTTTTTTTTTTTTTGCGAAAAAACCTGTTTTGCCCGCAGGGGCTCAAAAGGGGTAAAAAATAGCCAAAAATGACACTTTTTGTCCCGTAACATTTGATCCATCCATTAAATTTTTCTGAAACTTGCCCAAAATGTGGAGGGCATTGTTCTTAATATAAATTCAGTATGAGTCACCCTGGCAAAATCTGGTTTGCCTCCCCCCGGGGATTTTTTGTGCTGAAAACGCCCTTTCTTCTGACGCGTTTCTCATATTTCTCAACAAAAACTTGATATGTCTATATAGTGGTTTCCCATGTTGCTGAATATAAATATACATGTGTTAAGGTGTGAAACTGCACTGTTTGTCAATTGTCACTGGTATTCAGCATTCAAAGTGGCTCATCAGGGGTCAAAAATGTACCAAAATGGAAAAAAAATGACACTTTTTTCACCATAAATTTTAACCTATCCATTACATTTTTCTGAAACTTGTCCAAAATGCGCAGGCCATTGTTCTTAATATAAATTCAGTATGGGTGACTCTAGCAAAATTCTACTTTGCGTCCCCCGGAGACTTTTAGTGCTAAAAATGCCCTTTTTTCATATTTCTCAATAAAAAACTTGATATGTATATCTTTATAGTGCTCTCCCATGATGCTGAATTCAAATATACATGTGTTAAGGTGTAAAACTTCATAGTTTGTCTATTGTCGCAGGTATTCAGCATTCCAAGGGGCTCATCAGGGGTAAAAAATATACCAAAATTGCAAAAAATGACACTTTTTGACCCATAAATTTTTACCTATCCATTAAATTTTTCTGAAACTTGTCCAAAATGTAACTTTTCCTTGGCCACATGGCTAAGATCAAAGTGTAGTATCTGTTCTTAACCGATGCTGCACTTGCTTGTAACTAATAAGTAAATGTGTTATGAACCGACCGACCGATGAAAAATAGTTTTTTTTCAAAATGTATACCACAGAATAGTTTTTTTTAGTTGTGTGCAAGCAACTTTATAAATCACTCAGTCGGTCGATCAGTCCGTAACACATGTACTTTTTATTTCTTTTTATGTTTATTATACCACTATTTATTGGGTTTCAGGGTTCCTGAATACGAAAATAACGTTTCAAATTCCCTAAATCAAATAATTTTTCTGATATAAAGTGGGGGATCACTTTTCTGTATTAATTTAATGTAAAATCATCACCCACTTTACAACCAGTCAGTCTCAAAGTCATTCAAGTCATTCTCCAGATCATTCAAGTTGTTTTTGAAGGATTCCAGTTATTTTTTAAGCATTCTAGTCATTCTTAAGGTCATTCAATTCATCCTTAAGTTCATTAAAGTCATTCTAAGTCATTTACTTTTTATTTATTTAAGTCATTTCAGCCCATTTTTCGGTCATTTTAGTTTATCTTTAAGAATTTCATGTCAATCCTACATTCACGCATTCATTCATTACACGAGTGCACGCGACTAATGGCTATTGGCCTTGTTTTTTGAAAATCCGATAGCAAGAAACATTACTTCCATTAACCATTGTAGCACCAATGCTCTTCCATAGAAATGGATCCAGACTATAATAAACACACGCAATTATGACGTTGTTAATGTGTAAAATGCTGGCGTTTTACACAATGGTTTGGAAATGCCTACAAACCAATGACATAAAATGATGGACATAAATTAATAAAATTTGCATGCTAATTAACCAGCAATGTTTCATAACAGGTAGATTTATAATTTATATAAGACTAGCTTGGGTGGCCGACGTTGCCCGGTTGTTTGGAGGTGTGTGTTGGGCAAAAAAAAAAGTTTTTAAATGTGGTAGTAGACAGGTAGGCTCGAACCCGTACTGCAAAGGGAGAAAAGAACGTGAAAAAAACGTGACGCCTTTGCCGCTGTGTTCATCGCAAAACCGGAAGTGGCGAAGGTTTAAATTAAGGCTAGTGAATCGAAAATAGGCGATGATTTTCGAAAATATCGGCGAAAAAACACCCCCTCCTTGTGAAAAAGTGCCCATTTAAGGGTGAAAGAATTAATGTTTTTAGCCAATTTTTTTTATATTTGTCGTCCAAAAGGTCATGCTTCAAAACGATACCTATCCTGTAAAAATCCGTCGCCTCTGTAAAATGTTTTAGGCAGACATACATACATACATACATACATACATACATGATGATGATGATTGCGACGTCTTGTCAGACGAGTACCACTCCCTCAGACCTCCATGAGCCCCAAAATGATTCCATCGGCACAGGATTATTTTAATAGACAAATGCCTGAGGGAGTATCTATACACAGATGATATTACAGAGTCTTAGCGTTGTACGACAGCTAAGTCTCTCTCTCTCTCTGTTCAAAATGTTGAGATCCAGCAACAAGCAAGAGCAAGATGGCCAACAACAAGATAAACTGCAGACCAGCTTAATGTGGGTACTGGTCTCCCGCTTTATGTTTTTTTTAAATCAGAGATTTGCTTCTCCTAGAAAGGTTGCCTTTACCACGGCTTACAGGAGCCTTATCCACCCCAACACACATATACATACACAAAAACACATACGGAGCTAGTTGGCCGTTGACCCCGGAAAACGGTTGATTTATATTATAGATTCCACTTGTTCCTTCCTTAGTTCGAACGTTATGCTTCAAAAAGTATCAAATAAACTTTTTTTAGGGCGAAACTGCTTAAAAAAATGCCAAATTCACAAAATTTGGGATAAAAATGTCCAGTCTGTCAATCCTGAACCTCCCTTTGATATAGCATCGTTTTCGAATACAATATTAATAATAACAACAACAACAACAACAACAACAACAACAACAATAATAATAATAATAATAGTAATAATAATAATAATAATAATAATAATAATAATAATAATAATAATTCTGATTTCGTTTATGAACGTCTCTCTGGAAAGGGATGGGATTCATTTCAAGAAGATTTCCCTTAATCCCAGCTTCAAACCAGGAGCTTCAAAGATCAAGGGTTTTCCTAAGGATGTTGGTGGTACCTATAATTGCAGAGGTTTGAAAGCCGCCTAAAACATCGGGGATTTGTAGTTTTTTCAATTGTCTTTCCAGACGACTTGATACAATAATAATAATAATAATAATAATAATAATAATAATAATAATAATAATAATAATAATAATAATAATAATAATAACAACAATAACAATAACAATAATAATAACAACAAAAATAACAATAAAAATAACGATAATAATAACACCAATAATAACAAAAATAACAATAACAATAACGATAATAATAACAATAATAATAATAATAATAATAAAAATAACAATAACAATAGTAATAATATATGATCATTGTTGTAATGATGTTAGAAAGGAACTCGTAGTAATTTCGCTAAGAGTCTTAAATTAAATGTAGATATAATTTTCTTTAAAATTCAGAAAACTCAATGTTTTTAATCCAAGATTTGAATAAACTTATTGTGATATTGTTATCTATATTTTTCCTTCGTGTCTAAAGCGAAAAAATGTCATAAACATTAATTATTTCAGAAGAAGCCAGATAACGACAGTGTCAGACAACGCCAACGAAATTGAACACCTTGTCCTGAACATTTTGACTGTTTTAATATCAAGTGTGAACAACCTGAAACGTTTAGAGAAATATTTGCAAAAACGTTTACAAAGGGATATTTACAGTAATGTACCAATAAACGAAATAAATTTGACTCTGAGAATCAATGTTAAATCTGGGAGTGGAATTTGTAACCCATTCCGTGGCCCTTAGTCTTTTGTTGTAAATGAACAACTTATAATAATGCAACGGGGGGGGGGAAGAGGAAAAAAAACTGGATTTTCCTGATGAAGAATTTGTTATAATTCGAAATATTGAATTTGATGTCTTAAAAAAAAGGGGCCTGCATTAGTTTTGGTCTTAAAACCGTTAAAGTTTGAATTTTGTATTCCATATAATTTAACTCAGTGAATTCCTATATTATATAAATAAATTCGTGTTTGTTTCATTTTTTTATTGTAAAGAAAAAAATTTAAAGAATGGTTTTGGAATCAGAAATTAGGTTCAACTTTTTCCGATTTAAAATTATTAATCCTTATCCTCAATATTAATATAACTCTAGGATAAATATACCTATTGAGCTTATTATATATATACAGTACTATGAGCAATGTTCCTTTAAAAATTAATACATTAAATTAGACTTTGTTCTTTTAGACTTCCGATCTAATTCCCTCTATAAGATATAATATATATACCGTACTTTGGGGTAATTGCGCCAAGTCCGAGGTAACTAGTTAAAAGTGCTCTTTTGGCAACCATGCATATAAAGAACATCTTTTTTAGTTGATGCAATTACCCCCGAATTGGGCGCAATTACCCCAAAGTACGGTGCATATATATATATATATATATATATATATATATATATATATATACTAGCAAAAGTACCCGTCGTTGACTGGGTTCAAAAATACCCTACAGAAAATGGACTCTGATTTATGAAAGTATGATAGGTTATGAAAAGGAAGGGTTGTAAAGAGATAGCTTCGAATTTGGGGGTATCAAAACCAAAGAAAAATATGATGAAAGTAAAAATAAAATAGATAAACCCCATAACTTATTATACCATACCTGTTCACACTGGAACACTTATTGCAATATTCTGTGGATTTATATTAAAAAACCTTGTTTAACTTTGTGACATATTTCCATTCTATGGAGGTCAGGCGTGAACAAACACCCCATAATTTTATTATACCATATTTTTTCAAACTGAAACATAATTATCAAAGTATACTTACGCAGATAGATATGAAAAGTCTTTATTAAAGTTTGTGCCTATTTCCATTCTATGGAGGCCAGGCGCGAATGCAGACACCACAATTTTATTATACCATCCCCATTTAATTTAAAACATACTTATCAAAGTATTCCTATGTACATCTATATCAAAAATACTTGTAAACGTTTTTTCTTTTTAATTTTTAATTTTTTATTTTCATACTTTGTGGACCAGGCGCGAACGCATTCCCCAGAATTTTAATGAACCACCGTTCTGCCAGATCAAACATATCCATTCCTGTGTCTCGAAATATCTTCTATCATTATATGTGATCAGTTTTTTTAAAATAGTCAACCATATAGGAGCCTATTTGTGACCACACACACACACACACACACACACACACACACACACACACACACACACATTCAGCTTTATATATATATATATATATATATATATATATATATATATATATATCAAAAGAAAGTTAAATTTGGTTTACAAAATAAATGATTCTGCAAACTGATTTATTTCGTCAAAAAAAGTCAGTTTGTATTGTTTATTTACTTTTATTAATATTTTTTTGCAATTTTTTTCTCAACAAAAGTTGATTTTTTTTGAGAAAAGATGAATTTTTTTACCGTAAATTGTTAAGCGTGAGTTTTTTTCTAGAAAACTACATTTTTTTTTTTCAGGAAAAAAATTGGCAGTAAATGTTTCTCTTTGCAAACATAATTTTCATTATAAGAAAAGATGAATGATTTTTAGGTGAAAGTACACAAAAGTTTTGTTTTTTTCAAGAGAATGTACAAATTATTTTTTTTCAACAGATGTTAATAAACAGAAAAACATACTCCATCATTAATTATAAAAAAATATCGATTTAGTGTTTCAACATTTGAAGAATGCTCGGCTCAATTCATAACTGATCGCAAGGATTCAGGTCAAATTCAGCAAGAGTACCATTCTTTTCAATTTCGTCTTTTTTTTTCAGTATTTTGAATGGATTATCAGCGATTGCAAACCGAAAAATTTAACCAAAACGCAAAAAAAATTCAATAATTAAAGAGTTTTAAGGGGTGCTCACTTTGTAATACAAAGTCCTAGTAAATCGATCCCCCTTATTGGAAATACTGAAGGGAAACACGAAATCAAATTATTGCTAGTATGTTTGTGCGAGGTTCTTTTCGTTTTTTTATTTTTTAATTTTTTTTTTTTTGGGGGGGGGGGTGACGTCGACGAGATTGCCCCCTCTCTAAATTCCCAAATTTTCACTTTTTTATTTACTTTTTTCCTGTTAATATTATCGATTACAGACTTAAGTTACAAAAAAAATTGAAAAAACATTTTTCATAACTTTTCACGTGGGGGTTCAGTTTTCAATAAATTTCGTGTTCAACAAAAGATTTTTTTTTATATAAAAATAAAATTTTATTAGCAAACACGAAATAAGTTCATTTTTAAATGAAAAAAGCCAATTTGGTTTACTTTTTCCGTATTTTTTTTTTTTTTTACTAAAGTCCAACTCACCATTCACATTGATTATAAATAGGTTTTCGTGTATGTTTGCAATGAATAAACACCACAACCTGCTCATGTTAATAATGGCTTTCGGAATAGACACCCCTAACCTTGTCAGTATACCGAAAGTTGACATGTCGAATGTGAACATGTAATCAGAGGTTTTTTTTTTGTGTCTGTTTCGATTTACTCAAAACCGCACACACCTCGTCTTCTCATGTATCGTTCTCTTCTTCCTTTTCTACTTCTTGCTCTTTTTCTTCTTTTTTCTTCTCAGTCGTCAGAAGCGTCGTCTTTTCTTGACTACGTTTTTCCTTCTCGCTTCTTGCTCACAGGGACCCGTTTTTATGCTAAGCTGAACTCTCGTGTGTGCGAGAGAACACGAGATTTTGCGTGATTACTTGGCAATATTAACCGGCCGCCGCCATCTTGCCATTTTTCTTTGGACGTACCCGCTTTGCAGAATGCACACCTCGAGCGTTTGTCAGGTAAGCCCGTCTGTTCGCAATTTATTACACACTCCCCCCTGATCTCATTATCACAGAAAGAGCAGGGAGGCGGTGGCCTTTTTCTTCGAGTGCTTCTTCGGAGAGGGGGATTCGGGGCTTCATCATCGTCTGCGCTGTCTTCCGTGACACGAAGGTCGGCGAACCTAAAGCTGAGCATCGCAGTATCACTGTCCAGGTCTTCATCATCAGCAGGAGGGTCAGTACTTTGAAGGCTACCACTCTCAGTGTCGCTGTGCGTTGAAGCCGTCATGAACCAGAATGATGGGTCGCTGGTCACGGATTCAATTTCACTATCTTCGTCAAGCGGCAGCTGCGTTTGGAATACTGATCTTAAGTCTTTAATATGACGAGGTATTCCATCAACTCACACCGCCTGCGGGCTGATCACTTCAGTGACATGACCAGTTCCGTAGCGAGTCGTGCACTGGCCTCGGGGTTTTTTAACCCAGACGACATCTCCTTCTTTTATGTTCTTTTGTGGTGGCTCCGGTTCAGGTAGTGAGCTGCTCTCCAAACCTCTCACCCTGACACGGTATGTATGTAGCGCGTTGGCTGGCGCGGTGGAGGGTGAAACATCGTCCTTAGGGGTGACGTTGTACCAATAGACTGCTTCAGGTACCGTACACTCCTTCCGCGCTGCGATTGTCTTAATCGTTCTGTGATTGCGCTCAATAATCCCGTTTCCACTGGGAACATGGGCACACCAAAACGCAGATGGACACCCCAGCCATCTGCAAACTGTTTAAACGGCTCACTAACAAAAGCGGGGCCATTGTCGGTGAGTATCTCAGAAGGAGGGCCACGCTCGAGGAACACACCTTCCAACTCATGGATAATGGCAGCCGCGTCCTGCCGGCGAAGGGGCCGCCACAATGAAAACCTAGATGGTCCACAGTCGATAAGCGTCAAAAAATGCCTCCCGTTGTAGTGCGTTATGTCCATCGCAATCCTATCCCAATTACGCTTCACACTGAGTATTCCCTTCTTCCACCGGACAGGTGCTGGGTCGATCGATCGGCAGGTGTTGCAGCTTCCCACAACAGATTTCACAGCCCTCCGAGACACAGAGGGGTCAACCAATCTGGCGAAGTAAAGCGTTCGGTTTACACCGGGGTGCCCACTTTGGCAATGAACATCATTAATATGCTCCGGGCTGAGTCTATGTCCCACTGCAGTGCAATTTACAGGTACTGACTCGTTCACTTCTTTTGGCAGGTCTAGCCAACGGCGTGGCACTCTGGTCAGACGATCCGCCTGATTCAAACAGGACTGCACCAGTGTCACATCTATGACCAAGTCGTATTCCTTAGTGGTTTCGATTAGGGTAGCAAGCCGCCTCCGGATCAACATTTCGGCTGACGCCTTCGTTGTCAGACGTGCTTTTCCGTTCAAGGCATTGGTCATCCACCGATGCACACACGTGGAATCCGTGATGATGTGAAGGATTCTAGCCTGCCACTGAAGCGCAAGATTGACTCCTTTCAGTGTAGCATCGAGTTCAGCTAGGTTTATATGCTTGGCGTCATTCTCCGGCCGAAGCCAGCAGGCATCTTCTATTATCCTTCCGTCGACCGCCAGAGCAACGCCAAGGGCAAGTGAGCTGGCGTCTACCCAAACTGTAAATTCACTCCCATCGACGCACCAGCTCCCCCGTACAGGGTCATCATTGGTCACTCTGGCCACAACTTCCACCAGCATGCTTCGCAGGGCAGGATCATGCACCTCATCGTCCCATCCAGTTGACATAGAAGTTGCCCGTCGCTTTATGGCCGCTACAGCAACTCGGAGCCACCCACACACAGGGAAGTGACCCACCAATTTTCCGCAAATGGAAAACGTGCTCCGATGTGTGATGGTAGATGGGATTTCCGGGATTTCACCACTCCTTCCCCATTGAAGGCCATCTGCACTTCCGCTCACCTGCAGTCCGAGCACTTTCGCCCCGTCCTGTAGCCGCTCCGGCTCCTTGCACGACAATCCGAAGTGCTCGAAGTGTTCTTTGACCGCCTGGGCAGACAGGAGGCTCTCATTGACAAAAATGTCGTCTATATACGACGATGTCGCATGTTGCACCGCTTCATCTTGACACCGGATCGCCTGCATGATTGCTGTCATGATGTTAGGGGCTACATTCAGGCCGAATCCTAGCCTGGTCAAGCAATAGCGAGTTCCTTTGATCACAACCGTCTGGAACGGCCACAGCGATTTCTCAACACGTATTTGCAAGTACGCTCTTCGCAAGTCCAGTATGGCTGTTTCCGCACCCTGCCGCCGCCACTCCCATAGTTTATAAGCACAGACATCAGCCCCCGCAGTGTGTGGGTCAACGTAATCAAGAACAGGTCGAACTTTCTGCTTGTTCTCTTGTCTGACAGCCATCAGGGGAATTAGCCCCCGCGGGGGCCCGAGCTCATCCTCTGGGTATGGAACTAACCAGCCATTATCCAGCCACACTTGAAGTTCTGCCTCGTACTGCCCCCTAAGCCACGCAGGAGGAGGATACTCTGTAAGTCGATTCCGCAATGACACTGATGGCTGGTCGCCTGCCCATTTCCAGGACGCTGTCCAAGTGTTTGTGCCCTTATCGTATTCTGCATGGAAGTCGGGCTCATCGAGAGTGATTGCTGCACACATTTGTTTGTTTGGTCGAGAGAAGCTCACATCACCGGCGCCGTTCACAGTAATGCCGCCTAGCTGTGTGATAGCGTCCATTCCAAGGAGAAGGTCATATCCGAGCAGCTCCCCATCGACCACTAACACCGTCACAGCAACCGGAGAGCCATTGCCAATGCTGATATGAACAACGCTGACCCCACAACACACCAATGAGCCTTGGCCGACAGTAAGTACAGGGATCCTTCGTTTCTTCCATGTGGCGCAATATTCCTTTCGAAGAAGGGTTTGGGTACAGCCGGTGTCAACCAGCGCTGAACGTTCACATCCATCAACTTGAACTGTTACTGCAGGCAACGCTTTGTTCAATGCTGCGTTGGGGAGGGTGCTAGCGCTGCGGCGTCCTCCCCTTGCCCGTTTCCCGGACAATTCCGCGCTATGTGGCCTGGCTTATTGCATTGGTGACACCGTATTACTTGTCGTGCTCCATAATTAGGGGTGCGCCTTGTACCGCTTTTGCAGTCTCTGGAAAAGTGGTTGGGGCCACCACAGGTATAGCATCGTAGACCCTTCGTTGGCGAGTTCAGAGTGTCAACAGCTGCAGAGACTAGTTCTCGATCGTCTTTCAAGATGTTTTGTGCTCTCGCCAATAACTCCTCCAATCCAATCTCAGTGAGTCTTGACGATGCTCGCAGCAGTCGACTTGCCTCATCCGGAAGTCCCGACAAAAAGGCGCATGCCAATATGCGATCACTTGCACCGCCGAAGGGAGTGGCAAGCTTTTTAAAGTCGGCCATGTAGAAATCCACTGTCTCCCCCGGCCCAAGTCGGCGTTCGGAAAACTGCCTCCAGGCGACAAAAGGGTCTATACCAAATGCCCCGTATAGCGCTTGTGTAATCTGCTCCATGGTCGGATCCTCCCCTAGCTGCTGGTACACGGCATAAGCCCCTTTAGTGAGTCTCAATGGGATAACCATAGCTGGGTCTTTAATCTTGCACAACCGGCAAACGCGCTCAGCCTTTTCCAGCCATTCGACCACCGAGGGACCAGTGGGGGAGCCATCGAATTCCGGAATTAATCTGATGTCAAATTTCTCCATACCAAAGCCGAGATAGCTTGTAATCAGAGTTTTTTTTTGTGTCTGTTTCGATTTACTCAAAACCGCACACACCTCGTCTTCTCATGTATCGTTCTCTTCTTCCTCTTCTACTTCTTGCTCTTTTTCTTCTTTTTTCTTCTCAGTCGTCAGAAGCGTCGTCTTTTCTTGACTACGTTTTTCCTTCTCGCTTCTTGCTCACAGTGACCCGTTTTTATGCTAAGCTGAACTCTCGTGTGTGCGAGAGAACACGAGATTTTGCGTGATTACTTGGCAATATTAACCGGCCGCCGCCATCTTGCCATTTTTCTTTGGACGTACCCGCTTTGCAGAATGCACACCTCGAGCGTTTGTCAGGTAAGCCCGTCTGTTCGCAATTTATTACACAGAACAATGAGTTGGACGTAATGTAAAAATATATCAAATATAAAACAGAACGAAATTTAAATTTCCATTCCATTTTTCAACAACAGTAAGACAGTACATTGTCCACAAGTTTTACCTAATTTAGCATATTAATGTTATATTTTTAGTAAAAATAATATTTAGGTTTCGATATAAATTCCTAAATTCATTTCACTCTAAAGAATTTAGGTGACTGAAATAGGAATCTCATTGAATCTTTAATTTCCTGAATAGTAAAAACATGATCCGCAATGGTTGATTTGCTACTAATATCCATTTTCGATAAATATTTGACAGGGAAGTGACCACATGTGGTTAATTTAAAATAATTTCAATTTTCTAAATTTACCCATATTGTAAACACATTCTGTGTACATGAAGTGAAATCACAATAAACAATGTTTATCAGTAAGTTGTGGCGAAAGCAAAAGTTTCTTTTAGTGATGTCACGTGAGGGCGGGTGGTGATGGTGATATTTTCCCAATAAAAAATGGACACATTGCTACAAAGAAAACCTAATTTAATAAATAAAAATTTAGTATAATATCCTATTATAAATTTCTATGCTGCCTGTCTGTGTATGTGTGACGCGGTTTAAGTCAGCCTACAGGCAACCCACCCAGGCAATTTAGGTACCAAAATGAAGCTTATGACCCAGCGAATATTTTAGTGGTATCCATGTTTGGTGCATGGGAATGCAAAATAAATGCAAAGAATTGCAAAGTAGTAGTGGCGATAGGAGTTAAATCGGTGGGAGTACCAACAGTGACAAAAATAGTAGTGGTGATATGAGTAAAATTGGTGGGGGTAGCATCAGCAGCCGTTAGGCAAAGTGGTGGTGAGAGGTATATAATCGGTGGGAGTAGCAGCAGCAGTCAATGATTAATATTGGTTGAAAAATACAAGAGCTTTTTTTATTTAAAAAAAAAATTACTTCCATTTTCTCCGTCTGATTAACAAAATAAAAAAAGGATTTTCTCTGATTTGCAATCCAACCAAAAACGGAAGTAAGTAAAACGGTTTCGATTAATATTGGTTGAAAAATACAAGCTTTTTTTGTTTACTTTTTTAAAAAAATTCCTTCCATTTTCTCCATCTGATTAAAAAAAAAAAAAAGGGACTTTCTCTGATTTGACCAGGGTTGTCAGTTTAGACCACCGATCATTCTTTCACAATATGGCTGCAACGGAGCTACTTGTTATAATTAAAAAGATACCATGAAAATACTATACAAAAATGTCAAAGCAATCGGGTCAGTGTTTTTTAAGTTTATTAAAAGTTTCATATATATATATATATATATATATATATATATATATATATATATATATATATATATATGGCATAATCAAGTTGATACACTAGTTCCCTCCAGATCATCAAAGTTAAGCAACGTTGTTCAGCCCTATAATGGGTGACTATTTGGGAATGTGTGTGCTCTCCGCTTATCTCGGCATTGTTTCCACTCAGTCTTAGACCGCTCCTTGCTACTGGACCGAAGCCGTGTCGATTTATGGAGAGGTGTGGTTGGTAATTGTGCAACCCTTGCCTCACAATTACACATGAAGTTACCCTTACAAAGGTGTTCATTGTCTCTTGAGACTGAATGTAGGCATCGATTTACACACACACACGCACACACACACATATAAATATTTATACATATATATATATACATATATGTGTGTGTGTGTGTGTGTGTGTGTGTGTGTGTGTGTGTGTGGTTTTTATTTTACAAACCTAAGTATTGACTTGATCCATTACAAATGTTTCTGCAGAACAAAAATTTAATGTCTGTTTGATCAGACGGCAAATGTCATTTTTTATTTTTTGACTTTTGCTGTCTGATAAAGTAGACAGTAAGCTTTCGTTCCACGGAAACGATTGTAATGGATAGTTTTTTTGGTTTTTTTTACATTGGCATCACCACTTATCAAGGCCAAGAGGCCACTCGAGGATAAGGGTTAAAGAGTGTACAGTAGAAATTGGACAATAAAGCAATCGTTAGTAATGGAAATTCAGTAAATTTGTTAACAAGTAGAACGGCTCATCAAGAACTTGTTTACATTGGACTTGAAGACAACCATATTGTAGTCAGCTGGAAAGCAGGAAAACGGAAGACAATTCCACAGGCGTGCAGTTATAAGAAAGAAGCTTTGTTCATGGAATTTACGTTTAGGTTTAGGCATAGATAATGAGTGGGGGGAATTATTGATAATGTTTTCAGCTAGACGAGTGTTTCTTGTGAAAGTTTGGTGAGGGGGGACCATAGACTGAAGCTCAATCAAACACTTTCCCTGAAAATAACGATACATCAGAGACAAACTCGCAACATCTCTTCTGTGAGATAGAGGTTGCAGAGAAGAGAACAGGATATCCCTATGAGGCTACAAAGTCTATTTTGAACTCTATCAAGGCAGGACAAGTCCTTTCTAGCAGCTCCTACCCAGATGTGGCAACAGTATTCCATCTTTGGACGTACCTGGCTCTTATATAAATAGAGAAATGCATCAGCAGTGAGATATCTACTGGATCGATAGAAGGATCCCACGATTTTTCCAGCGGCCTTGGCAACAGATTTGATGTACCTGTTCCATTTAAGATCAGAAGTAAAGTTCAAGCCTTGAAGCTTGTCAAAACTTGAGGTCTCCTCAAGACGAGAGCCGTTCATTTCAACTGATGCCAGATGGGGATCAGAAAGTTGATGATGTAAAGAGAGAAGCTTGGTTTTAGATGCATTAAAAGTAACCACCCACTCCTTTTCCCATTGTACCATGTGTTCAAGATCAGAGGAGAGAGAATCGGAGAGAACTTGGTCGTTTACTGATTTAGATGTGCTACCAGAGATGGTAGTCTCATCAACATAAATGTCTACAAATGATGTAAGGATGTGATTTGGAAGATCATTAATGTAGATCAAGAAAAGAATTGGGCCCAGGATGGACCCCTGAGGGATTCCAGCAGTAATACTGTGAGATTCTGATTTTTGGCCATCAACTACTACTCTTATGACCCTGTCAGAAAGAAATGATTTAATAATTGAGAAGATATTTCCAGCTATACCATAGCTAGAGATCTTGTGAAGTAAACCTTCATGCCATACCCTATCAAAGGCCTTTGATATGTCAAGAGCAATTGCCATAGAAAGGTTGCTTCTGTTGAGAGATTCACTAATCCTATGAGATATAACTGTAAGCACATCTGGTGAAGATCTAGCAGAACAGAAACCATATTGTGTCACTAAGAAGGTTATTTTTGCTGAGGTGGTTGACTACTGCTCTATTTAACACAGATTCCAGCAACTTACTCATGATGCACAGGAGACTTATTGGCCTGTACTGAGAGGGGGATGAGAATTCTTAAATACAGGGCATACTGATGAGATTTTCCAAAGTGATGGGAATAAATTCTCCTTAAGACAACGTTTAAACAGTTTTGTAAGTATGGGCGCTAGTTTTGGTTGAAGCTTTTTGAGTACAATAATTGGAATACCGTCAGGGCTTGTTGCTTTACTGGAATCAAGGTCTTTGATTAGCTTGACAACATCACGTACAGATATATGTATATCACATAGCGTGTTTTCTGATACAGGAGGAAATATTGGGGGTTGGCAGCCTTGGTCACAAAGGGTAGAATTAGCTGCAAAGTTCTTGGCAAAGAGTTTGGCTTTGTCTGATGCTGACAAGATTACCTCAGGTCCATTGATGATAGTTGGGATGGAGCACACGCTTCTGTTCAGGATTTTGCTTGCTGTTTGCCAAAACTGATGGGAACCAAGCCGCTGCTCAGCTACTTTGGAATTGACGGACTGAGCATACAAATCTCTTGCATTCTTTATTACTTTCTTACAATCGTTGCTGGCAGTCCTGAAAGCAGCTTTAGTTTCCATACATCTATTACATTGGAAGCAGTGGAAAAAGTGATTTCTGTGCGCAATGGCAGCAGCACATTCTGGAGAGAACCATGGTTGGCTGTTAGGTTTTTGCTGGAACTTTTTCGAGGGTATGAAACGGTCTATACCTACAATTAACCATTCCGTCAGGTCTGATACTATAGAGGACACATCCTTTTTAAACATGGAGCGCAGAGGTAGATCCAATATAAATGTATGGAAGCTATCCCAGTCAGCCTTAGTGTATCGATATACTGTACGATGAAGAGGTACGTCTGGGGACTTATTACGTTTCATTTTTATCTTAATTGACACAACAGAGTGGTCGGAAGTTCTTGGCAAAGAGTTTGGCTTTGTCTGATGCTGACAAGATTACCTCAGGTCCATTGATGATAGTTGGGATGGAGCACACGCTTCTGTTCAGGATTTTGCTTGCTGTTTGCCAAAACTGATGGGAACCAAGCCGCTGCTCAGCTACTTTGGAATTGACGGACTGAGCATACAAATCTCTTGCATTCTTTATTACTTTCTTACAATCGTTGCTGGCAGTCCTGAAAGCAGCTTTAGTTTCCATACATCTATTACATTGGAAGCAGTGGAAAAAGTGATTTCTGTGCGCAATGGCAGCAGCACATTCTGGAGAGAACCATGGTTGGCTGTTAGGTTTTTGCTGGAACTTTTTCGAGGGTATGAAACGGTCTATACCTACAATTAACCATTCCGTCAGGTCTGATACTATAGAGGACACATCCTTTTTAAACATGGAGCGCAGAGGTAGATCCAATATAAATGTATGGAAGCTATCCCAGTCAGCCTTAGTGTATCGATATACTGTATGATGAAGAGGTACGTCTG
Organism: Euprymna scolopes; assembly: GCF_053919585.1. Lineage (NCBI taxonomy): Eukaryota > Metazoa > Mollusca > Cephalopoda > Sepiida > Sepiolidae > Euprymna > Euprymna scolopes. The sequence goes on from NC_136487.1 coordinate 33,717,348, forward strand.
GGGACTTATTACGTTTCATTTTTATCTTAATTGACACAACAGAGTGGTCGGAAGATCCAAGAGGAGACAAAATAGAAACTGAACATAGTCCAGAGCAAGTTGTGAGAAAAAGGTCTAGTAGACTCGCATACTGGCCATCATTGTTGGGTACACGGGTGGGTTCATGAACAATCTGAGTGAGGTCATAAGCAATGGAGAAATCATGACAGAACCTCCCCTCATCGTTTGTCTTATTTGAGTGGGTCAACCATTCCACGTTGTGAACATTGAAGTCTCCATATACGTGAATGTTAACTGAAGGATAAGCATATAGGACTTGGTCAATTTTCTCAGATATGCTTTTAAAGATAGTAACTCCGCTATTGTGGGGGCAATAGAGAGTAAATATAAACACAGTAGTGTGTGCTAGTGCAACCCGGAAGCACATATAAGGTAAGTTAGGATCTTCTCTGGAGATGTCCCTACCACATGGAAAGCCATCTTTTATATAGGCACATATTCCATGTTGGGGGTTAGGTTTAGAAGTTAAGTTAGCGTATCCTTAAATTACGAACTCATCTAGGGAAATAGTCTGTCCAATGCCAGTTTCGCTTAAAAATAAAAGGTAAGGTTTAGGCTCCTGTAATTGGGTTTCAACCTCTGGAATGTTTGAACGTAGACCCCTGATGTCGGTGAAGGAGACATGGTAGTGGCGGTCTGTGTTGGAAGTGGGAGAACTGGGTTTAATTGTGTATTTTTTCTTGAAACTTGTAAAGATGGAAATTTGGAATTTGTAGACTAGGTCGTCAGACTTGTTTAGAGCAGGGCAGAGAGAGGTAACTAAGAGAGAAAAAGAAACAAAGAAATTTTTTTTTTGTAGAACATGATAAGGTAAAGCCATCTTAATATGGCATTGAGAGGCCCCACCAGAGACTACTGCATGGTCCAGAATCCATTCACCAAATGGCAATACAGCAGCCCCAGTACTTTGTGCCTGCTGATAGGATAGCCTCCTTAGTGGTTAATCCAAGGTTCGGGTCCCTGACTCTCAGGCGGATAACGTCAGTCCAGATAAAACGTTTACCTCCAGCACCCTTACTAGTGACATGGCTACAAGGATAGACATAGAAACAGAAAATTTCCAACTGTTCGCGCAAGATACTGACAATCTAGAATACAGCTTTTTCTTCTCCCTTTGTCAGAAAAATCACTCATTGAAAATTGAGGACTGAGGGACAAATAAAGAGAAGCAAGAGTAACGGGAGCTGCCAATAACGGATCCACAACACGTTTTCTACTCTCTATTAAAAAAAAAAAATTATTAAGTATTCTACTTAAAAGTCCAACTGGCATGTTTAAGGGAAAGTATGGTGATAGATTCCTATTTTTGCAATCAGCTTGGGAAATGTAATAAACAACATTTATGGACGAGAAAATGCTAGCATTAAATAAAACAATCAGATAAGTCAATACTTGAAGTTGTAAAATAAAAAAAAACATATTCAACTGTACTAATGTATTGAGCGCTTTTATCCTGGTTTTACCATTTCTACCTATATATACATATATATATTAGTCATCTAGAGACAGTATTGTTTCACTGTTTACAGCTCATTAGTGTGGCTAGAGAACCAAGTGCTTTATGCTAGGATCGAAATCTGACTGTAAAACCGAAGTTAAGCAACGCTGAGCCTGGCCAGTACTACATAAGTGACTATTTGGGAATGTTAGATGCTGTATGTATTTAGGTACATGGGTATGTATAATATGTATAATACCCCAGGGATCTGAATACCTTTGCCTTGCACAGTACTAGGTAACCATTGAGCCAGATGTGATAACTGTTAGCCTCTGGGTGATGTTCCAGAGGGTTATTTTAGATGCAGCTCATTAGTCGTGGTGATGGGAATCCATCTAGCATATGGAGACTTTTTCAAAAACAAACAAAATCTGTACAAAAAGTAATTTCCTATTTATGGTCTCACAAACAAAACACTCGTTTCCAATTTGTGATAAGTCAGCACGGAAATAGTAAGGCTTAGAAAACTGTTAGGAAATTGCTCATGTCAGTGCACAATCTGGTCTGAGAGAACCTGAATGCCTACAGGAGATAATTTGAATGTCTACTAGAATTTAAGGTCTTTTTGTGTAGGGATTGGTCAGGACAACCTTGCATGAGGATACTTTCTCTAGAAGTAAACCCTAACTAAATATTAAAAATAATGTAGTATTCACATCACAAATAAGATCTCCTCGCAATGATCAACCTACACTGGCTGTAATGGAGAATGATGCACCTTCTCCAAATGATGTTACCTCAAGTAACAGCACGAAGTTGGATCCTCCACCAGACTAGATAAATTCTTGTTCTTGAATCCAGGAAAGATATACCATAACATATTTAAATGATCAATTATGGAGAGGGAAATTATGTTCCTAACTTCTTCACTGGCTCAGTCTTTGAGAGGTAAAGAAGAACTTTATTGCATCTGCTGCTTGTCTTTCACTCTTGGACAAGGTTCAAAAGAGAGTCGCCAACCTGATAGGTCCTAAACTGTCATCTAGGCTTCAGCCTCTGTCCCATCGATGAAATGTTGCATCCCTCTGCCTGTTCTACAAATACTTTAATGGTGAATGCTTTGACGAACTGTAAGCACTTGTACCTCCTCGATGTGACTACCCCCGACAAACTCGACAAGCAACTAAGTCCCACCCCTTTACAGTAGAGATTCCTAGGTGTACGAAAGCCTTTTACTCCAATAGTTTCTTCCCCAGAACTGCAAGTCTTTGGAACTCTCTTCCGGGATACTGCTTTCCTAACTGTACTGATGTGCAGAAGTTCAAGTGTCATATGAACAAACATCTTTCTACTTATCTCCCTTCATAATGCCCCCGCAAATTATTTCCCCGATAGTAGGCCCCTACTTCAAAGTGGCACTTGCCTTGTTTGGGGTGAAAATTAAAAAAAAAAAAATTGAATATCTATGTATCTTATATAGAGATCAATTGTTAGAAGTGGCCCCTTGACTTGTGAGAATTTCGATTGAAATAAAATTAAGCATTCATCTGAATGGAGATAGCAAAACATAAATCTTTAAATATCCGAGGAGATTAATAATTTCAAATGTAAAAACTTTTAATATAATGTTGGAATTCGGTGCTAAAGAACTAACAATAGGTTGATATGCCATAAAACTATCAAACAGACAAGGCATGTCTATTTAGAAATAATGAATCTATTGAGATAGCCCAAAGTGTCTGCATGACAGTGATTAATATACAATTCATGAAATGGCATCCAAGACAATCACACTGAAGAGGGTTTATGAAATGCAGCTGGAAGTGATCTGTGATTCAATTTGATCTCCTCAAAAACGGACATCAAATCGATCTTTTAATTAAAGTTTGTTTGTGTAAATCTAACCAGCATTATGTTTTACTGTTATTATTTGTTGTTCTTGTGTGATTTGCTGAGAGTTGAGAAGGAGATCAGCAATATTTTTAATTGGTTTTGTTTGACATGTCTGGCTCAGTCAATTGGTAGGAAAATTGATAATTATGGAAGGAAAAGAAGGATCAAACATGAACGGTGGATGACAAAAATAGAAAGAAAGAGAGTAGAGCATGGGGGGAAAAGAAAGGAAAGGAGAGATAAAATGAAGAAGGAAACTCATAATGAATATAGAGTAAAAAGAAAAAAGAAAGAGAAGAGTAGAAAGAAAAAAAGAAAGAGAAGAGTAGAAAGAAAAAAAGAAACAGAAGAGTAGAAAGAAAAAAGAAAGAGAAGAATAGAAAGAAAAAAAGAAAGAGAAGAGTAGAAAGAAAAAAGAAAAAGAAGAATAGAAAGAAAAAAGAAAGAGAAGAATAGAAAGAAAAAAGAAAGAGAAGAATAGAAAGAAAAAAAGAAAGAGAAGAGTAGAAAGAAAAAAGAAAGAGAAGAATAGAAAGAAAAAAGAAAGAAAAAAGTAAATTACAATAAATAAAGAAAAGATAATGAAAAAGTAAGAAAAAAAACTAGAATTGAAAAAAATAAATTATAATAAAAGAATGGTAAAATGATAATAAAAGAAAGAAAAAAAAGGAAGTCAGAAATAATGAAAGAATGTGAAAGAACTAAAAAATAAAAGATGAAAGTGTAATAAAGAAAGAAACACTAAAAGTTGGTCAAATAAAAAATAATAAAACATAAATAAATAAGAAAACAGTTAAACTGTAAAGGCACTCTCATTTGTTGATGCAACTTTTAAGATTAAATTTGCTGACGTGACGTGATGATGTGGAAATATATTGAAATATAACAAATAAATCAAAGACATTTCAGAATGTTCGGTCCTTATCCATAGCGCAGTCTACTAATTGAAGAAGAGTTCCAAGCTCAACTCAATCAGCATTTCTAAGCATATATTTTTTAGGAAACTAGAAAAGCTATATGTCGATTAGAAAAATGTACTTGAAAAATGAAGAAATGAAACATGCTTGACTATGACATGTATAAATGAATGGTTGCAACCTAAACATATACACTAAGAGAAATACTAGCAACATATTCTTCTGTGATGAAAGAGCTGTGGAGAACAGAATACATCTTTGCCCTCAAGATTGAGTACTTTGTCAAAGGTAGAAAGAGTTGACTGAGCGACATTTCTGCATTTATAAAGAAGAGTTAGAAGTGCAGAAGCAATGAAAAGACAAAGAAAAAAAAGACGAATAAGAAAACAAAGAAAGCAATGTATCATGTTGGGAGGAATTATATGAATCGGTTATCTCCCTTGTTTTGGAATTCATCATTCAAAAGCCACACAATGTATTTTCAAGTTTACACAAAAGACACGCATCTTTTGCAATACTTCAAAAGCGTGTGTAGCATATTTCTTTCAAAGCCGAGAATCTAACGTTCAGACTCCTTAGCCTAACATTCACAGCTAACATGAATTGGAAAAAAAAATACGTAGAAGATGATGGTTAATTATGAATTAAAAAGTAGAAATCAAATAAAAACATAACTTATTTGTTATAAATAAGATTCACACTGGAAGTGATACTGACGCTGACAAAAGAAATTAATTAACATGTAAAGTGTTTTAGTTTTAACACATATAGAAGAGAGACATTTGGCACGAAAAGAAAAAAATACATGTAATCATAACTTTATATATTAACGAGACAACAAAGGGAAGTAACTCTAAGTTACTTAAATCCTTATATCACTGAAAAATAACACATCAAAGCATAAACAAAGCTAACTTTTCACATGGTCTCAGGTAGACAACTGTTACAGTTTTCACTATTAAAATCTGATTCACATTGATAACTTCCAAAAGAAGATATTGCCTAGTCTGCTGTAAAGAAAGTGGGGTCCCTCTACCGAACTAGAAAACTTTTCTAGCTAGCCAATATCCTATATCTCTATTAAGCTACATTCGCCACACATGGAATACTGTTGCCGCATTTTGGTTGGTGCATCAACTACTATTATCTCTCTCTTAGACAATTTAATAGGTCTCACATTTTTCTATCAAACTTTAACCCCTCTTTATCGCCACAATGTTGCATCCCTGTGCTTGTTTTTTAAGTACTTAAATGGAATGTTCTCCAATAAACATGCTGCAATTGTGCTTCCTTCAACGACCTTGACAATCAGCTAAATCCCACCCCTTCAATATAAAAATTTCCAGATGCCGAAATGCTTCCTACTATAGTAGCTTCTTTTTGTCTTTGGAATTTTCTCTTTACCCCCTGTTTTCCCGGCTGTACCAACATGCAGAATATTAAATGAAATGTGAACAAACATCTTGCTGCACAACTCTTTACTTAGAATGGCTTTTATAAATCTGGCCTCTAATTCACTGTAGCCTCCTTTAGTGATGTGTATGGGTGAAAAAAAAAAGATCTCCTTTTCTTCCTCTCTCTTTTCTTTTTCATCTTATCCCTATTTTAATGTATTCGAAACCAAACTTCTATTTTCCACCACCAACGTGCTGATCTGCACTTGGTCACAATTGAAATGAATGACTCTTATCTTGAGCGAGCACATTGCTTTGACAAGCTTTTGGGACTGATCTTCATTCCTGGCCTGAAATGGAACACTTACATCAAATCTGTATGGTGCCATCGCTTTCCCGAGGAGGGTTACTTGGTTGAGTAACGTTCTGGGAACGAAACCAGCTCCCCGGGTGGTAGACACGATATCCCACGATATCCAACGATAGGCAAATGTTCGAAACATAAAAAAAACGGGTCGATATATCATTGGCTATAACTGGCTGGCATGGGTCGCTTCTTCACTGTGTTGTTACAGGCATCTTCCCATCGTTGGCATTAATGGCATGTTGAAATCGAACGCTTGTACAAAAATACCGAACAAATGCATTTTTATAAAAATATATATAATTTATTTAAGATTTAACAATGAGGAGCATATTTTTACAAAGACCAATTGAAACCAGATGCATGCTATGCCGCGTCCGCCGACCCCAAAATGCAAGTGTCAACGTTTTAAAACAATAGAATTATATTTAATTCTCTCTTTCTTCATTGAAAGAGAGAGAAAGGGAGTGAAAGAGAGAAATAGAGAAAGAGAGAGAGAGAGAGAGAGAGAGAGAGAGAGATGTGTTTTACGCAATGTTTTGTTTTTTTCAACTTCAGATATCCGCATATAAGTATGACCTTTCTTGAATGATTCTGACACCGCTGAAGTGTCATCACATCTGTCATTCAAACACAGCCGACATGTTCTACCCTTCCCAAACTCACAAAACACCTGCATGAAACGTTTTTAACTTCATCACAAAGTCAGGCACAAGGTTAGAAGCTAGATATAGGGGTTATTAATTGAGAAACCCTCAACTCTCGCAAAAGGGGCTACGTCATCGTACCACATCTGTTGTCAAGGTCACTAGAAAAATGATTGGATTATTCTACCGCTCTAAAAGGTATCCCACTGCTGATTCAATCCTCTATCTGAATGGCAACCAAATCTATCCTAAAGTTGATTCCTGTTGCCACATCTGGGGAGGAACTGCTCAAAGCACCCTTTCCTATTTGTGGGTTTGATTTGGTAGGTTTGTATGTTGAACTAGATACACACAAACACATACAAACACATACAAACACATGCAAACACACATAAAAATACACAAAAAACATACACATACAAACACACACATACAAGCATATAAAAATACACACATAAAACATACACAAAAAACACACACAAACAAACATACAAAACAAACATACGCAAACAAAAACACACAAACAAACACCTCAAAATAAAACACAAAAACATACACATACACACACAAACAAACACACAAAAACGTACACAAAAACATGCACAAACAAACATAGACAAACAAGCACACAAAAACACATACAAAAACATACGCAAACAAGCATGGACAAACAAATACACAAAAACATACACAAACAAACACACAGAAACAAACATATATAAAACTCTCCTTTATATAATAGAAAATTAACACAATATGCCTTCAATTCCAAACATAATACCAGATGAAAAAGAAAAGAATTCTTTAAAACTGTTTTAGTCATCATTTCTTCAAGCGAAAAATCGATGAAATATAAAATAACTGTGGGAAAATAAACAGTAAAATTAAAGAGGCATAATAAGGACACAATTTCCCATTAGAAAATTCAAATATTTCAGATTTGCATTGAATTTGACTGATAATCATTAATAGGGCTAGGACAACAGCATATTCTTTTTGTTTTGACTCTCGAATGTGTATCCGTTGGTATATTATATGCTTTTATATAGAGTAATGTGGTTTTCGGTTGATTAACTGTGTCTAATATATACTCGAGAGCCAAAACAATGAAAAGAATATTTTGTTGTCATAGCCCTACTCATTAAATGCAAACGAATAAAAGTGAAACACGATTAATAGTAGTAACGGAATGCTGCTAAAAGTAACCAAATCACTTTAAAATGTCACGATGTAGGAGAAAGCCATTAAGTGCTAAAAGGCCCATACACTCTCACTAAGATGTAATAAATATAAACTTTATATAGAAAATGCATGAAGTGTTTTTAATCGACGCAACTTTTAATGCTAGTCTGAACTTATCCCAAAACGACACAATTTCTCACATTCATTTACAGCAGAAATAGCTTCCTGTTTATCTATTTAAAATATTTTATTTCAAAAATAATTTATGCACTGTAGCCTTCTATAAAAGGTTTGCTGATTAATGTGATTATCTCACAAATTTACGCTTACAATAACAAAAAAAAAAAACCCTACTTTTTGTGGAAAATTTAAATACGATATTTTAAGAAATTTTTCAGTTATCATACGAGCCCTAACTGTATTGATTGATTTTATTGGTCGAATCTAATCAGACATGTCATGTGCCTTTGACGCCAATTTCCATTCCTTTTCAGGCTTCTTTAGTTCAGCGAAAGAGGAAGGGCTCATTTTTATTATCCCATGATCTAAGTTATCAGCGATGGGAAAGCAGAAAAATAAAAATAAAGCAGAAATGAACACTACACAAATCACTTGTCGATTCAAATAAAGATAATTTCGTCCTTTTATAAGGGTAAGCATGCAACTCACTTGGATGTTATGAAATGAAAAAGCAAACAGACTTTTTTTAAGTGTATGTTAATTTGCATTTTCTTGGGTGGAGAAAAAGTATTTGTATATATACTATGTTGATTTGTGTCTATGTAAATGCGTGTGAATACTTCAATCAACAATTCATGAAATGTTGAAAACATCCGTGAAAATATTTATAAGATTGTGCATCAAAAATATCATGTCTCTGATAACATAGATACAGTGCACTACCTAGACACTAGCGCCCAAGTACACGTATTTGGTGACTTTAATGTCCACCACAGTAATTGGCTTGGTTCACATATAACTTTTCTATATTACATTTCCTGACAATTACGTCCCCAACCCATCTCCCAGATAGTCAAAACCGGCAAACCTAAACCTATTTATGACTACAGTTCCTGAGGATTGTGTAACAAATTCCCGTAACCCTCTCGGGAATGCTAATCATGCTGTGATAATGATAGGCATCACTCTAAACTCTCGATCACTAGTTGAAGAGCCAGTGCTCAAAACGACAAGGTACTATATAAAAAAGGCTGACCGAGAAGCCGTCAGGGATCACATCAGAGATGCTTCATAGGGAAATATCCTTTCTTTTCCTGCAGAACAGTGCACAAATGAGATTACCGAATGGTCCAAAGTATGAATTGGGATGCATGTTTCCACACGGAAGTTAAGTAGCAAACTTCACTCTCCCCAATGGTTCAATTTTACCTGCCATTGCTCAAAGGTAGCAGGCGTATTGCAGATTTATCCAACATAAGTCCAGTTCAAATAGACAAAAGTATATGAAAATTAGAAATAATTGTAAGAACGAAATATCCATAAGTAAGAGAAGATATACCGAAACCACGAGAAAGTGCATTGAAATGCAGAAATTAAGAACTCGTGATTTCTGGAAAATTTACAACAGTAGAGAAAATTATGGGCAATCAACAATTGCTCTTCTATCTAACAACCTTGATATTATTTGCACGGCAACCAAGAAGGCTAACTTGCTTGCCTGTTGATTTCTCTCCAACTCTGCTTAGAACCAAGCAAACCACTCCCTTCCTGATTTTTCTTTGCAGAAAGAAACCACACTCGATGATCTGAAAATCACCCCTTCTCATAATATCATAAGAACCTATACACCCTAAAAACATGTGGACCTGATCTAATCCCAGCTATACTATTCAAAAAAATGTTCTGCTGAAATTGCTCCAGTATCTGTACATTTTTCAACAAATACCTTAGCGAATCTTGCTTTCCTATCTGCTGGAAAATTGCTTCTGTGGTACCAGTTTAAAAGCATTATGACGACTTAGCCACTAAATTATCGCCCCATTTTCCTCCTCTCTCTTTTCACCAAAATCTTCGAGTCCCTAACTAATCAAGCACTAGTCCACCATTTCATAGATACTAAATTTTTTCCAGCCAACAGTCTCGATTTAGCCAAGCCGGTCTTACTGCAAATATCCTAACTGTAATCTCTGAACGTATATACCATGCACTGGATTAGGCCGGGGAGGCTAAGATAGTAGTTCTAGATATATCTAAGGCATGTGATAAGTATGGCATGATAACTTTTTCATGAAAATTAAATCATATGGTATTATTGGACAAATGCTTAACATAATTAAATCCTTAGCAAGAAGGTTGATAAGGTCGTTTTGAATTCGGTTGGTGAGATAATGAGCACTCAGGCCATGGCTCTTAGTGCATCTGACATATTTAGACAAGACAAGGTCAAATTTTGCGATTAGCTCCTCTTTTCCAAGAAAATGTTTACCGAGTTTTTCATTTGAGCCACAAAAAGCCAAATTTCTTTCCTTCAAAAACTGGATTATAATATATGTATTATATTAATCAATGAAGTAAAACTGCTCTCCAGTATGTTTTTTTTGTTTATTTTTTACTTATCAAGGCCCGGAAGCCACTCGGGGATAAGGGTTATTGTGTGTACAGTAGTCAATGGGATAATATCGTAGTAATCATTAGTAATGGAGATTTGATAAAGTGTCTTACTTAAGGGGGCGGTCTATCAGGAATTTGTTTATGTTGGACTTGAAGACATCCAAGTTGTAGTCAGGTGGGAAACAGACAAACGGAAGAGAGTTCCACAAGCGTGCACTTCTAAGAAAGAAGCTTTGTTCATGGCATCTACGTTTTGATTTAGGCACAGATAAAGAATAGGGAAAATTATTGATAGTGGTTTCAGCTAGACGGGTGCTTTTCGCGCAAGATTGGCGAGAGGGGACTAGAGATTGGAGCTCAGACGAGCACTTGTCATGGAAGTAACGATAAAACAAAGGCAGGCTCACAACGTCTCTTCTGTGGGAGAGATGTTGCAGGGAAGAGAAAAGGGCGTCCCCCACTAGGCCACGAAGTCTATTTTGTACTCTGTCAAGACAGGATAGTATTTAGCAGCTCCTGGCCAGATGTGACAACAGTACGCCATCATTGGCCGTGTCTGGCTTTTATATAGATAGAGAATTGCATCAGCAGTGAGATATCTTCTGGAACGGTAGAAGGATTCTACCATTTTTCCAGCAACCCCCGGCAACAGACTTGATGAACTTGTTCCATTTCAGGTCAGGAGTAAAGATCAATCCCAGAAGCCTATCAAAACATGGAGCCTCCCCAAGACGAGAACCATCCATCTCAGTTGATGCCAGATGGGGATCATGGCGTCTTCTCTTCTTGAATTAGTTTACCTGATTTTAATCAACAGGGCTGGCCGACTGTTTATCATGTCACACCATCTTACAATTCTTATGATTAGTTGATTGTTCATGTGTCTTCAGAGTTTTCGACAGAGCGCTCCACTGGTTATCAAATCCTAGGAACTAAGAGAGGCCACCACGACTTTTGCTTTCAATACAGAACAAACGGCAGACAAAATATGCTGTCAGCAGACCGACGAAAGTTTCATTATTTTTCTATGTCAAATAATAGCTCTTTTCTGAAAATTTCTGCGGTGGGTTTCCCTCGTTTAATGGGAAATCATAATTTGTCAACTGAACTGGACCTCCTCGAAATCAAATCAATACGCCATGTTTCACTTAAATCTCCTTGATCAGCAGGATCATCAGAGATACGAGAAGTCAGATAATATCTTGGATTAGTATGCTGGAATGTTGTCCGCATCAGCTGTTGCTCATTCAGTATTGCACTTCCATGCTCAGCATCAGAGGCGGATTGTGTGCTAATGCCAGGGTTATCACATACGTTTAACTGCAAACTGATAGAAAAGAAAAATTCAAATCTCTTGTTAGTTTTTCAACAGCATTTGTTACTCTATGCAATTCTAACTTATTTTTTTGTGGGCCCAGCTGAACTTGTAAGTACGTTTCATTTTAGACTAGCAGTTCCGCCCGGCTTTACTCGGGCCCTATGTACTGTTCATAACGTTATGTGCATATGTATATATTAAAATGTGTGAATATGTATGATAATGACTTTCTATTTAAAGTCTTCCTTAACTACCATAGAGAAAAGTTGGTAGAGATCGCAGACGTCGAATTAAAAAAAAAACTTTGACCCCAATTTTGACCCCTTAACATTTACTGTTCTGGGCTCAAACCAAATTATAAAGTTAGATCCATGTCAAAGTAACCTATATCTGAAATTTCAAGTGTTTAAACCCAAAATTGGCGGAGGAGTTTGGTAGACTTCTCAAGGATCAAATCGTTGAACTTTGACCTCTTGACAGCACAATTTCTGGCCTAAACCTGATTAAAAAGATTTTCTCAAATCTCAATACCCCTTATGTCAAATTTCGAGTCTGTAGACCGAAAATTGACAGAGTTATTTGGTAGGTAAATGTACACACACACACACACACACACACACACACACACACACACACACACACACACACACACACACACACACATTTTCACTTTTATAGATTAGGCTTAGTATTCAATACTTATCAAATTACGGTTAACCAAACCAAAATAACGTACTATACTCCAAATTAATGCGTTAAACAAATGGTACTGATATCGCAGGTAATAAACTGTTTGGCATAAGTGTACCATCACTACTGTTACAGAGCGAGTATATAAGTAAGGTATGTATATGTAATTCCAATCACCAGGTGAAAAAGAACAGTGTGAGTCAGAAAAAGTGTATGCAGGAACGAGAAGTAAAGTTGCAAATTATTTACTATAATAATTATTAAAGACCTACAGACACTAGTGTTTCATCCTTTCGGGAATCATCAGTGCAGAGTGTTACGATTAACACCAGTCGATAGATTCGAATCTGGCAACAGAAACAATTCTTGGCTTCATTAGCAATGACCTGATCCATTCGGCTACAATTAACTGCGAGAAATATCGTTGAAATTTAAACATTTATTCTTTAAATGCTTTTTAACGTCTGTTAAAGTAAGCTAATCATTATATGATGATGTGCGCATAAGAGCTAATTTAACAGACTTTATTTCAACTGAAAGTGCTCAACGATATGGAACGAGTTACTTAAAGGGGCTGACATAATTATTTATTATAATTATTATTAAAAATGACGCATATATATATATATATATATATTTATATATATATATCATTTGCTTATTACTGTATATATTATCTATCATTTGTAAAAAAAGGAAATACAATTGCGAATTACTTAGTACCTCTATTTAGTTATAGCTGACAGAACAAGATCATGCTACCTCCACGAAGTAAAGAAACGTTTCCGTTCGAAATTCCGTTCAAATTCCCGAGTTCAAAAGAAACATTCCGAGTTCGACAAGATACACCTGAGGAAGGCGGGAGGTTACATCGACCGAAACGTTGTGAAAATGACACTCAAGTTGAGAACAGTAATATGATGAAACCAAATAATACGAAAACATTTGAATATACTTTTCTTGAAAGAAAACATTTTCTTTGATGTAATTAAAACTTACGATAAGTCTTATTTTCTTGTGTTAATATCTTGTTTTCAGCATTTTTGGATTTATCGCCTGGCAGTGTTCTCGTCAGCCTTCTCTGGAGACTTTTTCCGGCTGTTTACTGCATATTGCAGGAAGATGCCACACAATTTTGAGTAGGTTCTGGATCAGTATCAAAAGTCTTCTAGTCACGTAGAGGGAGGTTTCTTTCTTTGCAGCAGACTTGGCAATATCGTACGCCGAAAAGTTTTTCATTGCTAAAAGTTTAAATTGAATAGATGCATCTTAAGAATATTTCATCTTATTTATTTTTTAAAGATAAGCATTTTTTTTTACTTATTTCGTTTTTAAAGAACATTCTGCCTGTAGTTATATTCAATAAAATAATCTCCACTGAAAATATTTGTAAGGAAGGGGGGTCCATTTTTAACAAAAAAGAGTTTAATATCATTGAAACGAAACACCAAGGCTTAGGGCTAAAATTGATCTCCTTCTCTCTCTCTCTCTCTCTCTCTCGCTCTCTGTCTTTCTCTCTCTCTCTCTCTCTCTCTCTCTCTCTATTTCTCCATCTCTCTTTATAAATTATTTTCAATATCTTTTTACCAAAAAGAAAGAAAAATAAAAAAAAGTATTCCTTGTTAAAAAATGATCCAGCATTTTAATCCTATCATAGGAAAGAAACCATTATTTTCTTTCTCTTAATGTTTTTCTTTTTGTTTAAAAACTTGATCAAATTTAGACGTCTTTATTTATTTATATAGAGTATGACTTGAGGATAGAAATGATAAAATATTTTCCGAGGATCGATGTCTTTAGGGTTTTGAACGGGAAAATCTTAGAAAATAATCTGAGTAGAACAGAAAGAACTCTCTGGGGGAAACTGTTCAATGTTTTAATTGATGAACAGGCCTCGGGTCTTTTGCGTCAAAAGCTTTCGTTAGAGGGAGATAACTATACAAGCATTAATTAAATCCTACTGGCATCGTATGGAAGAGGTGAAGATGATTATATTTCGCAGAGATTTTAAAGATGTGCTTTGATTTCATCCAAATTTTTGTTATAATTGGATTCTGTTTTTTTTTGGGTTTTTTTTTTTACAATTTTCGGTTTTTGATTTTAGCGTTAAAAAAAAGGACAAGATTCAAATGATAACTATTAAAATGTTCAGGTGTTATACATGCCGTACCGATATGATTCAGCTTTCGATAATATATATATATATATATATATATATATATATATATATATATATATATATATATATATATATATATATATATAGGTGCTTATTTACAATTATATATATTTTTTTAATCAAAAATACATAACAAAATCTTTATGATGTACATACGTATCACGGAACGAAGATGTCATATACGAAAAATTACGTAAACTAATCAAGTAGTTATTTTTTTTAAAAATATTATTTAATTGGAATTCATCATTGAGATGAGTATTATTTGTTAATTTGTTTATCACGGACTATTATCCTCATCTTTTTTAGATGTTGTTTCATGATGTTTCGGCCAACTAATCCTCTGGCTTTCGTCAAACAACAACTAAGAAAATATGAAGATAATAATACGCAATAAATAAATTAATATAAATAATACTTATCTCAATAATGAATACCAATTAAATAATATATACATCATTCGGTACGGACCCGACCATGGAAGATCAAATAATAAATAAACATGGATTTATAAGACAACAAAAAAATTCAACCTTGATCAACCTTCGCAGCGGATAGAGACGTTGAATCTCTATAGTTCCAGGTGGAAATTGTCTGAAGATAGCGGTTTCAATCCTACCCAAGGCCGGCCAGAGGCTTATTTGGTCAAAACCTGTTGAGATGACAACAACTACGGATGGCAGTCATTGGTGAGAATACAGTTATGAGATTCGGAGTTCCTATCCCGTCGCGGTTACCATGATGAAGGCCAGAGGAAACAACAACTAAGAAAGATGATGATAATAGTCCGCAATAAATAAATTAATAGTTTTTTTATAATCAAGAAAATAAAATTTTACGACTAGGCGAGTTATAATGTTTTCATCAGCCATGATAAAATAAATAAGGGGGAGACAACTCAATTCGAAGTATTCAGACTAAAGGTTTAGTATTAAAATACCTAAAAAAATCATACATTTATTATTTTCTTAGTTTAAAAAAAAAACACTTGATCGATTTACGTACATAACAGACATTGCTGGTATTTATTTTATTTTTTTCATAAGTGTAATTCTAAACAAGCAGCCAAATATCTTCTCCGATAGGTAATAAAAGATAACCCTAACCCTTTCATTGTGTTAAGCACATTTTCCTATAGATTTTATGCTGTTATGCGTCTCTATTTCATGTTATGAAATAGAGTAAGTATATAGAAGACATTACCAAATCTGGCGCAAAGAAGTTATATTCCCTGCATTGGGCTAGAAAATTAATTCTTCATTATCATATATTTCTACAAAATCAGAATTTTTCCATGCATAGGGTGTTACTACCACAGCTAAGCTAGTGCAGCAAATGCTATCTTTCTTTTTCCTCTTGGGCAGGGTACAGAATAGAATTTCTAATACGTTCTGCACTGTCTTCTATGCTTCGACTCGTATGGAATTACTACAATGTTGTATGACTGTGCGTTTTTTAGTACTTCCACTGAATGTTCTCCGATGGTATTCATGCACTTGTACCCCCTCAACAAAAATACACCAGACCCACGTGACTTGCATCAAAATCATATCCTTTCCGTGTAGACATCCCTAGATTACACGAGTTTTTTTCCCCCAGACTGCTTGCCTTTGAAATTTCCTTCCTGCTCTCTGTTTCTCCAACCATACCAACATGAAGAAAAGTAAAATGTGATGTGAACAAGCAATTTACAGCTCAACCCTTCACCAGGATGAAATAAATAAGTGGTAGACAACTCAATTCCAAGTATTTCGGCAAAAATATAAGTTTAGTATTAAAATCGCTAACAATCATACATTTTTATTTTCTTAGTTTAAAAAAAAAAACACTTGATCGATTAACGTCATTTTTGGAATCTGACATTTATATTTCCATCCGTTTTGAATATGGATTTTTTTATTTCATCCGTTTGGAATATGAATTTTTATTTTCATTCGTTATAAATCTGATCGCTATCTCAGTAACATCTTATGTTTCTACTGTAACATGTCTTGTTTCGAGTGAATTAAAGGTTATATATATATATATATATATATATATATATATATATATCTTCTTCTATAATATAAAGCTGAATGTGTGTGTGTGTGGTCACGAATAGGCTCCTATATGGTTGATTATTTTAAAAAACTGATCACATATAATGATAGAAGATGTATCGAGACACAGGAATGGGTATGTTTAATCTGGCAGAACGGTGGTTCATTAAAAGTGTGGGGTTTGCGTTCGCACCTGGTCCACAAAGTATGGAAATAAAAAATTTAAAAATAAAAAAAAAACGTTTACAAGTGTTTTTGATATAGATGTACATAAGGATACTCTGATAAGTATGTTTTAACTTAAATAGGGATGGTATAATAAAATTGTGGTGTCTGCATTCGCGCCTGGCCTCCATAGAATGGAAATAGGCACACACTTTAATAAAGACTTTTCATATCTATCTGAGTAAGTATGCTTTGATAATTATGTTCCAGTTTGAAGAAATATGGTATGATAAAATTATGGGGTGTTCGTTTGCACCTGATCTCCATAGAATGGAAATATGACACAAAGTTTAACAAGGTTTTTAAATATAGATCCACAGAATATTGTGATAATTGTTTCAGCGTGAACAGGTATGGTATAATAAATTATGGGATTTATCTATTTTATTTTTACTTTCATCATATTTTGGTTTGGTTTCGATACCTCCAAATTCGAAGCTATCTCATTACAACCCTTTCTTTTCATAATCTATCATACTTTCATAAATCGGAGTCCTTTTTCTGTAGGCTGTTTTTGAACCCAATCAACGACGGGTACTTTTGCTAATATATATATACATATATATATATATATATGGGGCATTGCATAGGGGCATTGATGAAGATACTGAACTAGCTAGACAGAGCATAATCACGTTGACACGCCAGTCCTCATTAGATCACCGAAGCTGCTTTATCTCTATTCTATTCAATTTGCACTACATTAAATAAAGGTTTCATTTTATGACCAACCTTTAATTTTTTTCGAATATTTTTTTCCAAATTTCTTATATCTATATCTATTACATGTTTTACGCAATTTTGTTATACAGGGTGTTTCAAAAGTCTTGGGAACATTACAAATGCGTATATCTCATGAACTATTCCAGGTAGAAAAATGAAACTGGTGTCATTTTAAAGCTTGCTTAATCAAGTTTTTGGTCATACTAATGATTTTCGTCTTATCTTTCCATGTGCAGTAATGGCGTTCTCTAAACAAGACAAGGCGTTTTGCGTCCTCCAATTTGCAAAGACTGAATCGTGGACATGTGTTCAGCGTGCATTTCGCAGGAAATTTAAAAAAGAAGTCCCTGAAAGGAAACCCATTGTCAGATGGCATGCTAAATTTGTGAAAGATGGGTGTTTGTGCCCAAGTAAGCGAACAGGTCGCCCTTCAACTTCAGAAGATGCAGTTGAGCAAGTCCGGAAGCCTTTCAGCAGAGCCCCCGTAAATCAGTGAGAAGAGCCAGCAGGGAACTTCAGCTTGCTCCAGCAACTGTCTGGCGTGTCTTAAGGAAACGACTGCAAATGGTACCTTACAAGCTCAAGTTGGTCCAAAAGTTGAAGGACACTGATAAGCCACTTCGCCGTGACTTTTGCATTGCAATGCAAGAGAAGTTGGAAGATAACGGCTTTGATGACCGGCTTGTTTTTAGCGATGAGGCGACCTTCTATCTGAATGGCAAAGTTAACAAGCATAGCACTCGCATATGGGGTACTGAGTGTGACTTTTTCCTTTGGGGCTTTGTCAAGCAACAAGTCTATGTGCCGCCCCTTCCAAGAGATATTGACGAACTAAAGGCTCGAATAACGGCAGTTGTGGGAACCATTGACGTCAAGATGCTGGAACGCGTTTGGCAGGAAATGGACTATCGACTAGATGTCTGCCGTGTGACGAATGGTGCTCATATTGAGCAAGTTTGAAGATTCCCCACAAAACTTGAAACTTTAACCTTTCCAATGGTACCAATTTCATTTTTTAACTCCTAATAGTTTTTGAGTTATTAAAAATCTTTATGTTCCCAAGACTTTTGAAACACCCTGTATATTATTCACCTTATGACATTGCTTATGAGAATTATTCGAAAACGATATTTTCCTCAAAACTGTTATGTATGCAATGGACATATCTCATGCAAGAACAGTGCTTTAATCATGTAAGCTTCTTAATAATATTCAGCAATAGATATTGTATTTCTCGATAAAACCATCTATATTTTTATTCCTTTATTTATCCCTATTCATTTACTCATCATTTCTTTACGTCCAACTTTAATAAACTCTATATTCAACGTCCTTCGATTCAATATTCATACTCTTTCTCTTTCCTCCAAAAGGCGTATTTGATTATATTCTCATACTGTAATGCAGAAGGCTACTCAGAAAATTGAATGACATCCATTGAACTTAGGGTTCAATTGAGGCCATGGAAAAAGTAGATGACTGGTTAGCCGATAAATAAAACTATGCAATGGTACGTTTAACGGTACAGAAAAAAATGTCAGTCAATAAAATTAGACGGAATAGATGATTATGGAAAAACCTGATAAATTGTTATATATTAAAAACAAAGGCGAGATGTAGTCAAGAGTTTAAAATAGCAAACTTGACACATGTAATCAGAAGAGAAAAGTTAAAGAAAAATTAGCATATCGGAACAGATTTCGTTTGGAAGCAAAGCGAATCACGTGTTAAATGGAACTTTTAAAATAGCCAATGTTAGACTCTCTTCCTATGAAGTCTCTCTGTCTGAAGTATATATCTAAAAAACAATAAAACGAAGCACTATATATTTTGCTTACTGTTGTGGCCCTGAAGAGTCGCTAAGGAAAAAAAAAAAACGAGTACGAATATGAGTTTGAAAAATAAAATACATCGAAAAATAGAATATACAAAGACAAACAGTCGTAGCACATACTGCCAAGATGGCGTACTACGAAACACACAGACCACACTGAGAGTCATACCTCGCGGTCTATTTCTACCGTCTGAATTCATCTTTAGTGCATGGCTGGGTCCTCACAACACCCCCCTCTCAAGTGTTTTTGCTCCACAAGAAGCTTGTTAATATTTTTCCCGCTTTGTGTCACTATTCCGATTGGGGTTAGTCGCAATCGAACGTCTCGAAAATGGCATCGATCGACTCTTCCTCTACGTATAATGTACATCTAATGTCATCCGAGTGACGTTTTATTTGGTTTGTGCGGCGTCTTACGAGCATGTTTTGTATCTTGTATGGTATACCCGATAACGACAATCATTTACATTTTTACTTAAGGTCTGAGTTTCTTTAGTAATATCATTCAGTAATTTTTGAATGACATCTCAATTCCATTGCGAAAGTTCAGTTAATTTACTATTTTTACATTTATACAATGAAACTGAAATATTAGAAGCTGGTGTAGTCGAACCATCTTGGTATTTGTCAATCCAATTCGCTTACTTGAGTGGATATTGGATATTATGTTTCTATGAACGCTTCAACTGATGTTCATTTTTATGCCACTCTGTGGCGCTTTTGTTTTTTGTTCATTTTTAAATAGTTACTGCGTTATTTTCCAATGTCTTTTCGAATTATATGAGAATCGCTCCTCATACTTATTTCTTGTATGCAATTCATTTTTAAAGTCTTTATTTGTTTTTGATAAACAGCTTCATTTTGAATGGATTTCGTACATTGCGTTTTCGTTCCGCTGACTTTCTTTAGCTTACATTCTGATTAAAAATTCTGGCTGATAAATTCCAACATTTAAAACTGTTTATCCAATTTTAACCAAATAGATTTAAAGATTTTTTTTAGAACGTAACCTTTCAATTTTTAATAATCCCATTCATATTTACATATAATTCGCCAATAAAATCAACTCTACTGCCAGTCACTGTGCGTGCTAACTTTAGTATTTTCTGCAATGACAATTGTTTAGTTTCTTCCACGTATGTTAATTCATAACTGAAAGGCCCGACCGAAAGTGTCCAATTGTAATTTCAAGGTTTTGTTAAATATCTTGACGATTAGGTATTTGTTTAAATTCGCCTCAGACTTTTCGCTGGATTTTGTTTGTCTGGCTTTTTTGGAGTTTGCGTTTGATTCTACAATGCGACATTTTGTAATCGAGTTTACCACAATTTTGACAATTTTTATTTTGAAACGAGCAGAATCTTTTACAGTGCAGTTCACTGCATCGGAAACATGGTTTTTTGGGGGTGATTTTTTTTGTTTCTGACTAGTCCACTCGTTTTAAACGTTTTTATGGAAGAAGTTATTTGCTGGGACTGTACTGGGACTATGACTGGATATATTCGTTTTCCTCTTTTTTTATATGTGCACTTTACTTTCTTGACTATGCTATGCCAGATTCCTCTTTATTTTTAGAATGGCTTCTCATACATATAACTCTTTAACAATCCTCTGCACGTTTCTGTAGACTGCGGTTGAGTTTGCTCTCAAGTTTTGTTAATACTCTCCGTCTACTCCCAGCATTTTTTGTCGACAGAAGGCCTTACGCAAAGATGAGATATTTGAAATCACTTGCTAATAATTCTGCTCGTCTAAAGTCGTTACAGTGCTTGCTTACGACCGACGCGAAAGTTAAATAATCTTCCTGGTCTCGCATGGTTAAATTAAAATATCACCATCTTTTATGAAAAAGAGATGTATTCGGATTGCAAATTTCTGAAAGTAACTCATCGGTTTATGTAAACTCTAGATCCGTAGCCTACGAACCTATTGTGTTCAGCAATTTCTAGCTTTTATAAAGAAGATGGATCCATTTCGGGTGAGACCAATCTTCGCAGTCAACATGGAAAAGGTCTTTGTAACTTTTAAAGAATGCGTCGAACGTTTGGTCTTCATCAGGGACGCAGGTAAACGTTTTCATGGTGTTCCATATGGTGTTTTTGGAAAACGTTATGTTACTGTGGTTGGTTTATTGGTTAAGCTTTTGAGAGGTAATTCCTGATCTATTTTTGAATTTTTTTTTTGTTGCTGAATCAACTGTTTTTCTAATTTTGTACCATAGTGCATAATAGCACATAGGAAAATAGCAGCAGCAGCGAAAGATAGCTGGCTTGCGAAGAGATTAGCAGTAGCCAAAAAACGCACATATGTAAATTAGGAAGTGTGTGCGAGAAAAAAGGAAGAAAGAAGGAAAAAATGCACCACATAGTCGGAAGAAACACAGTGCGACGTCGACGAAAATGGACGTGTAAATTCGAGGAAGAGAATGGGCGTACTTTCGTCGCCATGCGGTCGGAGAAGTCAGGGACTTTTTAAGTGCTGTCGAAACAGGAGAGTAACGGCAAAGAAAAACTTTTGTAAAAAAAAAGAAAAAAATGTCGACTATCATTTTTAAAAAAAAATTATTTCTTTTGTTTTTATGTAACGGCTACGTTACAATTCTTGCTATCATTCTTCGGTTTTATGCTGCTAAAGCATCTGTTGTTTTTGAAGTTCTTGTTGCTGTAAAGACACCCTTTCCTCGTTTTCTGGTGTTGTTGGAACTTTCTTAAAATCTCTTTCTTTAAAGTCGTCCATCTTGTATACTTTTTTACAAGAGTGAAATTTATTTACTCGAGAAAAAAAAAACACTCGGTTGTACGTTGAAAGCGTTTAAGATATTTTTCTACGATAAAAAAAATATTTAATTGAAGAAGAACATACTTACCGTTTTATTCTCTTTAGTTTTGAAGTACAATTTTGAAAACTTTTTCGGTGCCCAAGAAAACAGCCTTTTTATTTTCAACGTTAATCGAAAAACTATTGTGGTATTTCTGTAAATGTAGCAACTTCGGTATATAATTTTATCCTTTTTCCTCTGCTGAAACTTTTGTGAGTGTTCCTTTTTCTAATTTCAATGGTTTGTATCAAAGTCCTTGTGAGTATTTCTTATGTAAATTCAAGTGTTTTAAACCAAAATTTGTTGTGGTCCGAAAAGGTCACTAAGGAAAAAACAGACGCGAATATGGGTTAGAAAAGTAAAAAATATTGAAACAAAAACAGAATGTACAAAGAGCAGTAGTCGTAGCATATATCACCAAGATGGCATACTACAAAGTACGCAGATCGATATTTACCTCTCCCCCACTGAGAGAGGATGTGACACAAGATCGGAAGGTGGGAAAATGAGTCAGTGCTCCAAAAGAAGGAGCACTTCGGCCCTGCGAAAATATGCATGGGTAGCCCCACCGGCATTCCCCGATGAGGGTGCTTCAGGCACCAAGCGATAAACTTACTCCTCCCAAAAGTCAGGAGGCAAGACCTGGGAGGGTAGACCTCCTAGGATAATGCAGAACACTTTGCATCAATCTGACAGCAAAAAGGCCATCAAAACGGTCCAGTTTCTGTCGGACTGATTGTTAAGGTTGTCA
Source organism: Euprymna scolopes (assembly GCF_053919585.1). Lineage (NCBI taxonomy): Eukaryota > Metazoa > Mollusca > Cephalopoda > Sepiida > Sepiolidae > Euprymna > Euprymna scolopes. The sequence continues at coordinate 33,740,391 of NC_136487.1, forward strand.
TGGTTGGAAACTCGACTACAGACCACACTGGGAATCATACTTTTCGGAAGCGTTCATCTCTTGTGCATGGCTGAGTCTCCACAGCACTTACACATGCCTTTGTCATTAAATTGTAATTAATGCCAAAACAGTTCTACACTTCCATGAAGTAGCATCCACCAGAAATATGTCCACTGAACAGACCAATAAGTTTTCATCCTATAATCTCTTTGTCGCATGAGATCAATCTATCTATATATCTATAAAAGTGAACGTGTCTGTGTGTGTGTCTGTCTTTGTACATTTCCCTACGCAATAACTCTGTCAATTAAAAAAAAATTGACCGTTTTTTTTTGTTTTGTTTTTTGTTTTTTTGCTCAGCATACACCTCCAAACACCTGGGCAACGCTGGGCCGAGATACTAGTATAGCTATAAAAGTGAACGTGTCTGTGTATCTGTGTGCCTGCCTGTCTGTCTGTCTGTGTACATTTCCTTTCGCAATAACTCTGTCAATTTTTAGTCTACAGACTCGAAATTTGATATGCAGGGTACGGAGATTTGGGAAAATCGTGGTGATCGGTGTTCGGCCTGAAATTTGGCTGTAAGGGGTCAAAGTCCAACGATTTGATCTTTTGAAAACTCTACCAAACTCCTCCGACAACTTGGGGTCGAAACACTTGAAATTTTAGATATAGGTTTCTTGGACATGGATCTAACTCAATAATTTGAGTTAAGCCTAAAACAATAAATGTTAAGGGGTCATGATAGGGGTCAAATTAAAAAGAATTGACCTTTTTTTTTTGCTCGGCATACACCTCCAAACACCCGGGCAACGCCGGGCCGAAATACTAATATATCTATAAAAGTGAACGTGTCTGTGTATCTGTGTATCTGTATGTCTGTGTGTGTCTGTGTACATTTCCCTACGCAATAACTCTGTCAATTTTTAGTCTACAGACTCGAAATTTGATATACAGGGTACTAAGATTTGGGAAAATCTTTGTAATTCGTTTTCGGCCAGGAATTTGGCTGTTAAGGGGTCAAAGTTTAACGATTTGACTTTTGAGAATTCTACCAAACTCCTCCGACAATTTTGTGTCTAAACATCTGAAATTTTAGATATAGGTTCCTTGGACATGGATCTAACTTAATAACTTGATTTGAGCCCAAAACAATAAATGTTTAGGGGTCATAATAGGGGTCAAAGTTTTAAAAAAAATTTGACCTCACAGTCTCTTCCAAATTACTCAGACAATTTCTGGTCTAAACATTTGAAATTTTACATAAAGGGTATTTAGAGATAGGGCAATATTTTTAATCGGTTTTGTCGAAATTTTTTAGTTACCAATATATAAATGTATGCATGTATGTATGTTTGCATGTCTGCCTAAAACTTTAGACAGAGGCAATGGATTTTACCAAGATCAGTATCGTTTTGAAGTCCGACCCTTCAGACGACAAATATCGAAAAATTGGCTAAAAACATTAATATCTTCACCTTCAACTGGGCAGTTTTTCTACAGGGGATCGCTTTTTCGCCGATATTTTCGGAAGTCATCCTCTCCTTTTGATTACCAAGCCATAATTTAAACCTACATCACTTCCGGTTTGGCGTCAGGTTTTTTCCCTGTTCTTTTCCTACTTTGCGGTACGGGTTCGAGCTTGCCTTCCTACTACCACTTTTTTTTTTTTTTTGCTCAACATACACATCCAAACACCCGGGCAATTCCGGGCTGAAATGCTAGTTAGCAATAAAATAACAAAATAAGAGCGCTTAAACTGGAAGCAACTCGTAGTTAAGGAAATGGATCCATAGTAAACAAATTATATATTTATGCTAAATTGTTATATCTTTTCTTTCAATTAAACTCTTTTCATGATAGATGTTACTGACCAACGAAGCAGACGTCATTGTAGTCAGATAATGCAGAGCTGAGAGAATGATCTACAAACAAGGCGTACAATAAAATTTATTTAATGAGACTTTCATGTTTTTTTATTAGTAGTTTTTGTTTCACTATTATTTATTCATGTACTAGCAGGGCTACTTGGCATTTTCCTAATTTTAAACCTATACATTTTTATTTTACTTTTATTTATGTATTAACAGGGTCACCCGTCAGAGCCCAGTACAAAAGTGTAACATAACTGATGTCTGTCTCTTTGTACCTTTATCCACCCCTTCTTTCTTCTTCGCCTATCCCACGCCTTTCTCTGGACATACACACACAACTCTAGTCAGCATAAGTGAAATAGTTCTGTAAAAACTCAATTACTTCCCTTTATATGATAACATTAAAAGATGTGTGCATGTCTTGATTATATTAAATGATATAAATGACTATTTGTCTCCTAAATAATAAATCTATTTGGGGGGAGAATTTTAGATGTTGTACATCCTGGATAACACTGACAAGAAGAATGTCCTTTTTACACGTTTAAAGCCTATAAGCAGATATTTGCTCTTTATATCATAGATTATTTGTATTATTCTGGTAGCTGTTCTCATCTTGGACGTCTCACAATGTTTTGGCCTTCTTCAATTGTATCTTGCTAAACTCCGAAATCTATACAGATTTTCAAACTGAACTCATTATTTACTCAACCATGACAAAACAGAAGCGTTAAATAAAGTTTATTTTATTCTTAGTTTTTATTGCCTGTAGTGAGAATTGAAATTTCAGCCTGTCACTTTGAACTGATTGTTAATCAACGCCTTTATACATTGTGCCACGTGTCGATGTATATAACTTTGTTTTATTTATGTTTAGTTTAAATTTGAGTGCTGACAAAACCTATAAAATAGTTGTTTTTGACCTTAATTACAATGTACTGACGCAAAGGCATGTGTAAGTACTGAGGGGACTCACCCATACACAAGAGATGAACGCTTCCTTAAGGTATGATTCTCAGTGTGATCTGTGTACTACTTTGAATATAACTTTAGCTTAAAAGTACATTTTGTCAACTAATCAAACATTAGTTTTAAAACAAAGGAATATAATCGGAGATTAAATTTTTACTTAAATCATTGACATAACAAGCAAAATTAGAAGTAATCTAAAAAGAAAAACATCGAAAATTATAATTATAAATAACTATAAATGTATCATTAGCTGTCAGTAATGTTATATTTTGGATCTTTATTAATGAAGTAGCGGCTTGTTCAGCAGGAAATCCCTGATTTGCATCAACGCATTTGGAATTTAATGAGTAAAAGAAAAGAAAGAAAAAACTCATTAAAAATTGTAATTTATTTATTCCATCCAAAACTTGCTTTCGGCCTGAATACATTTATTAGAATGAGGACGCTGCTAGCCAATTCTCTTCATAAAAATCAAATCAAATTCATTGGAAATGTCTTTAAAGTGATCTTAATTGAAGATCGTTTTGCCTGCAAAAAGACAAGCTGAGATATTTAGGAAAGAAAAAGTCAATGTCAGAAAAAAATTATTGCTTGAAAGTGATCAATTAAATAGCCGTATAAATAATGAAAGAACTACCCTTTATCTATATACTATATATACTAGCAGATATAACTGATTGAGGATCCCTATGCACCGCTACTTGTCGCGTTGAACCTCATATTACAATTGTTATTACTTTTTCATTAAAACTTTTTTTTCAATTTTCAAGAACTAAATAAAGTAGAAATGTTAACTTTGTTGTTTATGAATGGCTAACATCATCACCGCCATCATCATCAACATCATTATCATCATCATCATCATGGAGGTGACGACATCGACTGACCACCTGAGTGTGCCAATTTCAACTTACACTTTCACTTAAGGATGCTGGCAACCTTCATATGGCCTCTACCATAAGTACCTGCTATCTTTCTTGAAAGAATTCTAGCTAGAACGATAGCGGGGAAACTAATGCCAACAATAATTATTTGGTTCAATAATGCTCAACAACAATCATCACCATCATCATCATATCAGGTTTAACATGCTGCCATATATATTATTTAACTGAAATTCATTATTGAGATGAGTATTATTTATTAATTTATTTTATTGCGGACTATTATCCTCATCTTTCTTAGATGTTGTTTCATGACGGTGATGGGGCCCGTGGCACAGTGAATAGAGACGTTGAATCTCTACGGTTCCAGGCCAAAACATCGTGAAACAACATCTAAGAAAGATGAAGATAATAGTCCACAATAAAATAAATTAATGCTGGCATGTGTTTGACAGCTTTTAGAAATTGACTTCCAAACTGACCTTTTATTTATCCCTTGTTCTCTTAGATCCAACTTTTAACAATTTCTTTTATCAACTAAATGTGCTTCCTGTTCTACATCTACTAACCCAAGCACTCTGATTCATTCTTCGAATGTGACCAAACCAACAAAGTCTCCTGTTTGAAAATATTATTGTAAGACCTTCTAATAAAAAATCAATATCACCGTTGGATTCCTTTTTCAAAAAGGAGTCCTTGGGGCGTCCTCGACTATAGTCGGCTACTTAGTTTGGATCTCTTGTAAAGTTCATTCGAGAAAATGTGTATTTGATCTTGGTATAAATCTTTATTTTCAAATGCATCTTTAAACAAGGAGACAGATAAATATAGGATAAATTTATGCGTGATTTACATAGTATAATAGGAGTGTTACATATTATATAGAAGCACTTTGGGGGTTAAGTATAGGTATTATTTGCAAAATTTATAAAGTTACTTGAGCATAAATGACGCATTTTGATCCTAAGCTCAACTATATATCAAACGGTAGATATCTAATTGATTAGTTTTATTATATGACATAGAAAGGATTTGAAATTAGATAGTGTTTGCCTAATAGAAGACACATGCTTCATATATAATTTGCATTCATAGGAGTACTTTTATACTTTGTGGGAATGATCCAGCCTTAAGCACCTCGAAGTTGAGGAAAAGGGATCCATAGTTGTTAGCAACATATATTCTAAGATGTTGAGGTGTAGTCTCCTTCTTCATGCATGTTACATAGCACCAACTTGTTTCAACTAGCTGAGAGGAAAAAAACGGTGTAACATTAAAAAAAAAAAACGTTTCCAACAAGCCTGTATTTGTGTACCAGTAAGTTATCAAGAAACAATCGCCAGTAAGTTATCAAGAAACAATCGCCAGTAAGTTATCAAGAAACAATCGCCAGTAAGTTATCAAGAAACAATCACCAGTAAGATATCAAGAAACAATCAACAAAAGTCTTTCTAGATACGTGTGCGGTCACTGATCGTTTATTCTTCGATTGTCGCTTTCCCATGCATGGGGCATTGATTCCCTCGTGATTGTGATCTTCTATTTAACTCAACTCAACTCTAATCATGTACTAAAACACAGCATTGAGACTTCTTGTGATTTCAAAGGTGTTATTTAGAGTGTTTGCTCTTTGGGGGGAGAGACCACATGAATTATTCCTTACTTAATTTTCTTAACTTGAGATGGTCGACATATGTGCAAAGTCTCGAGGCAATATTCCCTTAGATTCTCACTATATTTTTAGACACATCTCACACGTCTTACTTCTTAGTTCCGACTGCTCAAAACTCCGATCTATTCCCCGAATATGTGACGTCATTTTTACGTAATCCATTCGACATCTGTAGTTCGAGAAAGTTTTATCTAGGAAGCTAACCTTTAAATTCCTGCCTCAATCACGCCACCTGAAGCTGGATCTATGTCAGTCTGCCACCAGGTTATCGTGAAATGTACTTATGTGACCCTTGCCAAAATTCATATGATAGTTAGTAGAGATGTAAACTATCATGAATTTTGGCAAGGATCACATTAACCCATGTCACGATAACCTGGTGGCAGACTAAAATAGATCCGACTTCAGGTGGCGTGTTTGATGGTGCACAAATCTGTTTTTGAAGGTGATGAGGATCTTATTACCTTCTTTGGGAAACTATGTAAGTATAAGTATATCGTCCACATATTTTGTGAAGAAGATGCTGGAGTGACAGTTTCGTGAAACTTGTTCTAGCCTGTTCATATAAGTAATGGCTAGTATCCTGTAGATGCTTGACTTTTGTATTTTAAACTTTAATTTAAGCCATTATGTTAACATAATTACCTAAAATTAACAGTAGATTCTTTGATAAGACAGGGGCTCGTTCTAAATGAAAGTTTCTGTTTAGAGCACAATTGGACCATAATACTTGGATTTGGGATTTTAAACTTGACTTGAAGCCATTATATAAAAACTAGTAGGGGGACCCGACGTTGTCTGGGATTGAATGAGAATCAACAAATGTTTCACCCTTCCATTAATTATCGCAACACTAACATACACACAATACGAGGCTCCTTCAGTATTTCACAGACTATGGATACCTACCGTAGGGGTGCCTGCACATGAAATTTTTGTGGCAAGGAGTGTGCAATCTCCACTCACACCTCTCTTGAGTCAACATTCTTAAATACTAGTGGTAACTGAAGTGTATGTTAAGGACGACTGGAAACAAATGCTGAGATAAGCGGAGAGCACATACAGCGCCTAGAATTCCCAAATGGTCACCCATCTTGTACTAACCAGACTCAATGTTGCTTAACTTTAGTGATCTGACAAGAACCAGTGTGTCACTATATATATATATATATATATCCTAGCAGGGAGACCCAACATTACCCTGGATTGAATGAGGATCAAAAATGTGCCAACTTCCCATACTTTTATTGTCATCGCAATCAGTAAAATCGCTCATTTTTTAATCAAATCGATTGATTGCCTGCTTTAATTAGGGACTCCATCCCCATACTGTACCAGGAGGAAGATTCACATACCTCCCCGCAGTGACTTAGTCCACAATATATTATAGTCGACATTGCACTGTAGAGAATCTACTGTTGATTTTATATAATCATCTGTAAATAATGGCTTCACTTAAAGTAAAGTATCATGGTTCAATTGTGATCTAATCAAAAGCATTAATTTCGAATGCGCCTCTGTCTACCCAAAGAACCTACTGTTTGTGAAATTATTTTCACATAATCACTTGAAGTAAAGTTAAACATACAAAAGTCAAATATCATGATTCAGTTGTGCTCTAAAAACACGTTTATTTTCAACACGCCCTTGTCTTATGAAAGAAGCTACTGATGATTTTATATAGTGGGCCCTTTTGCTTGTGCGGTGATAAAACTTCTCAAATGCATTGCGATATTAGGTCGTATAAAAGTATTAACTTTAGTCCACATCGTACTTCCTTTTTAGATTAAATTTTTTCGATTATCGATTTTTGATACTTATGATACACTCTGAAACAAAACCTATGTGAAAACATGCCCAGACACATCAGGAACCTTCATATGAAATTTCAAAAATAGTTTCTCAGCCGTATCTGAATCCATACAGAACGAACTCACACACACACACACACATCATCATCAATTTTCTGATCCCCATCTTGCATCAGTTGAAATGAATGGCTCTCGTCTTGGAAAGGCCTCAAGTTTTGACAAGCTTCTGGGCTTGACCTTTACTTCTGATCTTAAATGGAACAGGTACATCAAATCTGTTGCCAAGGCTGCTGGAGAAATGGTGGGATCCTTCTATCGATCCAGTAGATATCTCACTGCTGATGCAATTCTCTATCTATATAAGAGCCAGGTACGTCCAAAGATGGAATACTGTTGCCACATCTGGGCAGGATCTGCTAGAAAGGACTTGTCTTGCTTTGATAGAGTTCAAAATAGACATTTTCGCCTCGTAGGAGATATCCTTTTCTCTTCCTTGCAACCTCTATCTCACAGAAAAGATGTTGCGAGTTTGTCTCTGATGTATCGTTATTTTCATGGAAAGTGTTCGACTGAGCTTCAATCTATGGTCCCCCCTCGCCAAACTTTCACAAGAAACACTCGTCTAGCTGAAAACACTCCCACTCGTTATCTGTGCCTAAACCTAAACGTAGATTCCATGAACAAAGTTTCTTTCTTAGAACTGCACGCCTGTGGAATTGTCTTCCATTTTCCTGCTTTCCAGCTGACTACAATATGGTTGTCTTCAAGTCCAACGTAAACAAGTTTTTGGTGAGCTGTCCCACTTGTTAACAAACTTACCGAATTTCCATTACAACGATTGCTATATTGTCCAATTTCTACTGTACACTCTTTAACCCTTATTCTCGAGTGGCCTCTTGGCTTTGATAAGTGGTGAAGCCTATGTAAAAAACAACAAGAAACAAACAAACACACACGCGCAAACACACACAAAGTTCTTTTGATAGATAGATAGATAGATAGATAATTTTATAAACTCAGTAGTAGGTTCTCTACAGTGCAATGTAGACTGTAATGAATTGGGGACTAAGTTAGTGCAAGAAGGCATGTAAAGCTCCTTCCTGGTAAAACACGATGGGTGGATTTTATTGAAAAATGGCCAATTCCACCAATTTCAATAGCAATAAAAGTATGAAAGGGTGGAACATTCGTTGATTCTAATTCAATCCCGGGCAACGTTTGATCTCCCTACTAGGATATATATATATATATATATATATATATATATATATATATATATATATAGAGAGAGAGAGAGAGAGAGAGAGAGAGAGAGAGAAAGGGACAAATAAAAAAGGAACAAACCAAGTTATGTGTTCATCAACGTTTCGTCTTTCTTTCGAGACTTCCTCTGGATGAATAAAATTATGAAAACAAAACACAAGTACAAATATTTAAAAATATATTTTTGATGGAATGAAATGTATGACCCTGTTCCATTTCAGAAACGGAAAAAGACGTTGGAAATTCAAATAAAAAGGGGGTGCATAGCGTTGTGAAAGAGAGTAAGATATTTTTTTTATAATATCATATAGCCGTTAATATATCTAAAAGGATATGATGCAATTCATATTCTTCTTGGAACAAATATAATTCAAATATAGATGTGTAACTGAAAAGAATTACCCAGAGGAAGTGTCGAAATAAAGACGAAACGTTGATGGACACATAACTTGGTTTGTTCCTTTTTTTATTTCTCTATTTTGTCGGAATACTATTTCCATTATCTTCATCATATATATATATATATATATATATATATATATATATATATTTATATATATATATATACTAGAAAAACTACCCGTCGTTGACTGGGTTCAAAAACAGCCCACAGAAAATGGACTCTGATTTATGAAAGTATGATAGGTTATGAAAAGGAAGGGTTGTAAAGAGATAGCTTCGAATTTGGGGGTATCAAAACCAAAGCAAAATATGATTAAAGTAAAAATAAAATAGATTAACACCATAATTTATTATACCATACCTGTTCACACTAAAGCACTTATCACAATATTCTGTGGATCTATATTAAAAAACCTTGTTAAACTTTGTGACATATTTCCATTCTATGGCGGTCAGGCGCGAACGAACACCCCATAATTTTATTATACCATATTTCTTCAAACTGAAACATAATTATCAAAGTATACTTACGCAGATAGATATAAAAAGTCTTTATTAAAGTTTGTGCCTATTTCCATTCTATGGAGGCCAGGCGCGAACGCAGACCCCACAATTTTATCATACTATCCCTATTTAAGTTAAAACATACTTATCAAAGTATTCTTATGTACATCTATATAAAAAACAATTGTAAAAGTTTTTTTTTAATTTTTAAAGTTTTTATTTCCATACTTTGTGGACCAGGTGCGAACGCAGACCCCACAATTTTAATGAACCATCGTGCTGCCAGATCAAACATACCCAGTTCTGTGTCTCGATATACATCTTCTATCATTATATGCAATCAGTTTTTAAAAATAGTCAACCATATAGGAGCCTATTCGTATGCACACACACACACACACACACACATTCAGCTTTATATTATATTATATATATATATATATATACTCAACTCAATATATATATTATTTTTGTAATAAAATAATCCACTGACACGTGTTTCGTCGTCTATGATTCATCAGAGTGGCTGAATCTCGAAATCGGGACCCCACGGTAATGAACCTGAACCCTTCACCGCTCGGCGCTCATCCATCTCGCCCGTCTGTTTGGATATATCGCAATTTACTTAGATGTTGTCTGTTTTTGTTTTTGCGATACGTTTTGAATGAATTCAATTATTTACGAAAGTACATTTTTACCTAAATTCGAGTTGAGAATAATTTTAACCAATTTGGTACCCTCACATGAGGAGCGGCATATATATTATTTTTAAAATATAATTATCCACTGACACGTGTTTCCTCGCCTACAACTCATCAGAGTGGCTGAATGTAGTGAGATTCGAAATCGGGACCCCAGGGTAATGAGCCTAAACCTTCTACCGCTCATCCATCTTGCACGACTGTTTGAATATATCGTAATTTACTTAGATGTTGTTTGTTTTTGTTTTTGCGATACGTTTTGAATGAATTCAATTATTTACAAAAGTGCATTGGGATGATTAATCAGAATCGGCAATCAGAAAAATCATAACTTTTTAGGGTATTGGGTTCGGTATTGGAATTGGGGAAAAACTGGGTCTATTTTCCGATGCCGCAAACGATTACTTTGCTTATCTAGTTTTTCTTTCATTTTATTTTTAAAAAATCTTCCACTGCTGGATGTGATCGTAGAATAATAAATATTTATTAATTTTAAACAACCAGTAAAACTAAAATCTATAGTCTTTTTAAAATCTAATGTCTTTTTACGTTTGAAAAATATCTGCACATTCAACACGTGTTTTTACGTAACCGGCAAAAATAGCAACTCTATAATTTAATATTTAGAGATCTATAAAGAATCGAAATCGGAATCAGTAACTGTATTGTAATTGGAAAAATCTTGGAATCGTCCTATCACTAATATATAGATAGATAATGCTTAATTCTAAGATCTAGTTCACAGATAGATAGATAGATAGATAGATAGATAGATTGATAGATGTGAACTTATTTATGATAAAGGTTATACATACATATTGTTCAATAGAAAATTACTAGTCGAGCACATATATTACACAGGTTAAAATATTCTCATTGTCCATATATTTCAAGCAGTTTTCAATTAAAACTATGTATATATAAAATTGTGGTTTTCTTTTGTTTCGTTTTCCTCTTGTTGTCAATAAACCACTCAACAAGGAATTCCATGTCAATTTTGACAGTTATTTGTGAACTGGATAACTATTACAAATCGTAATAAATATATTTTTCAAGGTCAATATGAAGTCAACTGCATTTTCCACTAAAACCAATAATGGATTTAACACACTGAAAAGAAAAAAAAAAAAGGAAATAATAAATGGCTCTATTGAAGCACTTTCTCTGTCCATTATGCTTCAAAATGGATTCTTCAAGAACCAATTCCATTTTGGCACCAGCAATAAAAGTAGTGAACATAAAACTATGACAAAATCTTTTGTTATTTGTATTCCCATGATGCATCTTTCACTTATAGTCTGTCATTAAATGCTACATTTTCAGAAATGATGTCATTTCTACAGGTCTTTCAGAAAGCCGCAAATTATTTTGATACCATGTGGCAAAAGCTGTTGTTAATTTTTATATGAAGCCTAATTGCAGCTAAAAACTGACCCACATTTATGTGCTCTCATAAAACATCAAACCGAAGTGAGAGTTAAAAGGAAAATATAAAACAAAACAGAATATATCCATTCTTGAGATGCTTCCATTCAACCTGTGCGTTTAGTGATTCGGTTTGAGGTCATCTTTCGAGACATTACCTCCTCCTTCAAGAGGGAGTTGTTTTATTTCCGGTTGTCTAATTCTAAGATCTACTTCACAGGGAGTCCAACCTTTTTGTGGGAATATGGTATTGGTTTGAGAGAGTTAAGAAGACACCAAGAGGGAGTTCGTTTATTGATAGTCACAGTTTTCCTGATACAAAACTTGAACCCCAGCTTAATGGATGAGACAACCTCTCGCTGTGTGTATGTGTGTGTGTGTGTGTGTGTGTGTGTCTGTCTGTCTCTCCCTCTCTTTCTGTCTGTCTGTGCGTCTGTTTGTCTGTCTTTCCGTCCGTCTATCTGTCTATCTGTCTGTGCGTCTGTCTGTCTGTCTGTCTCTCTCCCATTATATATATATATATATATATATATATATATATATTTATATATATATAAAGATTAAAAAAGTATATAAGGACTCTTAAATTGGCGTTTCGATATAATAAAATTAAATTAAATGACAGCTCAATCCAAAATAACAATCAGACAAGACGTACACTCAAACAACGATTCGCCCCCTTCCTTGAGGCTAACATTCACAAATATCCGTGGACTTAGAACCAACTAAGACGATGTAGAATAATTTCTCCTTGCAAACTTCCTGGATATCTTAGCGCTAAGTGAAACAAACTTACACTTCTCCATTCTCTCTAACCACTTAAACATGTCTGGTAATCTTCCACTTTGGCGTAAGGACTCTGACAAACACATGCACGGACTTAGAGTTTATATTCGTAACACCCTCCCCCATGACTAGGGAATCTAAACTAGAATCAGACACCCAGGCCTTCATGTGCTTTAGACTAACTTTACAACATAGCGTTAGCCACTTATAGTTTCTCTACTACTCTTCATCGACCCAGGACTGTACTCTAATCGATCACGTCCCTGATAGCATAGATGTAGCGCTTTCTCTTTCTTGTAGACACTAGTGCTAAAATACATGTATTTCAGGACTTTAATGTTCATCAGAGTAATTAGCTTGGCTTCTCTAGTTACACATACACAGTAGGTAGCATCACAAATAACTCTACTATATCCCATTCCCTGACACAAACAGTAACGTTACCGAGACATCTTTCAGCTCGTCAGAATTAGTAAGCCTCACTTTGGGACCTATATCTGACCACAGTTCCTAAGGATTGTGTAACAAATGCCCATTGCCTTCTCAGAGAAGCTGATCAAACTGTGATAATGATAGACCTACGCCCTAAACTCTCGACCCCAAGTTAAAGAGTTATTGCTCAAAACTATTTTACTTCTACCTGCACAGATGCCATTGCTAAAAGGCAGCATGCATACCACAGATTTATCCATGTCCATTTCAAATAGACAAAAGTTTATAGAAGCTAGAAATAATTGTAAGAAAAAAAGAGCTGCACTAAGCGAGAATATACCGAAACCACCAGAAAATGCATTGAAGCACAGAAATTAGGAACTTGTGATTTCTGGAAAATTTATTACAGTGGTATAACTAATAGGCAATAAACAATTCCCCACTATACATTAAACTTAAGGTTGTTTGCATGGCAAGTGAAAAGGCTAACCTGTTTGCTTGTCGGTTTCCCTCCAACTCAACGTTGATTCTGCAAACCATCCCCTCCCAGATTTTCTTTGCAGACAGAAACCACACAATATGATCTAAAAATCACACCTTCTCAAGTACATGACAACCTTAAACACTCTAAAAGCATGTGGACCTGATCTCATCCCAACTATACTATTAAAAAATGCTTCGTTGAGGTTATACCAGTTCTCTCCAAACTTTTCAAAAAATGCCCTAAGAAATCTTGTTTTTCTTACTACTGGAAAACTGCTTCTGTGGTACCAGTTTACAAGAATTCTGGCGAAAGAACTGACCAATTAAATTATCGCCGCATTAGCCTCCGCACTCTTTTCACCGAAATCTTTGAGTCCTTAATTAAATCACGCTCTAGTCCATCACCTCACAACTGCTAAACTTCTTTCTGGCCAACAGTATGGATTTAAGCAAGCCTGTTCTACTGCAGATATCTTAACTACAATCTCTGAATATATCATTCATTGAATAAGACAGGGGGCTAGGGCAATAGCTCTAGATATATCTAAGGCCTTTAACAGGGTATGGCACAACGGTCTTCTCATGAAAATCAAATCACATGATTTTGCTCATTGAACATTGTGTCACTTTCAGACATGATAGAAGGCTCCTATCGCTCTTGGGATTTGTACAAAACCGGCCAAATTAGACAGTCTGCAACAAAAAAAGAAAACCGATTTTCATAAAATGGAAATGGAATCATATCGTTTTTCTAGGGCGATAATTTTAGCATTCCACCTCGTATACACAAACGCCATATATCATTCCAACATGGTTATCTTTTTATTCTAATTCTGATGCATGTTTTGAGAAATTATAGTTTTGTTCATTCAATTTCCTAATTTCCTTAATTGTATCCGACCAAAATGACTCCCAAAATATTCATACTTTGAGGATGTAGGAGTAAATTTTAATCTGTTTACAAATTATCCTCTCCGACAACAGGGAATTTGTTACATTGGAGCCATTCTCACAAACAGACCATAAGAGTTCAATCTTTTCTCTATATACTTTTGACATTTACCTATTACACCTACCCTACGTGGTCCTGGATATGACCTTAAACTATATCCGATGGTGAGGCCCCAGCTGGCGGGCTTTGGGGAGTGTGGAGCCACCTTTTAATTGCCATTGCTCCCAGGTCCACTCTGACCCGGAGTGGTAGTACCTGTTAGGGTCCCAACTATGGGTTAAATAGAAACCGACTTGAAAACAACAAATATATTCTATTAAAAAAAGTTTCTTCCGAATCTTTGGATTCGGCATTAAATAACCTGAAAAGGGTTGATAAGCCGTAAAACAAAGACAACCAACCAACCAACCCTACGTAAATACTAACCGCTTCCTTATGCCGCCATTATTATTAGATTCAAGGCAATTTGATTAGTTGTTCCTAGACGTGTAACGTATTATGGGATTATAGTTTTTGAATTCTAACAGACAGAAAACACAACAATATGGCGTTTGTCATACTCCATCAAATAAACACATCCCCTTATATGTATACACATTTCAGTTAACTTATATCATTTTATATTTGACTGTACTTATGTATTGATTATAGATTCGACTCGAGTGGACAACAGATAGGCTTGAATTGCCAACCTCTTTATTGACTCGTTTATTTAAAAAAAGGGGGGAACGTCCTATGCTCTTTCCATAATTTTTCCTTCTTCTAATAATATTAGATTATCAGATTCATAATTAAACGCTATTCATTAATGGTAGTTATAAGCCAGCTTAAAACTTTTAAAAAATACCAAAATTTTTACTTTTGTACATATTTTATACAATTGTCACTATTCATTGATGATAATTATAAGGTAGTTTAAAAGTTTTTGAATCTTGTTTTGGTCAGCTGAATTTTTACTTTTCTATTAGGTTGACAAGAAAGTTCTTGCGAAATTTTAATTTTAATCTGAAATTATGTATTTTCAGATAAATTTTCGTTATAATTCCTGTACTTTATGTATCATTTTAAATGGCGTTTTTCACGCTATCTACTCGTTTATGTTACAAGCGTTTAAAAACAATTATGTCTTCTTTTCATAACGTTGATTACAAGATGGAAAAAAGCAAATTCGAACAGTTTTCTTATTTCAAGTCAAGCTAGGCCAAAAAGCTGCTGAAGCAGATCGCAGTACCAACGAAGCGTTTGGCCAAGGGACCACTACTAAATGCACAGCACAATGGTGGTTTCAGAAATTTCGTGGCGGTGACGTAATTGTTTTAAAACGGTTGTAATTTAAACAATTACATAGAGCGAAAAACGCTCTTTAAAATAATATATAAAGTCAAGGTATTATAAAGAAGACTTATTTGAAAATAGATCATTTGAAATCAAAATTAAAAATTCTGCAAGAACCTACTTGTCAACCTAATATATATGTTTATAGAAAAATATGCTTATTCAATTATATTTCACCTTTTATCCATACCTATCTTTTAATTTATGAAGCTTGATGTAACTACAGAGCATATAACAAATACATGACAAAGTCTATATTTTAAATTTCATGATGTTGTCTATCTTACTGTTTTAGTTAGCCAAAAGAAAACAATTGCAACTTACAATTTTCGGATTATGTAATCATGCCCATATTTCCTTATTTCTTTTAAAGTTGATGAGCTGCTTTTTATGAGTTAAGGGCGGAATAAATTAAAAAATAGATATGATTACATGAATGATTCTGCGCTACGAAACAGGTGCTGTCAGGAATTGAACATTTCAACATGCTTGAAAAATACGTTAAGAAAGACAACATGTAGAAATTTGGAGCATATATATATATATATATATATATATATATATATATATATATAATAAATTATTTCCCAAGACTTATTTTCTGTCTCAATAAAAACATTGTTTCCAAAACGATCGTACAATTTATTGATTTTGTTTGTTCTTCCTTGTGAAACCGATTTTTAATTTTTTAATTTTAATTATAAATTATCAATCATTTTACTCAATATTAAAATAGCTCTAGGATATATATGACTATTGAGCTTATTATATATCTACATTACAACGAACACTGGTTTTATTTAGTTGTATTAATGCATTTACTAATACATTAAAATAAACTCTGCTTTTTAGACTGTTGTTCTAATCCCCTTAATATATATATATATATATATCTGTGTGTGTGTGTGTGTGTGTGAAGGGAATTGCGTGTGTGTGTGTATAGGATGTGAAAGATATATATGTACATAGATCATGAAAGAATTAAATCAAAATATTTCCATCAAATCCGAAAGAAAATTGCTTTCATTCTATTCTGCCTCAAGACAATTATTTTAGTTCCATTCCTCTTTGAAAGTCTCTATCATTTCATTGGCAATCATTGTTTTCTTTGCTTATAAAGAAAATATTACAGGAAAAGCATCTTATTACATCCAAATGTAATAAGCAATGCATATTTATCTACTGATAGAAGTTTACAAATCTAAATATATTTACCTTTGGGCCACCATCTTATTTACTTGAATATATTTGTATCTGCATGATATCAATTTTTCATTTGCAGGTGAATATCGATAAATGAGTTTTCCAGGCACGATTAAGTATGGCACAAGGCTAGTTTCAAAGAAGGGCAAAACATTTTAGTATAACTAATAGAGTTTCGGCTCTACAACGGGCTGTCTTAATACAATATATCATCCAATTTAACAGATGGGCTAACTATTGGCATAGATAGTTGTATACCCTCTAAAAAGTTTCAACTTA
Source organism: Euprymna scolopes (assembly GCF_053919585.1). Classification (NCBI taxonomy): domain Eukaryota; kingdom Metazoa; phylum Mollusca; class Cephalopoda; order Sepiida; family Sepiolidae; genus Euprymna; species Euprymna scolopes. The sequence continues at coordinate 33,757,369 of NC_136487.1, forward strand.
ACCAAATAGCTAACTGTGGTACACCCCTGCTTTATTTGCATATAGAAATCACTATTTTAATTGCTTTAAAAGAAACAGATTTTCAGAAACTAAAATCGTCTATAGGTCTGCTTACAACCACTGCCAAAAGGTCATTGAAAACGCGAGAGCGTCTTTCGCCCTAACTGTAAAATCTAAAGTAGTGGAGTAGAGGTTAGGTTCCCACAAGTTTTGGTGCATAATAAACAATTTCTGAACAGATGTATAACTTCCATCACAATCATCATCAACGAAGCAGAGGCGATTAGTTCAGCCTCCAACAAACCAAACCCTATTCCAAGATCTTTGCATTAAACTCTATCTTGTGTGATAATGGCCGCCTACCCCTTGAATTTCCTCCCAGGACTGCAAATACTCTGAGCAACATATATACCTCCAATTTTATCAAGAATCTTGATTTCAACAAAGCAACTGGCCCTGACAACACACCCATCATCGTGATCAGCCAGAACTAGCTCCAATACTAACAAAGTTATATCAATTGCAGATTTAAGGAAAGATATTTAAAAATATGAGGGATCGGTCTTCTGCATTTCAGAACAGACTCTGCATCATGAGTAAATTGCTTGAGTCCATGATAAATAGAGAAGTTGTCAACTACTGTAGCAAAAACCACCTATTCACCGACATGTAATAAGTTTTCTCTTTCAAGAGATCAGCTGCCGATGTATTGCTGGTAATATCACTCAGATCTCTTAAGGAGAGATTGGTATAATGTTTATATTTTCCAGAGAAAGTCGATTTAAAACGCCGATATTTTATTATCTTCCCACGTTCAGCTTTATTTTTATTTTTTTAATTTAATTTTTTTTTTTTTTTTTACGCGGTGGTCACCACTTATCAAGGCGCGGAAGCCACTCAGTCAAAATCGCTTGGAACAATTAATAATTAATGCAGGCCAGTCAGTATTTCTACCTCTATCCTTATCTCTTCTATTATATAAAAAGAACTTTGTTTGTGTGTGTGAGTTCGTTCCCTATAGACTCGGACACGGCTGTCCGACTTTTTTTAAATTTCACACGAAGGTACTTGATGTGTCTGAAAATGTTCTTATATAGGTTTTATATAGGAATGCATCTGATTAGGTATCAAAAACCAATAATAATAAAAAAAAAATACGATTAAAGAATAAAGTCTGATGTTGACCAAAGTTAACACTTTTATACAACCTAACATCACATGTACATTTGAGAAGTTTTATCATCACACAAGCAGAATGGCCCGCCAAATAAAACCAGCAGCATGTTCTTTCATATAACAGAAGCGTGTTCGAACTGAATGTTTCTTTTTTAGAGCACAATTGATCCATGATACTTGTCTTTTATGCGTTTAAATTTTAATTCAAGTGATTATGTAAAAATAATTTCATAAAATCAGCAGTTGTTTCTTTGATATGACAGGAACGCGTTCGAAATAAATGTTTCTGTTCAGAACACAATTGAACCAGGATACCTGACTTTTGCATTTTAAACTTTAAGTGAAGCCATTATTTACAGATGATTATATAAAATCAACAGTAGATTCTTTACAGTGCAATATAGACTATAATGGATTGTGGACTTAGTCATTGTGAGGAGGCATGCGAAGCTTCATTCTAGTATACTGCTAGGGGGTGGGGGAGGTCCCTAACTAGAGCAGGCAATCAATCGAGTTGATTAAAAAATGGCCGATTTCACCGATTTCAAAGATAATAATTGGATGGGAGAGTGGAACATTTGTTGATCTTTATTCAATTCCGGACAACGGCAGGTCTCCCTGATAGTTTAGTAATAAATATGGAATTTTAGCCACTAATATTCTTAGAGGCGTTAGGCCTGTTTGTTTGTTTTTTCTAATATATGAAGTCTCTAATAAAATGATTATAGAGCGATCAACCATTAATTAATTTAGTCCCGTGGTCACTCATATAAGTTTTGACTCAGTAATTCGCTAGCTCTTTTTCCCTTTTATCTTTAACCATAGAAGCAACATCATCGTTTATGCCCTACTCCTATTTCGTCCCACAAAGAGTCCTTCTACACGTATGTGATGTTTGACTTTCATTATATGCATGTATCAGAAAACTTCGACATGTGTACATATTTTTACTTGTGAGTGCGAATAAGTGCTGTTATATTTTTATAAGTAAAGTTTTTGGTCCCTCGACAAACGAGGAATTGGATCTAGTAATTCACTCTCCTTTCGTCCGTTCGTTTGTTTGCACTTTTCTCAATAACCACGCCTTCGATTTTTTGGAAATATTGCTCAAACATTAGTCATGGTAAAAATAAATTTTTGTTAGGACGGCTTTTCTGGAATAACTCTGGTTGCCCCCACTAGGGGATCGTTATGGGAGTAAAATTGCTCCAAAATCGTTCGTCTGTTTTGAAATTTTGCACAAACATTAATCATGGTGAAAGTAAATTTTTGTCAGAACGGATTTATTCTCTTGTGGAGGGGGACCTCGTATGCTCGGCTTGTTTTAATTTACATCTTTTGTGTGTGTACAAACAATTAAGAAACCGATAATTCTTATACAAGAAAACATATGAAACTATAAATATTTTATTATGGATTTTTAGAGATGAAAGTTTCTGGTAATGTAACCCCTCCCCATTCTTTAGATGAGGTTCGTTGACAATGGGAATCTGTACCGAATTTTGAATGGAATCATTTATTTAATCCATGGAGGTAACGTAATTGTGTTCTTAGTATCGCCCATACTAAAGATTGAACCATCAACCTCCAAGACCCATGGTGGAGCACATAAAAGTGTTAAGTGATCATCAGTTCGTAAGTTACATTCTTCTGGAGGTTGAAGTTTCAGTGCAGACGATACTAAGAATACAATTGCGAATTACTTAAGACTTTTACTTAGTCATGTCTGCCAGAATGCAAACAAGCTACCTTCATTGATTAAATAGAGTTCTGTTTGAAATTTCGTCCAGATCATCGGGTTTTACATAAAAATTCTTGAGTTTGACAAAACATACCTGAAGAGGGTGGAGGTTACATCGGCTGAAATGTTGTGAAAATAATATTCAAGAGGATAAGAGTAGTCCGAATGATTCCAATAATCTGAATTCTAAAATCCTCTAAGCAGAATCTCATAACGTTGATTCCTTCTTGATCAATTATTCCATTCGCCCCCACAAAATGTCCAATTGTTGCACCGATATGAAAATGGCAGAAATTAATTCCGTGTCAAAAAGCTGTTCTCGGAAATCTCGGCCTATAGCAGTAGTTGAATGCATGCTGCTTTTAACAAAGCCAACGAGGAACATGACTAGTACAAAGCAAGATGGCTGCCCGATTAAGCTGAATGTGTGTAATTAGATTGAGAACAAAAGAAGAAAAGAAAATATCCATATGGATTTGATGCAGACAATATTGGATGGCTTCTCGGCTGCTGAGCCAGCTGGTTTCTGTTGAGGCATTTTTATTTGCAAAGTCCGTTCTCAAATAGCGGCACACTACAATATTTGAAATATCAGAGAAGGAAAACAATGACAGGGAGCGTGGCACTCAAGATTAATGGTCAGCCATGGAATAGAAGAGCAGGTGGGGAGGGGGTGAGGCAAGGAATAGATTGGAGGAGGGGGGGTTGCAAGGAAAAGTAATTCTGACAGTAATTCTGTTGATTATAAACAATGGACTTGTCTACTAAATTCAGGCCTTACCATTTGGTCAATAAATTTCAGTTGATGATTTTTGGGAAATATGTGCACACACACACACACACACACACACACACACACACACACACACACACACACACACACACACACACACACACAAACTCATATTGACAGCAATATCACACAATATAAACACATTTACAGATATATAGATAGGTGTATATGCAAAGACTTATATTTATCTTGTGTATTTTCTATGGTTGATATGGTTTAAGTGTGTTATCTAATTTTCGGTGTCGTTTCTCCCTCATAAATATCCCCATTTCTCCATTCCAAATTTTTTCCTTTTGTATATATTTCATATAATTATTTAAAAATATTTTTTGTTGTTATTCTTTTTTCTTTATGTCGTAATCATAATATGCTTGAATTTTTTCTCCCCTTTTTTGTAACAACAGTTGTGCGTCTCCATCTCTTTCTTTATATAGTAACCTCTGTAATGTTCTCTTGTAGTAATAACAACAGCACATATTCATTTCAAGGTTTATGTTTTATCTGTAAATAGCTCTTAGCTTATTCTATTTCCTGTTTTGTATGCATGTCCCAAGATGGAGTATTGTTGCCACATCTGGGTAAAAGCTCTTAAGAGTACACTTTCCTGCTTAAACAGAGAACAAAACCGCCTTCAAAATCTAGTAAGCAAAGATATTTTTGCCTCTCTATCTCTGTTTTATCATTACTTTTATGGTAGGTACTCGACTGAGCTTCAATCCCTCTGTAAAACTCTTGCAGCAAATACTTGTCTAGCTGCAACAACAACCAATAATTTTCTTCACTCTTTATCTGTGCCTAAAACTAAACGAAAATTCCATGAGCAAAGTTTCTTTCCTAGAACTGTCCATCTATGGAACACAATGTCGTGGAGCTGCTTCCCAGCTGACTATAACGTAGTAGTTACATTTTAACATGAGCCTGACAGTGTGTGCGACAGTCTCATAAAGAAATAAAGGAAAGAGATTCAAAACAAGTTTTTTCCAGTTAAAAGAAAAGGTGTTTTTTCTGGTTGTTTTCACATCAAGCCACCTTACACATATTTTCCAAGCCAGCAACAAGAAGGTCGTATTCTTACTTTTCCCTTTGGGATTAATTAACAGTTTCTTAGTTTGCAGCTATAACCAGCTGTTATGTCTGTAAATCGTTCCACTGTATATATTCTTTGAAAATTTTGTTAAAATTTTGGAAGATAAATGAGTTTTGCATTTTGTTTAAAAGTTCATGCTGTACCGCCACATGGTTAAGAAAAACACCCTGTTATGCCGCCACATGGTTAAGAAAAACATGCTGTCGTGTCGACACATACTTAAAAGTCTCTCTCTCTCTCTCGCTCGCTCTCTCTCTCTCTCTCTCTCTCTCTGCCGCATGCTTTTTTCATTGCTTTTTTTCCTTCCTATCTCTCTGATCCTGCTGTGACATCACGTTTGCGCCACAGCTTGGTCATTTGCATACATGTCAATGGCCTCATTACATGACTATAACAAGTCTAATGTAAATTTCCTTGTTAAATCATCCTCTTATATAATTAAACATAACCTAAGTCTCACAATTCTACGGCACAATCATGTTGACACACCAGTTCTCGCCAGATCACCAAAATGGCCAGTACCAGATGGGTGACCATTTGGGAAGGCTAGGCGCTGTATGTACCTTCTGGGAAGGGTGGGCGTGGGGCCAGCACCTTCACTCTGAAAAAAGAACTCAGTCATTACAAAAGCATCTACAAAAGTTGTAGATGGCATATGCCCCTCCAGGGGCTCAAGGCTATGGATGGGATGGAAGTCTCACAATTACTGATCAATCTTCCTAAGACTCATTATCCTAGAATGGTTTCTGGGCTTTGATAAGCGGTGAAAAAAAAATCTGGTATTTCACTATATGCTTTATTCAAAAGATGGCATCGACCGGTCACCAGAAATGCAATAGGGAAAAAAGTAAAAAAAAAAATTAATCTCTGATTCTGCTGTATTGAACATGAAACTCGAACTAAGATATATTTTCTTGGTTTTCGGTCATAGATCATATTGTAATTTCTCTTCTGTTTAAAGATAGTAGAGAAATATTATGAGGTCCGCATTTGCACTGGATGTCCATAGAATGTAAATATGTAAAACTTTTACAGGTGTTTTGGAGATATCAAGAAAACCAAATATATTCTGAAACTGCATTAATCAGTGTTCTTAGGTACATATGTTTCCATTTGAATAGACGTGGTACAATGATATCATGAGGTATGCATTCGAATCAGAGGTTAATAGAATGCACATTAGCAATATTCAACAGATGTGAAATTCTCTCGAGTAACTAATATTATTAATTTTTACATATTATTTTCTTTTACAAAGGAGTCATCACTTATCAAGGTCTAAATTCCATTCGAGGATAAGGGTTAATGAGCATATGGTGATCAGTGAGACAACAGAATAGTGACAGAAATTGGGTAGAATTTGATTATTTAAGAGGACGGCTCAACTAGAACTTGTTTACATTGGACTTGAAACAAGTTGGAAAGTAAGCCCAGAGTACAAAGTTCCACAGAAAGACAGTTTTAGGAGAGAAACTTTCTCATGATATTTGTTTTGATTTAAGCACCGATAAATAGTGGGGTGGAATTGTTGACAGTGGTTGTAGCTAGACAAGTGTTTGTTGTGAAAATTTTGCAGGGAGAGGACATAGAATGAATCTCAGTTGAGCACTTGCCATGAAAATAATGCTAGAGTAGAGATAGACTTGCAACGTCTCTTCTGTGAGAAAGAGAAAGCAGGGAGGAGAAAAGTACATCACCTCCTAGCTTTAAAAGCCGGTTTTGAACCCTTTCACAGCAAGAAGCAGCTCCTTCTAAGATGTGGCAACAGTACTCCACGTTTGACTCATACAGATAGAAGATTGCGTCAGGAATGAGATACTTGTCGAAGCATTTCCTTGAGGCAAGTTCTCTTGGTTTTGGATGTATTTAAATTGACCAGCCAATTTTTACAATGATATTACATATCCTATCCAGTTCGCTGGTAGAGGGGAAATAGAAGATTTATGAAAACATGTCTATTCTCTTAGAGATGTAAAAAATGTACAGATGTAAAAAGAAATGTACAGATGTAGAAAAAATGTACAGATGTAAAAAAATGTACAGATGTAGAAAAAATGTCCAGATGTAAAAAATGAACAGATGTAGAAAAAATGTACAGATGTAAAAATGTACAGATGTAAAAAATAAATGTACAGATGTGAAAAAATGTACAGATGTAAAAAATGTCCAGATGTAAAAAATGAACAGATGTAGAAAAAATGTACAGATGTAAAAATGTGCAGATGTAAAAAATAAATGTACAGATGTGAAAAAATGTACAGATGTAAAAAATGTATAGATGTAGAAAAAATAAATGTACAGACGTAAAATATAAATGTCTATACATTTATTTTTTACGTCTGTACATTTATTTTTTCTACATCTGTACATTTTTTACATCTGTACATTTTTTCACATCTGTACATTTTTTCACATATGTACAGACGTAAAAAAAATAAAAAAAATAAATGTACAGACGTAAAAAATAAATGTCTATACATTTATTTTTTACGTCTGTACATTTATTTTTTCTACATCTATACATTTTTTACATCTGTACATTTTTTCACATATGTACAGACGTAAAAAAAATAAAAAAAATAAATGTACAGACGTAAAAAATAAATGTATAGATGTAAAAAATAAATGTACAGACGTAAAAAAAATATGCAGATATAAAAAATATACAGATGTAAAACATGTACAGATGTAAAAAAATGTACAGATGTAAAAAATGTACAGATGTAAAAAAATGTACAGATGTAAAAAATGTACAGATGTAAAAATGTACAGATGTAAAAAATGTACAGATGTAAAAAATGTACAGATGTAAAAAAATTGTCCAGATGTGAAAAATGTACAGATGTAAAAAATGTACAGATGTAGAAAAAATATCTAGATGTAAAAAATAAATGTACAGATGTAAAAAATATGCAGATATAAAAAAATATACAGATGTAAAAAATGTACAGATGTAAAAAAATGTACAGATGTAGAAAAAAATGTACCGATGTAAAAAAATTGTCCAGATGTAAAAAATGAACAGATCTAAAAAGAAATGTACAGATGTAGAAAAAATGTACAGATGTAAAAATGTACAGATGTAAAAAATAAATGTACAGATGTAGAAAAAATGTACAGATGTAAAAAATGTACAGATGTAAAAAATAAATGTACAGATGTAGAAAAAATATCTAGATGTAAAAAATGTACAGATGTAGAAAAAATATCTAGATGTAAAAAATAAATGTACAGATGTAAAAAATATGCAGATATAAAAAATATACAGATGTAAAAAATGTACAGATGTAAAAAAATGTACAGATGTAGAAAAAAATGTACCGATGTAAAGAAATTGTCCAGATGTAAAAAATGAACAGATCTAAAAAGAAATGTACAGATGTAGAAAAAATGTACAGATGTAAAAATGTACAGATGTAAAAAATAAATGTACAGATGTAGAAAAAAATGTACAGATGTAAAAAATGTACAGATGTAAAAAATAAATGTACGATTGTAGAAAAAATATCTAGATGTAAAAAATGTACAGATGTAGAAAAAATATCTAGATGTAAAAAATAAATGTACAGATGTAAAAAATATGCAGATATAAAAAATATACAGATGTAAAAAATGTACAGATGTAAAAAAATGTACAGATGTAGAAAAAATGTACAGATGTAAAAAATGTACAAATGTAAAAAATGTACAGATGTAGAAAAATGTCTAGATGTAAAAAATGTACAGATGTAAAAAATAAATGTACAGTGGTAAAAAAAATATATACTGATGTAAAAAATGTACAGATATAGAAAACATGTACAGATGTAAAAAATGTACAGATGTAAAAAATGTACAGATGTAAAAAAAACGTACAAATGTAGAAAAAATGCACAGATGTAAAAAAAAATGTACAGATGTAAAAAATATTTACAGATGTAGAAAAAAACCCTGTTCTACTCTTTTTATCACATTTCATTCCAGAATTCTTCTTTACTTTACTAAATTCCTAACCAAAATTTATCATGGAAATTTCCTATTTCTATATAAACTAACACATCTCATGTCTAATATTGTTACATTCTTTCAATGATGAACGTTTTATGACAAAAAGATTAATTAAAAAGTTTGCAGATGAACGAAAAACTAACAGAATTAAAGAGTTACTTAATAAATAAATAATTTTATAAATCTGTACAACATAAATTCCCACCCTCTCAAAAATGTCACCAAATATTTCATCTAGAATAATGATAGAAACGTATTATGAGATGACTTCAATAAGTTCCCAGACTTTTTCGTATGGCATTTTTATTAATAGTACACACATGAAACTCTAGTCTCATTGGAAGTAATCTCCTCCAGCTGCAATGCACTAGTTATATCGTTCAAAAAACTTCTGAAAGACCTCATGGAAGTCCTCTTTATGAACATGTCAATGACCCTCGACACAACCTTTTTATCTCTTTAATTGTTTGATAACGACAGCCTCTAATGTTTTCCTTAAACTTAGGGAATGACCAGAAGTCACGGGGAGCAAGGTCTGCACTATTGGGAAGGTGAGTAACTGCTTTGATGCGCATCTTTGTCAAATAATCTGTGACAAGGATGAAGATGTGAATTTGCACAAATCTTCTGCATCTTCAGTGCCTCGCAAATAATTGTGTATACAGTTCCCACACTGATACCAAACTATACATGTGCTGTCTCTCAAGACACAGGACGGTCTTTATCCATGAAATTCTTTATTTGACCAATCAACTCTAGCTTTATGACTTCCTTATTCCTCCCACATTTCTCATCTTCCCTCACAGACTCCCTGCCTTCCTTGAATCTCTTATGCGACTCACAAACTGATGCTCGATTCATGCAAGATGGCTCCAAAAAAGTCTGAAGCATTCCATACATTTTTGTGATCTTTTTGTCCAAGTTTTAAACAGAATTTTTTTGTATATCGTTCTTCTAAAGTGTTTTCACATCCAGATTGCATTTGTGAAATTCATCAGCTGTGAAAATCAGGCTTTACTAAGGTGCATTCCAATACCTGCTGTAGCTATTCGTTTAAACGTGAAATCATAAAAATTGGTCAGTCATCTCATACGATGCATAGCAATAATATAGTGAATTATCAAGATTCTACGACAATTTTAAATACCACCAAATATCTCATCAAGCATAATGATAAAACCGTATTATGTTTTGAAGTTCTTTACATGAGGATTGGTATTGTTTGGACTACTTTTCTCAACTTGAATGTTATTCTCCAACTTTCTGTGGGTGCGGCTGTTGAAATCGGAAATCTGCACAATATTTCAAATAAAACTCTTCATTAATTCCTTACAAGTATTTTGCTCCCGTTTCATCAGCGATATAGTAATAAGTAGTAAAACTATACATTTAAAACGAGAATAAGTTTGCAGCTCTTATTTACAATGCCTCCCCACGGGACAGAGTTAGACACCAGGGTCGTTTTTTAACGTGGAGAAGAGAAAGAAAAAAATTGTCTCAGTCGTGAAGGATTTCTCCTCCACTGAGAAAGAACAAGGAATTGAAGTGCAGCACCTGAAGAACAGATACTACACTTTGATCTTGGCCCGAAACTCCTAAAATTCATACTAGAATTGCCCACAAAGATACCTGGTGCAACGGATATAAGTACTTTGTAAGAATCAGTTTTAAATGACAGTCTTCTGAAAGTTGAATATTTAATCCTCAGTACAGGCAATATCCAGAAATCAGTTATGAATGATTAAGACTTCTATTATGTCATGGATGACGGATTAAAAAAAAACTATCTTTGTGGTTTTAATAAAAGATGCAGTTCTAAATTCATACAAATTCCAGATATTGACATGATGCACTCAGGAATAATATCCAAGATGAGAACAGTGAGTCTGAATGATACAAATAAAATCGCAGCACTAATAAATTTGTTGAAAATCATGCAGTCTCAGGCAACATCGGGTTTCCCTACTAGTATATATAAAAGTATATATATATATACAAGTATATATATATACATGTGTATGTATGCATATATGTATATATACACGTGTATGCATGTATGTATAGATATAGAGGTATATCATATTTATATTTTTATTTATGTTTTTATTATTTTTAAAGCCGTAATCTATTTAGTAATTTAAAAATAATAAACAATAATAAATAAATATAAATATCATTTATCTACGTCTAAATAAAATATAACCTTTTCTAAATAAAACGATCTTCGAGGCGAAGACGATACTTAGCCGTACTTATTATTTAAAAGTAATCAACAAGAAATCTACATCTGTTCATATATATATATATATATATATATATATATATATATATATATATATATATATATATATATATATATATATAAGAGCAAATAGTTAATAAAACATATTCAAAAAACACTTTGAAAAAGAGTTAAAAACATATTTAATTTGAAAAGGAAACACTAAATAAGTGGATAGTCCTTAATCCGCGGAGTTTCGAAGAAATACTTTCCTTCTCATCAGAGGGTAGGAATTAGCAAAATGAGGGATCGGATTTTGCTTGCAAAAGTATTTGATGAAACTACAAGTAAGTCAAAGATCTTACTTGAAAACAAAAAGTGAAGCAGAAAGAAATATGGTGAAGAAAAAGGTGATTACACGTGAATGGATAGTCTGGTGAAAGGTAAAGTATCCAATGACGGTAAAATAAAAAAATGCCAATCCCAGAAAGTTAAATTTTCATTTATTTTATATATATATATATATATATATATATATATATATATATATATATATATATATATATATATATATATATATATATTCAGCATAACTTATAATTTTAATCCTATTTTATTGACTGATGTATATATATATATATGTATATATATGTGTGTGTAGGAATATATTTGTGTATATATTTCTATGTATATATGTATATATATATTTGTGTTTTGTGTATGTGTGTTGACATGTCTTTATATATATGTTTATATGCATGTGTATGTACATATGTATAGATATGTATATATTTATATGTATATACATTATGTTTTCCACAGAACTAATTATTTTAATGCTATTCTATCGGGACTGACAAGTGTCTTTTCCACCTGCGTCAGATGGTTTTATCTATAATTTATAACCACATCACCATAACAGGTAATATGATGCAATTTTAATTTCTCCACATGACCGCCCCCCCCCCCCTAAAAAAAAAAAATTTAATACACATCCATCCATCAATCCATCCATCTGTCTTTTCATTTCCTTCCACTGTAAAGGACACCAGCATCCCTAATATAAGTATCGCTGGTGCGTTGATCACAAATCATCCAACTGCACCTGCGTACCAATTTCTTGTGGAAGCATCACCAAATTGATCGCTGTCATGCAGATGCCGCTTAACAAGAGAGGACATGTTTCTGGTAATGGGACAGTAATTGGGTGGCCAATATGAACAGGTGGCGCTGATTTCGTCAGTAAATGGTAAAATTGAGGTGATACGTAAAAGTCTGAGAGAGGAATGGCGTCGAAAATATTGCCGTCTGTTGCAAAGATTGAAAACCATGACTTATTTATTGTTACGCTATGAATATATTTGCATCTCCATTATCTTTGGGTATCAAATAACTTGGACGCAAGCACATGTTACTCTGCGTGCACAGAAATATTCAAATGCAATCTACTTATAATATAAGCGACACTTTCTGTGTGTGTGTGTGTGTGTGTGTGTGTGTGTGTGTGTGTGTCCATATTTTGAATTTTTATCAAGGGAGATAATTACATCACAACTTCCAGTATCAAATGCTGTGAAGAACAGAAACTACACTTTGAAATATTTTCTTCGAAAAAAATTTACATTAACAATAAATGAGGCAAAGGCTATTCAGAAGTGAGAGGAAAATCAGTGTGGTTGGTCATGCATGTTCACAAATAGTGACAAATATATATTGTACGCTTGATCGGAATCACTTCAGTTACCACAATACCACATTCACACTAGGGAGCTGTCCTAGTTCAGACATACACAAATTGATTTGAAATTTTATTGTTTATACTTATGTACATGAATACTGTATTTTGATCTTAACCAACTGACAAGGAGCGATAAAAATGTTTTTCTAACTCAACATTTTTAAATTAATTAAAAAAAGCTTATAAATATATACATTGCATCAACTTATATTGCTTAAAGTGTGTCGTTTTACTTTTAATGTATTCATCATGACAATATTTGAATAATAATATTAAACTCTGTAAGAAGCAATTAAAATTTATTAAAGGTAGAACAATGAACAGATGTAACGGATAGCCTCAAACTGGTGCAACTTAAGATATAATGGTGGAACCAGCCATGCAGTTTCACTTTTTTTTTATCTAATTCATGTGTATATGTATAAGAAATACATATATACATATGTATTTCTTATACAATATTTTACATGTATGGTGTTCTTAATTCCTACAGGTAAAATATTGTGTGTGTGTATATATATATATATATATATATATATATATATGTATATTATTTTTAAAATGCAATATATATATATAAAGTGTACGTAAATGTATATATATATATATATATGGTTATAGATATACATATGAATTGAATAAAACTGCATATTTGGTGCCATCATTATTTCTCAAGTTGCGTCAGTTGGAGCTATCGGTCACACTCTTGCATCGTTCTGCTTTATATAAACTAAAATTTCTTATATATATATATATATATATATATATATATATATATATATATATAATATATATATATATATATATATAAGAGCAAACAGTTAATAAAACATGTTAAAAACACTTTTGCATATATATATATATATATATATATATATATATATATATATATATATATATATATATATATATATACTAGCCTGGGTGCCCGGCGTTGTCCGGGTGTTTGAAGGTGTGCATTGAGCAAAAAGAAAAGTTGCAGTAAGCAGGCAGGATCGAACCCGTACCTCGAAGGAGGAAAAGAAAAGAATGTGCAAAAATTTAAAAACAAAAAAAAACGAGACGCCTTTGCCGTTCCGTCTATTGCCAAAACCGAAAGTGGCGAAGATTTATATTAAGCCTAGTCAATCGAAAAGAGGGGATGACTTTCAAAAATATCGGCGAAAAAAGCGACATCTTCCTGTAGAAAAGTGCTCAGTAGAGGGTGAAGGAATTAATGTTTTTTAACCAATTTTTCGATATTTGTTGTCCGAAGGGTCGATCTTCACAACGCTACCAATCTCGTGAAAATCCGTCGCATCTGTCGAAAGTTTTAGGCAGACATACAAACATACATGCATACATTTATTCAGGCAGCGAGATTTATATTATAGATTTAACAATGCTTCAAGCAAACTACTTTAACATGTTAATAATAAACTGTTAAAGCCAGAGGCTTGAGTTTATAATGCATACACGCAATCTCTGTCTGTTCTGCAATTGAAAATAAAACTATAGATGAAATGATGTTTATCAATTAAATTTTCCTGATGAATTCCATAGCAATATTAATTACTTATAGGACTTTTCTTTTTTTTTTACATGGAGGTCACCACTTATCAAGGCCCGGAGACCACTCGGGGATAAGGGCTATTGTGTGTACAATAATCAATGGCATAGTATCGTAGTAATCGTTAGTATTGAGGATTTGATAAAGTGTCTAAAGTGTACTTAAGGGGGCGGTTCATCAGGAATTTGTTTATGTTGGACTTGAAGATATCCAATTAAGTCAGGTGGGAAAGAGGCAAACGGAAGAGAGTTCCACAGTCGTGCACTTCTAAGAAAGAAGCTTTGTTCATGGAATCTACGTTTTGATTTAGGCACAGATAAATAGTGGAGAAAATTAATGACTGGTTCCAGCTAGACAGGTGTTTATCATGAAAGATTGGCAAGGGGGTGACAAGAGATTGGAGCTCAGATGAGCACTTGCCATGGAAATAACGATAAAACAAAGACAGGTTCGCAACATCTCTTCTGTGGGAGAGAGGTTGCAAGGAAGAGAAAAGGGCATCCCCACTAAGCCACGAAGTCTATTTTGTATTCTGTCAAGGTAGGATGTGGCAGCATGGAAATTTCATGGACGCCATCTAAATCTATATGTTTTCTGGAATTTTGCTTGAAATGTATGTAAGGCTTAATAATATTAAACAAGAGTTGTCTCCTCTTTCTCCCATCTGCTTGTTCCTACTTTAATTATTCCATACATTACTGGAATGCTATTCATTGCTTTATTAACTGAACGTTGGAGAATCTTGACTGAAAACTCACTGTGAACAACAATAAATATTTATTAGAACATAAATGTGTAACAATAATAAAAATGCAAAGTTATGTTGCTCTTCTTTGAGAGGAAAGACAAATCGATAATTTTGATCGGTGCTCTCACTCGGTTATGTAACTTTGTGGTCTTTTGCCTTAGAAGAGATTGAATTGGTGAATTGTATCTTTCTTTCACTTTCTGTTTGAACTGACTGATCGTCTAGTATATGTTTTTGGTTGAGAACTTGAAGCGATTATTCTCATGTGCTCACAATTGCATCCCATTTTGCATTTTTCTCTTATTCTACGATTGCTCAGTCAATGAAATCCTTTACTTCACACATGTAGGAAACTCCTATCAAATCAAATATGAGCTTAGTTTTATTGCAGGAATGATACGTTCCTCATTGTTTACAGGTAGGTATAGGAGAAATATTACCTTTTATTTATGGAGAGACAAAAATATACGTCTTACCCCATGCTGTCTGGACGAAAAAAAGAGATCGAGAAAAGGAGGGGAATTGTGGGATTGCATTCTAGTTGCTTATTTCTGTGTATCCTTCCGCTACCAAATCACTTCTTGGCTGGGTATTAAGAACCGCCATAACCGGATCACTAAGATATAGTGCCACATAATCTCTACCCTTAACCATTGTAGTCCTACCTTTTGTTCTTACTTTATTTAAAATAGATTGTTCTTTGATCTGACCACCTCAAAGTCATCTACAGAGGTTTTCAATTTCCCTTGTTGTCGACAAGGCCTTCGATAGAGTTGCCAGATTCTATTTTATCATATAGTCACCGCTTATCAAGGCCGTGAAGCTACTCAAGGATAAGGGTTACTGGGTCCTGATCACATCCTCTAAATGAGTAAATGTGAAATTTGGGCTCATTTCTTGTACTTATGGTTAATTCAAAACATCTTATTTCAAGTTTATTCGAGTTTATACAATAGCAGCACTCCATGTCGGTGGTAAAGTTATGAAATTTGCATTGCATACTCGCCATTACTCAGACAAATTGATTTTATTTCTTTACGGTCATATTTAAAAGATGAATAAATTTGTATAAAATTATTAAAATGTTAACATTTATCTCTTTTTATAAATAGAGGAATGTTTGTTTCATGTTTATAGAAATGAAACTATTTTTTTAAAAAATTGTTTCAAATCCTCTAAATAAAGGACTTTGCAAAGCGAACGACAAGACCTTAATAAAAGCGTCATCTTTTGCATCACTGAAAAAATCCAGCAAGTTGCATTTGTAATGCAGAACCTTCTCCTGATAAACATACCGAGTTGATTAACTGAACTAGCTAGTAAAATGAAAGCTTTATGTTGCTTTAATCTGATAATCTCTCGAACCACATGTTTGTAAACTCACTATACTGATAACTACTCGGGTAACTCGTTACTGAAGATATTGAATCATTGAAAGTAAAACTGTAACGTCGCAGTTACGCTTGAACCGTGTTTATTACAGTTCAAACCTCTCTCTGACCCTCCACACCATCTGGTACCGTCGCAAAGGAACAAACAAACAAAAATGAATAAATCCGACTCGGCTTTTATTACCATTACGTTCCAAACAATGTCTGCTTCTTCTTTTTTTTTTTTTTTCAAAATGTTCATTTCATCTTCCATAAGATTAACAAAACTCCGTTGTCTGGACACCAGCTTAAAAGTCTCTCGCCACCACGGGGCCACACGTCCATCTCACCCGGTTTTTCTTTATCTCTTGACCTTATGCTGGCATTAGCCAGCCATTTCTCATCTTTGACTTTACACGTTTGGAATTTTTTTAAATTTTGCACAAACATTAAGCATGATATTAGTAAAAAAGTAGCAGAACGGATTCTCCGGGAAAACTCCTGTTGCCCTCCTAGGGGTGCCTTTCGGATTAAGATGCCTAAATTGACACTTTTGTGCTTATTAAAAAAAATTGATACCTTGGATTTTTATAAAACTTTCTGAAAAGTTGTAGCAAACTGATTTCTATATAATTTTGTTTGTCTATACTTCATGATAACTCTTGAGAGTGCTCAATGGGCTATTTTAGTGTTAATAAAAGCACTCTGTTTTTGGGACTATTTTACCATATTTGTCCAAAATTTTCTGTGTATGTCTATTTAGCAGTTTTGCATGGTGCTGAACTCAAATTTAAATATGTTAAGGCTTTGGGGACTTTTGGGGTGGTGGTGGGGGAGAAAATGATGGACTTAGTCATTTCTTTTTTTTGCATGGTGCAGAACTCAAATTTCACCAGGATTTGACGTCCCCTGGGGACTTTTAGGGCTAAATAGGGATGGAGATGCTGAACTTAGTCATTTTTTTTTTTATTCCTCGTTCACTGTGCACTTACGAGGGATCATGCATGATTCACTTGTTATTTATTTTTACATATAATTTAGTTATAATTTTCTCTGCTGAAAGAAGATGGAAAAAAACATTTTTTAGATTTATTTTGTCATCCTGAATTAAGGTTAGTGTTTCGATTAATGAAGAGCATTTAAATAAAAAATAAAGAATACATATTTTGTTTAAACATGTTTATAAAAGTATAAAATAGTCTATACATAAAATAACACGAATTCGACAATTTGTACCAAGAAAGAAGAGAAACAGGAAAATATTCACTTAACCGAAGCTGTTTTTTTTAGATTGTAAGTTTTTGTGTATCTTTATTATTCAATGTTATGGATGTGGTTTTTTTTTTTAAATTATTATTGACGTGTTAAGATGATATTTGTTCTGGTCTAGATGCCTGTTAGTGTCTTACAAGACCATTTGCAGATCACCATAGGGATCTCTTTTGGTTTCTTCTTTCTTTTTTTTGCTGTAGGTTGCCATGGAGTTATCTCAGGGTTGAATTCTTTCTTAGGTGCACCGGAGGGAAATCTTCCAGGGTCGAATCTTTCGTTAGATTAGATGCACCATAGTGATCTCTCATGGTCATATTTTGCATCGTGAATGATGAGAGGCTGGTAGCTATGAGATGGAAGATATTTATATATACGTATTATTAAATATCTATCATATATATATATATATATATATATATATATATATATATATATATATATATATTAATGAAAACAAAGGAATGTAGTGTTCACCTGATATACGCAATGGTAAACTTCAAACTAATATAAATAACAGTATTTATATATAGATAATTTAATCCCAAGCGCATTAAAAAAGCTCAATAAGCAATAGAGAGTAGAACTTATTACAAGAGAAAGAAAATTAAAACTGTAAGTTGAACTTTACAATCAAAATTTATTGCTCGACTGAATACTCAAAAAAACAATTTATAAAATCCTTATTCTGCAGAGTTTCAAAGAATGCCATTCTTATTAATTTTCTCACCAGAGGACATAAAGAAATCAGCAAATTATATTTGTAGCAATGCTAGAATTTGCTAGAAAGATATTAAGTGAAACCGCAATTTATTGTAGTTATAAATTGACAAATAAAAAAATGAAAAAATATTGGATATGTAAAAAACTAATATAAAAACAAACCGCGCATAATATTTCAGCTTGAATCAAACTCCTCTCAAGTTGATCCAAAATGCAAAATAGTTCTTTAGAGAGAATGTATTACAAAATAAGTCCAGCGTGACGATGCATATAATCCAATTGGAAAGTTTTCAAAACAGCTTATATATATATATATATATATATATATATATATATATATATATATATATATATATATATATAATTTAAAGGAGATTAGAACAGTAGTCTAAAGAGCAGAGTGTATTTTAATGTAATAGTAAAATTACTAGTTTAATTAAAATACAGGGAAAGAAAAAGTGCTCGTTGTAATTTAGATATATAATAAGCTCGATAGGTAAATATCCTAGAGCTAATTTAATATTTAGTAATGTGATTGATAATTTAAAAATCAAATTATAATTAAATTAAAAATCCGTTTCATAAGAAGGAACAACAACAAAATCAATAATTTGTACAATCGTTTCGGAAAACAATGTTTTTATTGTGGTAGACATCAAGTTACGGACAAGTTATAAAAACACTATATGTAAAAATTATTGTCCGTAACTTGATGTCTACCACAATAAAAACATTGTTTTCCGAAACGATCGCACAAATTATTGATTTTGTTGTGGTTCCTTCTTATGAAACGGATTTTTAATTTAATTATAATTTGATTTTTAAATTATCAATCACATTACTATATATATATATATATATATATATATATATATATATATATATATATATATATATATATATAGGTGTATCTTGTTGAACTCAGGAATATTACTGTCGAACTCGGAAATTTGGACAGAATTAGAAACGGAACCCTTTATTTACTTTACAGGGGTAGCATATCCTCGTTCCGTCAGCCAGATAATTTTACAAATATATATATATATATATATATATATATATATATATATATATTAGTAAAATTACATAATCTTCAGAAATAATCCTAGATCGATCTACGTTTCGCCGTAAACCTTCTCGTTAGGAGGTGAATAATCTTTATTGAACCCCTGACGAGATGGTTGACATCGAAATCTATCTGATGTTTATGTAAATTTACTTATAAAATCTCTTTTTAATTCAATTTATATATATCTATATTTCTCTTTTTCTATACACACACACACACACACACACACACACACACACACACACACACACACACACATATATATATATATATATATATATATATATATATAAGAGGATAAAAAATCCGACGATATGAGTTTACCATGGAAAGGAAAAAACAAAATACTTGACGATTCATCTGTTCAATGGATTTTATTCAAAATACTGTTTTCAAATGTGAAGTATATCTCTTTGGTTTCGAGTTAGTGTCGGTATTCAGGATAGAAATATGGATCGTTTTGTCACCTTTGTTTTGTAGTTATTCCTTTCATGAATTAGTTGTAGGCTGTGTTTAATTGTTAAGTATTATATTTAAGTTTCCAGATAGTATAAGGTCATCAGGGGAGAATACGTATTGCTTCAGGGCCAACCTCTCAACAGTTTTTCATGCATACTGGCTCCCCTTACTAATGTGAGGCCATATTTGCTTAATTGCAAATAAATAACTGTTCAAATTAATTAATAAAAATAATAAACGTTTAATGATGTAGTAGTTTCTGTTTCGGTTAACGAATAGGGTTTCACGTGTCGCATTTAAAGTTTAACGGTTGCATCTAACATGTGTGCTAAACTTATGCAGATCTCGTACTATTATATTATAGAGCCAATTCTGTATTGATTATTATAGTGTACCTAATATATATTAGTGATTTTAAAAGTTAAAAAACATATGACTTGGATGCCATCAACTAGAATTGAAACTAAAACATAATTATTTAGTATTATTCATTACCGTCTGAGCTAAGTTCATATGTGTTGTGGAGACACCCACTAATTAACATAGGCGGGTGAGTGAGATATATAAAGGTATCAATCACCAATACCGGTAGAGTCCGGCAACGACCGCCAAATAGGCAAGACGCCTATGCTGCCTCCAGTAAGACATGCAACACGCCACCTGCCGGAATATCTCCAATTGAAGTATATCTGAAGACATGTAAATATGTAAATAACTTTTCTTCCTAATATATTATTGTATACCTTTACTTTCGTGTTCGTGTTAATTATTTATGCAGACACAACAATAAAATTTAAAATTAACGTAGTTAAGCATCTTTTATCGCAGATAAGATACAAATTTAGTAGATACACACCTGCCAAGCTTAATTTTTTTTAAAATTTGACTCAATTGCAGCTATTTTTACTAGCTATGAATATGTTCGAAATCCCTCATATATCAAGTTAAAAGTCTGAAGATCAAAGAGACGTAATAGTTTTGTAGAGATCGTTCTGCACACAGACGGACAAGGTCACTGATCTCATATTGAGTGTCATTTTCACAACATTTCTGTCGATGTAATCTTCAACCTTCTTCAGGTGTATCTTGTTGAACTCAGAAATATTACTGTTGAACTCGGAAATTGTTACAAAATTATAAACAGAATCCTTTATTTACTTTACAGGGGTAGCATACTCTCGTTCCTTCAGCCATGACTGGATAGAGTTCCTAATTCGCAATTGTATTTTTCGGTTACACTCACTGAGAATTTTTAAGGAGAATAACACTTTTACAATTAATTTTTCCAAGTACACTAACCACTGCACCACGGGTCTTTGTGGACAGTTCTAGTACGAATTTAGGAGCATTAAACCTATTTTATTTCTAGTTGTAGATATCACTATTCATTACTAATTATTATATATATATATATATATATATATATATATATATATATATATATATATATATATATATAGTAATTTATAAAATATATATGGCGATTAAGCTACACTGAATATTCGGCGTTTCATCCACTATAGGATTCGTCAGACTTATGCGCGAATTCTGTGGTTGTTTCTCGTTTTTATATATGTTGAGGATTTTAGTTAGCCAATCAGCTTTCTAGTATCCACCGCGCCCCTTCCTATCAGCCAATGGGCATGCATTTTATCGAACAAAGGATCTGTTTTAGATCTAGGTTAGTGGTTTAAGGCAGACGATTTTCCTCATTTCTGCTCTTTTTTTTTATATAAATATACATGTGGCTAACTAAAATCCTCAACATATATAAAAACGAGAAACAACCACAGAATTCGCGCATAAGCCTGACGAATCCTATAGTGGATGAAACGCCGAATATTAAGTGTAGCTTAATCGCCATATATATTTTATAAATTACTAACTTGCTCTACCTACATATTGAGCACTTTTTAAGTAAATACTTAAAGTTTACCTATAAATCTATACTTTCGTATATTAATTTTATGTGAGTAAATGAAGTAGTTATATATATATATATATATATATATATATATATATGTATATATATATGTATATATATATGTATATATATATATATATATATATATATATATATATATATATATATATATACCAAGGTATAGGTATTCAAGAGGGATAATTAATGAATGTAACAAGGTTATTAAGAGTACTCAATAAATGAAGAGCAAGATATTTCATTAATATAATTTACAAGCAAGGTCAGATGGTCGGCTTAAACCACAAGTCCTCGTCAGGCGACTTATAAAATACAATTGTAAATTACTTAGGATCTCTATCCATTCATTGCTGCCGGAATTAAACCATTCTACCATCGTAAATAAAACAAAGGATTCTGTTCTCAATTCCTTCTCAATTCCCGATCGACAAGATACACCTGAAGAAAGTATTTTTAATACATAGATTTCAGTTGTCACTAAACAAAAAGTGACTTAGAAACTCTGATATGTTCATGTAAGCAATAATAGGTAACACTTGAATGTTTTTGTTGATCCAACTTGTTTGGTAAAATCCATATTATATGTTCTTTACATCCGTAAACAAGTTGGATCAACAAAAACATTCATATCCTTTTTCTACAAATACTCCTGCTACAGAAGTTCTGATGAATATATTATTTTCACTTTGACTTTCCATGTCTCACTGACTTTAGCAAATAGGGTGCATACCTTTATAACTATTTGCTAATATTTTCACTCCTCTGATGAGATGGTAGACATCGAAATCCTATAGGTTAAGGAGATAAACTTTCTAAAACATTCTTTGTCTTGCTTAGAATAATAAAAATTCTTTGATATGAAACTCAACCACTTCATTTCATTTCAATGAGAGTTTTTTGAAATTCATTGAATTACAATTTAATATATATATATATATACATATATATATATATATGCCTGGTTGATTCCTTGAATGACATAGATATAGAGAGGCTAAGGAATGAGAATGGAGAGTTGTATGTTTTGGTTTTGATTCTAGCTGATGGAACCCAAGTCCTATATATTTTCTTAGTTGTGATCTCATTACCATATATTAGGTGCAATATAATAATCAATAGATAATTGTTTCTCTAATAACAATACGTACTCTGCATGAATTATACTATCGAATTTAAACGTATCTTACGAGGGTGCCCTGCTAGTAATACATAAATTTATGTAAAATAAAAATAAACATTATACGATTAATTCCTGGCCCAGGAAAAAGCTGTTTAAATGTGCGGAGTGAATGCCTGAAATGTTGTATGTACAAAAGGAGTGAACTCTTTATAAACTGCGACGGTAAAAAAGACAAAACCTGAATTAAAAATAAATTATATTTAATTTATATATTTATGAACATATATTCGTCCCTGCTGATGAGACTAAAAATTACTATAAACTTGACTATCCTACATATAAAAGGCTTTTGTATAAAGAGCTTAATAAATCTTATAAAATAGTCCTTCGCAGGACTTTAGATTCTATTAATTCTGAGGCTAAACATTTACTGACTTCTATGAACATTCATAACTTCACTGAAATTTTAATTATATTAAACATTCTTCGAAATTTTATTCTAACAACTAATTTATCCGATGTGGCCAAATTTATTAAATTTAAAAACCAAAAATAATTATGTTTTATATTAACTCCAAATAGTAAATTAAAATTAAAACCGACTTCAATTTAAAATTTAAAATCAATGCTGATATCACATTTAAATTTTATTAACATTTTTTATTAAAATTATATTAAAAATTAAAATGTAGTTTTTGTTTATGGGGGATTGCTTCTCTAGCCTAAGGAAATGGTACACCCTTATAATTATATTTCTTTTTTTTTTTATCTATTCAATATAATAATTCAGTCAACAAACTGTTTATTTGGAATCAAATTCGGCCAAGAACAAAAAAGCAGTCGTGTGGGAATTTTGTTACGATTTAATTCAAGCTATATCGTCGATGTTATTTTGATATAAGACCTCATCGTTATATTTAGTTTAACAACAGCTGATAGAGACGTTGAATCTCTACAGTTCCAGATGAACATTGTCTGAAGATAGCGGTTTCAATCCCACCCAAAGCGTGCCAGAGGTTTACTTGGCCAAAAATGTGGTGAGACGACAACAACTATGGATGGCAGTGATGGCTGAGAATGCAATTAGGAGATTCGAAGTTCCTATCCATCGCAGTTGCCACCTCACGAAGGTCAGAGGAATAGTTGGCCGAAACGTTGTGAATAAACAAACCAATAAAAGATGAAAAACAACAACTAATAAAGATGAGAATAATAGTCCGAAATAAAAATAAATTAATATATATAATGCTCATCTCAAAAATGAATTCCAATTAAGGAATAATATATAAGCCGCCATGTGTTCGACAGTTTTAAGATATTGACTTCCAAAATCCTCAATCTCTGGCTACGTATTTATTTATCTTTTTCTCAAATTCTTCTATATCATCTTCTCCCATGTTTTCATGCCAACTGAATCTGCTATCTCAGCTGTTCTACATCAACAAACCAACATGGTCATATTGTCGAAGTCATTTGTTCTTCACATCTTTCTCTATACTGTCAGGAGTTAATATTATTACTCATCCATCATATCATTTTCGTACCATCTTTCACAATGCAACACATATCATCAAACCACAATGTGCATGCATGCCTGATAGACTCTTCTCCTGGTCGATTGTGGTAATGCTTTGCTGGTTAGTAATGGCAGCAATTTTATAGCGGAATACTTCAAGTAGAGTTGTAGCGGAGGAAGTATTTGCTATATTTAATTATATGTACAGGGTGGGACGATAAATTTTTTCTCCTAAAGAAAACAACACTACAGCTTTGTTTTAAACTTTTATTGAAAAAAATCAATTCAGGTAACTTGATTATGTAGCAGAGTAGACATCTATTCAATGTAGCCGCTTTTAGCCTCAATCATCGCCTTGATAAGGGTCCAGAACTGGGAGCATGCCTTTTCTACAAACACCGACGGGAGCTAGGCGAATACTCAGTGGATAGCGGCGATCAGGCTAGCTTTGGTGTTGTGAGAGGTGATGTTGGTGATGTTCTTAACGTATGACCAAACGAAGTAGTTCAGCAGGTTCAAGTCGCAGGAGGAGGTGGGGCCAGTGAGAGAAGGGTACAAAGTCGTTGCACCCATCTGAAACCAACCCTGGGTCTCTTTGAACTTTTGGGCCGGCGCTGAGTCTTGCTGCCACATCCAGTGTCTGCGAGCAGTTACCTGATTGCACCAGGGGATTATTATACTCTTCAGCACATCCAGATACACTTTGGTGTTGACTTTCAAGCTGACTTTGAATATGCGAAGTGGCATGATGTAGCCCTCACTTGAAATCACACCAAAGACCATAACCGTGACCAGAAACTTTGTTGAGCTGTGCCATTAAGCATTGAACTGTCCGGAATTTTATTTTGAGGGTGCTGGCAATAATCCTGTTGTCATAACTTGGATTGATAGAGAGTATGAGTTGTAAATCGACGCATCTCCAATCTTGCTCGTTGAACATTGTGTCACTTTCAGACATGATAGAAGGTTCCTATCGCTCTTGGGATTTGTACACAACTGACTAACTAGTAGGTGGTTTGCAACAAAGAATAAAAACCGGTCTTCATCAAACGGAAATGGAATCATGTCTTTTCTATGGTGAGAATTTTATCGTTTCATCCTGTATTATGCATCCATCATAACATTCTCATATCATTTTTCACAATGCAGCACAAACCACATCAAACTACATCAAACCACATCAAACCATGAATGCCTTAGAAACTCTTCTCCTGGTCGATTGTGTTAATGCTCTGTTGGTAAGTAATAACTAGGGCTATGACAGCAGCATATTTTTTTCATTGTTTTGACTCGAGTATATATCCGACACAGTTAGACACAGTTAATCAATCGAGAACCACACCACTCTATATAAAAGCATATGATATCAACAGATATACATTTGAGAGTCAAAACAATGAAAAGAATATGCTGTTGTCATAGCCCTAGTAATAACAGCAATTTCATGAAGAAATACTTCAAAGAGAATTGTAGTGGAGGAAGTATTTAATATATTTAATTATATCTATATTGTATAATCGCCATGTTCACTGGTCTAAGTGCTAATAAAAGTATTCTTTATTGCTTGATAAATATAACACCACATAAAATGCGGTGTATATTGTACCAACACATTTGATATGATGGTGTTCATTAATGGCCCGGGAAACTGGGGTTCAATTCTTGATCACGTCATAATAAAGATTGAAGAAATGGTACTTGATGTTCCCTTGCTAAACACTAAGCACTATAACAGAAGGATCAAGGGCAAGTGGAGTAATTTTGAGAAGAGAGTAGCGTCCGCCCCATCACCTTGGTCTAGCAGCTAATGGAAAGGGGGCCTTCGAATCTCTCTTGATTAAAGTTAGTCATTCAATTTTAGCTTTTATCTTATATTTTACCATACAAATCGGTTAAATAACAGCATGGTTAAATTGGAATATTTACTGCTTGAAATCGCGTAGAAAAGAACGACAGAATCATTATACCTATATAGCTGTTCAGGTTGATACCTGGCCTGGATTGTATTATCGTTTCCGGAACAAAATCTTCGTATGGAAAATATGGTAAACCTCAAGAGGCGTAAATATGATGCAACAAGATCTGTGTATGTCACACTTGTCACGCAAGACACGACTTCTGCTAGCGCTGCATGCTAATTCATACTTCATTATAGCAACTCCACTAATTAGCCACATGAAAAGTATGTTCATTAGCGTATGCAGTTTCCTCCATATGCACTCTCTATATATAACAGAGTGAACTGCCCTCTTACGATATTTCATTTTATATAGGTCAAACAGAAATAACTTGTATTATTTACATGCTTCAAGCTGTTTTTCTGATTTTTATTCTTGTTTTGAACTAGTCTTAAATGACTGAGTCATGCAATTTAATTAGCGTAGACAAACATTACTCTAGCTGCAAAATACAAACCGTGCTTAAATAATAACGTTATTATTTAGAAACCCATTCTTAACATGGGAAAGGGAGGGGCATTTTGCAACTATTCTATACTTGATAAACAAATAGTACAGAAAATTTTGAATTAAACTCAGAAATCTGTGCCTAAATTTAAACACAGATTCTATGAACAAAGCTTCTTTCTCAGAACTGCCCGTTTGTGGAACACTGTTCCGCTGGCCTGCCTCCCGGTTGAATATAACGTAGTAGCCTTCAAATCGAATGTAAGCAAGTTCTTGTTCAGACCTCCCCATAAATAATCAAATTCTAGCCAATCTACACCATTAAAGATTACGATACTACCACCTTACATTCAGTAATGTTTATCATCGATTGGCTTTTGGGACTTGATAAGTTGTGACTCCCAAGTAAAAAAAAAGAAAAGAGAAAATCCTCTATAAAATATATAGTATATTCTGCATAGGTACTCTAACCAAATACAAAAAGAGAAAGCGTGTATGCGGAATAGTTGGAAATTTATTTCTTATGAAATATATTTGATTTTCAAAAAATTATCCACGTTTTGTGGAACAAAAATATTAGTAAATGGTAGAACAGGATGGAAATAAAAATGCTAAACAACACTACAGCCTTATTTTAAGACTTTTATTAAAAAAATCAATTCAGGTACTTTGATTATGTAGTAGAGCTGACATCTATTTAATGTAGCAGCCTTCAGCCTTAATCACCACCCTGATACGAGTCTGGAACTGGGAGCATACCTTTTCCATAAGTGCTGGCGGGAGCTTGGCAAATATTCAGCGGATGGTGGCTATCAGGTTGGCTTTCATGTTGTTGGAAGTCATGTTGGTGATGTTCTCAATGTATGACCAAACGAAATAGTCCAGCGGGTCCAGGTTAGCAGGGGAGGGTGCAAGTGAAAGAAGGGTACAAAGTCGTAGGACTCCTTTTGAAGCCAATCCTGGGTCTCTTTGAACTTGTGGGCCAGTGCCGAGTCCTGCTGCTACATCCAGAGTTTGCCAGTGGCCACCTGATTGCACCCGAGGATTACCACACTCTTCAGCACATTCAGGTACATTTTGGTGTTTACTTTCAAGCCGACTTCGAAGATGTGAGGTGGCATGATGTGGCCCTCACTTGAAACAACACCAAAGACCATAACTGTGACCAAAAACTTTGTTGAGCTGTGTTCTTAAGCGTTGAACTGTTTGGATTCGCATTTTGAATGTTCTTGCAATGATCCTGTTGTCATAACTTAGATTCGTAGAGAGCATAAGTTGTACAGCAGTGCATCTCTGATCTTGCTCGTTGAACATTGTGTCACTTTAAGACATAACAGAAGGCTCCTATCGCTAAGAAAACTAGTGTTCATCAAACGGAAATGAAATCATGTCGCCTTTTCTAGGGCTACAATTTTGTCGTTCCACCTGTACTAACTAGAAATATTGTATAAATCAGTTTTGAGAGGAGATAAATTTCACAGGCAGGCATCACAAAAATGCAAACAAATGTGCCACCCTCTTTTTTTCTCTTATCATTTTGTTTAAGCTGATGCTGGGGCATCCTACAGGATGCCAGAAATTTATCTGCTATCTCATATATTCCGATGGAGAGATCTTTTTAAAGTTCCAACCGTTCCTTGAAGTGCAATTGCTTGAATCTCTCTTGCACTTCGTTCACTGGGTATATTTTCCAGGTGATTTGCTTGGAATAAAGAAAAATATACACTTACAAATAATATTTAGAACAGAATAAAAATACTCCTAATCAAACTTCTCGCTCATCCAAGGTTAGAGACAAAAAGAATGAATTTGTTGGAAGTTTAAAAAGATTCAATTAAACAACGAATGCCACTTATTAAAATGTTCTTTTCTTAAATTAGAAATGCTTTGTTCAAGCGTCATTTCTTGCATGAATGTTAAGCTAAAAATTCGATAAAAATATCATTCCGAGATATTTCAAATGGATAATGAAATTTTCTCTTGAATGTTTATAAATAAACGTTTAAGTTTACAACAAAATTAGACAATGACAGAATTACAATTCATCATTTCAATGTTAAATTAAGATATTCTTACAAGATGAATAACAAATGACGTATTTACCAAATTATTTTCCACAAGCAAGACCCGTAGAAATTGCATGAATGAGAAATATATTTTATCATTCAATATGTTTTTAATAAGGCTAATATTTTTTCTGGATGGCACAAAATATTAATTTTTTGGGACAGAAAAGCTATAACATACTGAAAATATTAAAATTATATAAAATTGTATTTTAAATTGCATAAGTATTTCCTGCATATCTGCAATTGTTTCATGCACATTTGTAATTGTCCCATGCATATATGCAATTGTTTCTGTATATCTGAAATTGTTTCATGCATATTTTTAATTGTTTCATGCACATCTGTAATTGTTTCATGTACATATACATTTGTTTCATGCATATCTGCAATTGTTTCATGTATATCTGCAATTGTTTCATGCACATCTGGAATTATTTTGTGCATATCTGCAATTGTTCCATGCATCTCTGCAATTGTTTAATGCACACCTGCAATTGTTTCATGCATATCTGGAATTGTTAAATGCAAATCTGCAAGTGTTTCATGCATATCTGCAATTGTTTCATGCACATCTGCAATTGTTTCATGCATATCTGCAATTGTTTCATGCACATCTGCAATTGTTTCATGCATATCTGCAATTGTTTAATGCATCGCTGCAATTGTTTTATGCATATCTGCAATTATTTCATGCATATCTACAATTGTTTCATGCATATCTAAATTTGTTTCATGCACATCTGCAATTATTTCCTGCATATCTGCAATTGTTTCATGCATATATACAATTGTTTCATGCATATCTAAAATTGTTTCCTGCATATCTGCAATTATTTCCTGCATATATAGAATTGTTTCATGCATATATACAATTGTTTCATGCATATCTAAAATTGTTTCATGCACATCTACAATTATTTCCTGCATATCTGCAATTGTTTCATGCATATCTAAAATTGTTTCATGCGCATCTGCAATTATTTCCTGCAAATCTGGAATTGCTTCATGCATATCTGCAATTGTTTCATGCATATCTAAAATTGTTTCATGCACATCTGCAATTATTTCCTGCATATCTGGGATTGTTTCATGCATATCTGGAATTGTTTCATGCATATCTAAAATTGTTTCATGCACATCTACAATTATTTGCTGCATATCTGGAATTGTTTCATGCATCTCTGCAATTGTTCATGCATATCTTCAAATGTTTGATGCGCATCTGCAATTATTTCCGTCATATCTGGTATTGTTTCATGCATATCTGCAATTGTTTTACGCATATCTAAAATTGTTTCATGCGCATCTGCAATAATTTCCTGCATATCTGGTATTGTTTCATGCATATCTACAATTGTGTCATGCATATCTAAAATTGTTTCATGCACATCTGCAATTATTTACTGCATATCTGCAATTGTTTCACGCATATCTAAAATTGTTTCATGCGCATCTGCAATTGTTTCCTGCATATCTGGAATTGTTTCATGCATATCTGCAATTGTTTCATGCATATCTGTAATTGTCCCATGCATATATGCAATTGTTTCCTGCATATATGCAATTGTTCCTGCATATCTGCAATTGTTTCATGCATATCTGCAATTGTTTCATGCATCTCTAAAATTGTTTCATGCGCATCTGCAATTATTTCCTGCATATCTGGAATTGTTTCCTGCTTATCTGCAATTGTTTCATGCACATCTACAGTTGTTTCATATTTTTCTTTAATTTTTTAAATGAGGATTCGGACTACCGTTCTCATGTTGAATGTTATGCTCACGTTAGCTAATGTAACTATTATTCTTCAGGTGTATCTTCTCAAACATGAGAATATTTCTATTACATCTTCCTGTTACATTCGGAAATCTACGCGGAATTTCAAATGGAATGCTTTATTTATCCACGGCGGTATAATACTTTCATACCGTCAGCCATGACTGAGCAATAATCTTACGTAATTTGTAAGTGTATACTTCATATCACCTGCATTGGGGATTGAACATTCAACCTTCAGAAAAGTGTCACTTATTACTGAATTTTACTTAGTAATTTATCTGTTGTGCTACCTAGAACACATGGCATAATGGATAAACTGCTTGGTAAAGTTATTTGAGACTTCTACCCAGTTATGGCCGATGGAACGGAAGCATGCTATACCATCGATTAAATAAAGGGTCCCATTTCAAATTTCGTACAAATTCTCGAGTTCGACAGAAAGATTCTCGAGTCCAATATGATACACCTGAAGAAGGTCTGAGATTACATTGGCTGGAACATTGTGAAAACCCCCCCAAAAAAACATTCAAGATGAAAACAGAATTCTAAATAATACAAATTAGATATGCATATTTACACGATAAACCTACTGGAAAAAGTGCGCCTGTGATCCCTAGAGGTTAAGTGGTGGGCTGGGGGGGGGGGCTTATAATAAAAACATGCCTTCTTAAAAAGAAAACTTTATCAACTGTAAAAAACATGATGATGAGCGTACATTTTTTATACTTATTTCTGT
>NC_136487.1:33793865-33991365 GCF_053919585.1 Euprymna scolopes
GCATCAAAAACCAATCTTCTTTCTTTACATGATCAACGCTCTGATTCCCATCTAGCATCAATTAAATAAATGGCTCTCGTCTTGGTTAGGCTCCATGTTTTGACAAGCTTCTGGACTTGACCTTTATTTCTGACTTAAAAGGGAACACGTACACCAAATCTGTTGTCAAGGTCACTGGAAAAATGGTGGGATCCTTCTACCGCTCCAGTAGATATCTCACTGCTGATGCAATTCTCTATCTATATAAAAGCCAAGTACGTCCAAGGATGGAATACTGTTGTTACATTTGAGTAGGAGCTACTAGAAACAACTTACCCTGGCTTGACAGAGTTCAAAATAGACTTTGTAGCTTAGTTGGGGCTGCCCTTTCTCTTCCCTGTAACTTCTTTCCCACAGAAGAAACCTTTTATCTGTGCTTAAACCAAAATGTAGATTCCATGAACAAAGCTTTTTTCTTAGAACTGCACACCTGTGGAACTCTCTTCCCTTTGCCTGTTTTCCAGCTGACTACAATTTGGTAGTCTTCAAGTCCAACGTAAACAAATTCTTGATGAACCGTCCCCTTAAGTAACCCAATTTACCAAATTTCCACTACTAACGACTACTACGATATCATTTAATTGACTACTGTACACTCAGTAACTCGTATCCTCGAGTAGCCTCCGGGCCTTGATAAGTGGTGACTCCTATGTAAAAAAAAAGGGTTTGTGTATCTTAATCATGATAAAACTCTGCTCTGAGTATGCACTTGCTTATATGTATGCGAGGATGCAAATTTGAAGTCTGTAGATTAAAAGTCCATTGAGAATATATGTTGAGAAATGTCTTCACACACATACACACACATTCTTACTTTTATCTGAATCTAAAGATAGATAAAGTCACAGAAACTATGACCATAGTCTTTTTTCGCTCGCAGTCATTTTTAAAAACCAATAATAAAATGGATTATTCAGACTACTTATCTTCAATGTTATTCACACATCGCTTCGGCTGATGTAATCACCAATTGTCTTCATGGCAAATAGCATAATGGATAAAGTGTGGGGTAAAATTCAATTGTAGGTAACACTCTTCTGGAAGTTGAAGGTTCAATCCTCAGTGCAGGCCATGCTATGAACGCAATTGCAAATTACTTAAGACTTCTACCTGGATGATGGAATGAGACCATGCTACCCTTGTGAATTGAATAAAGGGTTCCGTTAAAAATTTCATGTAGATTCCCAAGTTTGACAGAAAGATTCCTGAGTTTAACAACATACATCTGAAGGAAGTTGGAGTTTAGACCGACAGAAATGTTGTGCAAATAACATTCGAGAATAGAACAGTAGTCTGAAAAATCCAAATAAAACAAATTATCAATCCTCATCTAAAAAATTCAGACATAATAATGAAATAATGTCACAACAAAATAAAAATAATTAGTCTTATCTGAACCAAAGTAAACAATAAACACATTTTTTTTTTATTGAGAGTAAAATTTTGAGTTTGATCCCCCGTTTTATGGCGGCTTTGAGCCAACGCAATTTTCTATTGTTCTGCAATGGATCAAATACAGACAAGCATATTGTTATATGGCCTATTAAACATCATTAGTCACATAAATATGTTTTCTGTTCATTGTTTGCTGCCAGTAACAAACGTTATTTTGGACAATTGCCAATTATTTAAATTCTCTAAAGCATCCACTCAATCGACTCTGATGAATTGCTGAGGTTACTTGTCCCCAAAGAGAGCTAGCTGATGGATGGCCATTAACCAAGGAACTCATTTTAATAAACAGATCATGCCATTATTTTCTACTTGAGCAATTTATTGCTTATATTCAACAATGGATCAGACACTGAGACCCATATAATTGTACATTTAATTAAATCCTAGCTGGAACATAATCCAAAGCAATCAAAAATATACTGCAATTAGTGTGAAACGTCGGTCTGGTGCAGATTTTGTCAAAGTGTCCGTTTTCAAGTCATAAAATAAAGGCAAGTAATCTTTTCTTTTTTTTTTTACAGATTTAATTTTTTTATGTTGAGTTGTTTACCGTATTTCTTTTTAAATTTTCTAATCGTTTTGTTTTTATGGAGATGGGGCATCCTACCGGATGTTAGACATTCATCCACTATTTCAGTCACCCCAACCAAGAGATCTTTTTTTTTTAAATTATAACCGTCCTTTTCAATGCAATTGTTTGTATTTTTCTTGCACTTGGTTCATCGGGTATGTCAGACAGGTAATTTTTTGGAATTATTTTTCATAGGTCTGGTTGCTCTTATAATTACTAAAATGATGAAGATTTTCTTACGATTTCAGTTTCTTTTCATGTCGTACATAAGGCTGAATATTTTGTTATCTTCTCTTTCTCAGCTCTGTTAAGCCCAGCATGGTATACAGCACAATCACGTTGATACACCGATTCTTGCCAGATCACCAAAGTAAAGCAACCAAGCCTGGCCAGTACCAGATGGGTGACTATTTTGGGCAGGCAAGGTGCTGTATATACTGCGAGGTAAAATACCAGGTTGGGAAACTGGCACAATCTATCCTTCTCTCAAGGGTAGATGGGCCTCTCTTAAGCCTCATGGTTGGCAAACCACGTAGTGATGGCGTCACGATAAAAGTACCCTTGATAATCCTAACGAAGCATCGAGTATTCAGCTACAGACAAGATTTGAATTACACTACAAACTCGTGTAGTGAGTTCAGTCTCGGCTGCGGCATTATGTTACATTTAAGCCCAGCATCATTATGGACATTAACTTCAACTAGGGTTGCAACTTTCTACCTTTTGTTCCATATCTTCCGACCAGTTTTCCTTCAGCTGGAGACCCGGTCTGAACCACACACCAAGGATCCGGACCGGGCCGTCGGTCCAACTGAAGATGCCTGGAAGCGAATTTACTCCGGTCCAAGCACCCAACCGCAGACCCACTGACTTACTGCAATTGAAGATGGCGCCCATAACTTCTTCGTATCGTCATCGGCGAATGTGGAAACCCTAGCTCGTGTGCCTCCAGGGAGAGCTATCCCGTGCAGGACTTGTGTAGTCACCTCGTCCCTTAACTTGCAAAGGAGGGGTTCCAACGCTAGGATGTACAAGAGAGGCGACAACGGACAACCCTGTCACACCGACCGAGAGATGGCAAAAGACTCCAACAGCTTATCATTGATCTGCACCATTACCGTCGGCCTGTCACACAGTACAGCGATCCACTTGCCGAAGTCCAGATTAAATCTAGTGGCCTCCAGCACAGATTCCAGGAACCGATGATCCACCCTATCGAAAGCCTTGGACTGATCCAAACTTATCAGCGCGGCCTCGGCGTCATCTTCTGTCCCCTCTATGATCATGCGTATCAGATGAAGATTGTCCTGAATCGATCTCCCCTTCACAGCATAGCTCTGGTCTGATTCAATCAAGTCAGTGATGACAACCTGCAACCGATTCGCAAGAACCTTGGCTAAATCTTTAACTCTGTGTTTAGCAGAGTTAAGGGCCTGAAATCGTCTAAATCTTTCTCCACACCATGCCGTTGACCTTTCCTCAGCAATGTGATCACTCCCTTGGTCACTTGCCCAGGGATAGAGCCCTGAGCAAACCAATGGTTGAACATATCCTTCAGAATAGGGACCAACATGGGCGACAGCCTCAAGTAGAATTCGTAGGGTAGACCATCAAGCCCCGGGGACGTGTTGCAGCCGACCTGCTTCAACGCAGTAATGATCTCATGTTCCGCAACAAGACCATCATAGCTAACCGCTTGCGCCACCGTGAGTCGGCCAAATAGCTGCCAAACTCTTCGAGCCTGAGTCTGGGTAGTTGGGTGAAACGCTCCTATAGATGCTTTCGAAACCCCTCACACAAATCTCCCGCGTTGACATGAGGGCGTGCCCTTTCAGGTCGTTCACTTTTTGAATGTACCCATATGAGCCATGCCTTAGAGCAGCATTACGCTCAACAGCGTCTACATTAACAGCCTCATTCGAGACTTTCATTACCTAGCCCTAACTATCTTGCCCTCGTACTGCTCGCTAGCCAAGCGGTTGAGGTCTTGTTAAACTAATGCTATCTCTAGGGATTGTCCCCCCTCCATCGCCCGAGTCAGCCTATTCTCTATCTGCTTCTTCACCTTAGCCTTATCTAGCGTGAGGCGTTGGCTGTACTGGACCGAGAAGCGTCTAATCCTAGCCTTGAGACTAACCCACCACTTACTTCTGGTAACCGCCCCCACTAATGCCCGTTGGATTATCTCTGTGACCTTCAACCAGTCGTCCTCCAGCTCCAACAAGATGCTATTGATCTTCCAGTATCCAGCCAGTTTAGGCCTAGAGCTCAATTCAGCTGGGCCATAACTAGTTTATGGTCCGAGTGTCCTAAAAGGTGGAACGTGGGGCAAAATAGGAAATCTACATCGCCTCTTCTAACTAGTAAGTACTTGTATTAGGATGCCATGTCCACATCTCCCACCCTGGGTGAGCCAGGCGAAATCTGTCGACCAGGTCGCAGGAAGCCATCAGGTCAGACAGACTGTTGTCACACCACACCGACCGGCTAGTCCCCCTGAGCTTATCCATCCTGGGATCCAGAATGACATTCTAATCACCCATTAAGACTACCCTCTCCGGATCATCTATAAAGCCTTCCACCCATCGAAAGAAGGAAACCCTCTCCACAGCAGAATTAGGTGCATAAACTGCAACTATCTGAAACACACTGTTATTAATGGCAACATCGACGACAACCGCCCACCTGTCCTCGGCTGCGTGAATAACATTCACTGACGCCGATAGGGTGTGATTTACTAGCAAGGAGATTCCACGACTATAGGTATTGCCATATGCTGAGTAAACATCGTAGCCGCTCACCAACACCTGACAATCCCTGTCACAAATAAAATGGGTCTCCTGTATAGCGGCAATATCCACCTTGAGAGACACCAGATCTCTCAGCAAGCGCGCAGCCTTGCTTCGACATCTGAGGCCCCTCACATTATAAGTAGCCAAGTTTAAATCCTCGGGGGTGAGGACGTGGTAGGCCTGTCCAAGGCTTCCAGTGAGTAAGTTTGGTGAGGGTAATCCGTCCTTGGCCACGCCTCCCATGTCCACAGGGAAAGGGAATTTAAGTGACCTGTAAAAGGAGGGGTGTGCATCAACAGGGATTCTTCCCTCGCATTTGTAAATGATATTGTTCAGTGAGGGATGCTCCCTATCCATCAGCTGCTGGCCTTGGATAGCATCCTTTGCTGCATCTATCATAGCCCAGAGGGCCTCAGTCCTAGCATCCTTGTAGAACCTAATGAAAGTGGTCAATAAGGGAACGTTCTTGAATTTTGTTGGGTCGGCGACGTTGTCGCCACAGACATATGCAAAGTTCCTCAATTTGTTGTACTGGACCTTCTGCTGTTTGAGGTCAGGTAATGGTTGCAGAGGGCCCAGTTCGCAAATCCTTTCCCCTGGTAGGAAAGGGAGTTTTTTCATCTGCTCCGTGCAGACTGGTGGCATAAGTTTTTCCTTGGTCGGTGGAGGAGGGGGAGTGGGGTAGGAGTGACAGGAGTACGGGGTGTAGGTTTTTGGAGGTTGGTGTCTACCCTATCCGGGGATAGGTTGCGTGAAACTGTTCTGGGGGAGATTGGGCAGGAGGGGGCCGGTTCCACTGGCTGATTGGGGGTGAGGGGTGTGGGTAGTTCAGCCTTGGTTGTTTTGCTATTGTCTTTGTGGGTGGGGGTGTCTCCTTTAGTCTTCCTGCTCTTCCTCCTCTTGCTCGTCTTTTTGTTGATTGTTGCTGTGGCTGCTTCCTCTGCATCTGTGGTCGTCTTTACTCCATCCGACACAATCTCTTCCTCGGAATCTTGTAGCTTCCTTTTGTTTGAGGAAGAGGATGCCTGCATGTCCATCGGTGTGATGTCGGGTTGGATTTTGGTCACTATTGGCAGGTTTTTGTTGGCTCTGCCTATCTTAGTGACCGTCACCCAACCTGCTTCTGCTACTGGACTGGCGTTTGCTGTGGCGAGGGCTGTGATTTGTGTTGGAGCTTGGGCTTCTGCTGGAGTTTTGGCTGGTGTTTTGTTGGGGGCTTTTTCCGGGGCTCTGGCTGGTTGTTTTTAAGACAGTCCTTTGCCATGTGTCCCATGTGCTCACAGTGCCAGCACTGCGGTCTT
Organism: Euprymna scolopes; assembly: GCF_053919585.1. Classification (NCBI taxonomy): domain Eukaryota; kingdom Metazoa; phylum Mollusca; class Cephalopoda; order Sepiida; family Sepiolidae; genus Euprymna; species Euprymna scolopes. The sequence goes on from NC_136487.1 coordinate 33,800,024, forward strand.
CTCCTCTGCACGATCAGTGTCATGGTCCAATCCCCAACCTTGAGCATGGCTGGAAGAGTGTCAAATTCGACCTTGTCCAGGACCATTCAGACTTTGTAATCCCCGGTCATCATGTTGCGTTGACTGCGGGATGGAACGATAGCTTCCACATCACCGTACTGGCTCATTATGGCACCAAGCTCCTTTCCGGTCATGTAGTATGGGACATTTAAGACTGAGACTGAGACGATTCTTTTGTTCAAATATACCGGCTGGAGCCAAATATTTCTAGTTCTGAGGTCGGTCCTAGCCAGTCTTTTTCCCTCTTCTTGATTGGGGAGCAGGGTATCCTACGTGGCGAAACTTCTCCTGTATGCGTAGCTGACCGGTATGTTCAGCCTGATGAGGAGTTCCACCATGGTGTCTTTGTTGACACCTGTTAAGCTCCTGGTCTTAAGGTCGGAGGTGACCAGGGAGAGAACTCTCTTCTCCAGCTCTTCGATTTGTCCTGGAAGGGGTTGGATGTTTATCCCATCTCTGACGGCCTTGTAGGTTGAGTTGAAGAGCTCTCTGTACTCTTCTGGTGTCATCTGCTCCTAGTTCTGTTGGCCCCATGTCGCTGTTCCGTCCTGTTCGGCATTGGACGGACCGGGACGAAGGGTTGGCTGATTTTTCTTTCTTTTTCTGCTGTTGTGGCTGCTGCTGCTGTATAGTTGCCTTATTTGGAGTTAGGCTTGGCCAGTCATCCTGGGGTGTCGTGCACTGGTTGTGGCCTAATCTCTGGCCGCCTCCCTTGGTTTTGCCCAGAGATTGTGGAGTGGGCTTCTTCTCCGCAGGCTTGGTTGTCGGAGGGTTGCGTTTTGGGACTTTGGGTGGAGTTGGCATGTTTAGGGAGGCTTCGGGCGGTGAAGGTGCCCTGTATTCCCCCCCCCCCGAGAATCTTGAGCGATGCTAGGGTGTCTCTGAACAGAGCTCTGGTTCTGCAGACAACACCATCCTCGTCTTCGTCCATTTCTGGTGTTGGGGAGTTGTCCTCTTGGGGAGCTGGTGTTGGGCGACCGGAAAGGGATTGGGAGACCGGTGGTGCCACAGGCTGTGGTCCATCAGTGTCGTCTTTGGTCTCCTCGTCTCCAGCTTCTCTTTGCTCTTCTGCCGGGAGGTTGTCCTCTTGGGGAGCAGGAGTGGTGGGGTCTTCTCCGGCCGACGAGGATTGAGGTGGAACAAGTGTCGCTGGGTGTGTACCACCTGCCGGGTGCATTGTTCCCTCGTCAGCCGTTTTTCCGGTGTCCTCTGTTTCATCTTGGTCCTCTTGGGGAGCCTGAGCGGGAGTGCTTGCTTCGATCGATGTGGATTGAGGTGGAACCGGTGTCGCTGGGTGTGTACCACCGAGTTTGAGCCTCGTTCCCTCGTTAGCCGCTTCTTTGACTCCCCGGTCTGGGGAGTGACCCTCATGGAGAGCAAGGAGCTGGGTTGATTGCCCTCCTGGTGTTGGCACTGCCTACGTCGCTGCGGGCTGCGGGCTGCGGTCTTACCCTGGTCTGCTCCTCCTCTTCATCCCTCGTGGGAGGTGCTCCCTTCGATGAGGAGTACTCGAGTGGGGCGATGTGGCGCACTGAGGTGGTATACGCCTTTTCCCTGGCATCGTGCGGAAAAAACTGCACCAGCCGCTGACGCGAACCAAAGTGTAGCGGAGGAGAAAAGAAAATGCAAAAAAAAAATGATTAGTTGTTGTATACATAAAATAACGAAAACTCTGATTTGCCCTGTTGGAGAACTTTAAAAAAATCCTCCCAAATTGGCAAAACTGCAATTTTTTTTATCAAAAATATGCATTAGTTTTCTTTTTCTCCCACAAAATTTGTGATTAATGGTTAACGTTATTCAGTAGTAGTGAATGCAAAGAACGGTAACTCATGCCTTAAATGATTTCATTTGATTTATATGTTTAAAACTAGAACATATAGAAAAAATATCTAAACACTTTCGCAGTTTCTATTGCATTTACAATAGACTGCTGTCTATTGCTATGCAGTATTTATTATATTGCATCTACACTACCGAAAACTTGTCTTCACTTAAATCTCGCATTTATTATTATATTCATCATTATCGTTATCAGCTTAACTCCTGTTTCACATGCTGGCATGTGTTTGACGGCTTTAAGAAGTTGACTTCAAAACTAATCTATCTCTGGCCATATCTTTATTTATTCCGTTTTCTTTCGAGTCCATTTTTCTCATTTCCTTCAAAGATTTTCTTGACCTTCCGTGACCTGAACCTATCTTAACTGATCTACATCTATTGACTCAAGAATTCTCATTCACTCTTTTAACATAACAATAGCATCAAACGCTCCTGCACACATCTTTCTATATTGTCAAGATTGAATCTTCTTCTAAGATCATGGACATTGGAGGTTCAGAGGGTGTCTATCTGATGCGCAACAGAAACTGCACCTAAACTACGCAAGCAAGTTTGGAGCCAAGGTGGAAAGTCCTGTGGTGATAGAGTGAGACTACGTCAACACCGAAGGATAAAGCACTAAGACCCTAACTAGTCATGGTCAAGATTGACGGACTGCATAATGATGATAAGTGTAATATTAGAGGGACTTTGAGCAGTGATGTGCTGAATGCAGTGGAATCATTTTAATTTTTATTCGTTCGCACATTTTTTAAAACAAGAAATAAAGTTTCAGTTCTAAGGGAAACAACTCTTATATTATTCGATTTAGAATTTCATTTATCCTTTTCACATTACTTACTTTATTCTTAGGAATAAAGAAACTATGATGTATCATGTGACCTTTTCCAATATTTTGATTGTAAAGATGACAATTATTTTATATTTTTTTTAATAAAAAGGAGTTATTTCCCTTGATGATTTGGACATTTTTGATCACAATTGAAAAAAAGTTTTCCAATGTTCTGAGCATTTTTTTTTTAAACAAACTGTAACAAAGTACATTATTATGTTACTAATATTGCTACAAGAATAACTGCAAATCGACTAATCAGAATCAAAGTTTAATATGTCAGCTTAAATGCTATTTAGGACCAACATTTAAAACATCACAAGATAACTTTACATAACATCTCCAGTGATCTCAAATATGAATGAACCTGACGCATTTTCGTTTGTTATTAATTCTCATCGGATATGTGATCTCGCTTTGTTAAATTCCTGAATTCAGCCTATGACCTACTTCCTTGGTTGAATTTTCATTTGATACATTTTCTTGATTGTTCGATGATCAGTTTTCAAATCCTTATAAACTTTTAGTAAAAACTTTCCTTTACTAATTTCTTAGACTATATAGTTCTTTTCATTCCTTGTTAGTTCCATTTTAGGAACCATAATACAAATTTTAACAAACCATAATACAAATTCTAGTTTTTCCAAATAATATTTTAGCATTGCTAATTGCTATAGTTATTGAAAAAAAATACTGAATATCAATCTGAAATTGAAAATTGAAACTGGATTGCGTTCATGCTGACTCGATGTATTAGGTCATCCCATAAGTTCTGTCCGAATTTTATCTTTGTCTTTAAATTGAACGAAACTTAAAAAATATTGTGTATATTTTTTACATTTTTATGTTTAGATGCATTTTAACTGATTACATCTTTTTTTACAGAACGATAAATTTCAAATTTGTTTGGTAACAACCCTGCTAACGTGGAGAGTGCTTAAGAATCATTTGAGGCATATAATGCTTTGAGTTCAAGAAAGAAAACTCAACAGTTGAACCGGCTAGAAATATTCCGATTTGAATTGTTGCTACTTAATGTAACAATTTATGCTCAAATCTATTATCAGCAATTAAAGCATTTGAACCAAGCTTTGAGGGAAAAAAGACCTGCTCTAGTGACTCGAAAAGGGGACAATGCACGACCCCACACAGTAAGAATCACATCATAAAAGATCGAAGAACTTGATTGAGAGAAAATTCCTCATCCACTTTATTCTCCTGACATTGTTCCTTCAGACTACCATTTGTTTTGTAGCTTAAAAAATCATTTAGAAGGAACCGCTTTTGTAACGCAGAAAGATGTTGAAGCTGACATTTGTGAGTTTTTCGAATCAAAACCAAAAAGATTTTACAGTGATAAAATTAATAAGCTTGTTAATAGATGGAAGGAAGTTATAGATAATCAGGGAAAGTATATTGATGATTAAATCTTTAATAAAACTTCTTTTCTTTATTCATAAATTCGGACAGAACTTCTGGGATGACCTGATACATAATAGTACAAGTTATTTCATTCGATAACACTTATGTATAAATTTTACATAAAATATTTGACAATACCTATTTTGTTGGTTGCTTGGTTGGTTGTGTTTGTTTTACGGCATATCAACCCTTTTCAGGTTATTTAATGCCGAATCCAAAGATTTGAAAGAAAATTTTTTAATAGAATATATTTGTTCTTTTCAAATTGGTTTCTATTTAACCCATAGTTGGGACCTTAACAGGTACTACCACTCCGGGTCAGAGTGGACCTGGGAGCAATGGCAATTAAAGGGTGGCTCCACACTCCCCAAAGCCCACAAGCTGGGGCCTCATAGGTCATATCCAGGACCACCTATTTTGCATATAATCTATAGACACAGTTTATACTAATATGCATATGATGGTTATCTTTTCTTTTTAACAGAGGGGTTACCACATACAAAGGTCCAGAGGCCACTCGAGGATAAGGGTTAATGTGTGTATGGTAGTCATTGGGACAGTAGCGTAATAATCGTTTGTGGTAGAAATTTGGTATAATTAGATTATTTAAGAGGACGGTTTAATAAGAACTAGTTTAAGTTGGACTTGAAGACGACAATATTGAAGTCAGCTGCAAACCAGACTAGCGTAACAGAGTTCCATAGGCGGCAGTTCTAGGAAAGAAGCGTCGTTCATAGAATCTGGGTTTAGGTTTAGACACCAATAGAAAGTGGGGGAATTTATTGATAGTGATTTGGGCTAGACCAGTATTTTTTCTGAAAGATTAGCATGGGGGAACCAAAGATTGGAGCTCAGTCGAACATTTGCCATGAAAATAACAATAGAACAGAGGCAGGCTCGCAACGTCTCTTCTGTGGGGAAGAGGTTGCCAAGAAGAGAAAAGGGCATCGCCTACTAGATTATGAAGTCTGTTTGGAATTCTGTCAAGGCAGGATAGAGTGCTTCAAGTAGTTCTTACTCAGATATTGAAACAGTACTCAATCCCAGGACGTACTTGGCTTTTATACAGGTAGAGAATTGCATCAGCAGTGGGTTGTCTTTTTTTATTAACTCTAATGCTATTGATTTATGTAAATTCTCGTATGGGAGTCATATATTTTTATTATACCCACCAGATAGCATGTAATCTTCCATTTTTTTTTGTTCTAATTTTTAAAGTGTTGCAAAACGAATGCCAATAACACATGGATTCGAAATATTCTAATGTTGTGTGTTGTAAGTGAAGCTTTAATCCACCAAATAACTTCTTTATGTAACCTCAGTCGTGTGAGCTATATTTTAACACAATTTTCACCACATCCATATATTGATTTCTTCTCTCATGTATTCCTTTGTCCATGTGCCCAACACTAAAGTCTTTCTAGCACTCAGATTACATAACTAGCTCCTACTAATAAACAAACACTCGTAACATAATACACCAAATAACTGACATATGTTCTTAGATTTCGATGTAATTTTTGGGTGGGATTAAATCTTACTTCACGAGATATTGTGCAGTTATATAGTGTGATCTTCTCTTCATTTTAAAGAAATCCATAGTTTCATGAGGTTTAAGTCTCGAAGCGGGAGTTTTTTTTATACCTATTTTTTTTGTTGGATAACACCAGTACTGATTCGCTAGTATAAGGTAAATTCAAATCAGTATCTTTGTTTTAATAAATATACCTATATCAGCATATATCACACTTTATATGTTTGTTTTTCAACTCTCTCTTTTTTTCTTTCTCTTTATATATATATATATATATATATATATATATATATATATATATATATATATATGATTAGTAGCATGGATACCCGGCGTTGCCCGGATGAACATGAAATTCCGCTTGGAGCACACCTGCTATACTAAGGATATTGATCACTTTTATCGTGGGTAACGTCGATACTCCCACAACAATTTCAAATATAAAAGAACGGATAAAAACATGAAAATGTAATCTCCCCCCCCCCCCCAAAAAAAAGAAGAAGTATGTGATACCCTCTCCACCAGATATTTCGGCAGAAGGAATACAAAGAGGAGAAGCTTTTCTCCGGATATTTAGCACTTTTTGTTGCCGGTGTGCTTGAAAAAAAAAAAAAAAACTCTTTCCCCTCCAACAAAAAATAAAATAAAAAACAAATGAATCAAAACAACTTTTCTTTCAATCAAAATTGCAGGAAGTGCCCGTGTCACCGAAAAAAGAAAAATCAAATGAGCCGCAGTGTCCGGGCTCGAACGTGAAACGCGAACGAAGGGAAGATGGCAAAAACTTATAGACACACGGCCATGACGTTGCAAAATAAGCTTTCTTTAAAAACATAGTTTTAGTTTGATTCACGTACGTGACTTGCAAAAAATTTAAGAAAAAATGGAATCCTATCACTGGCTTGTTTATTTTTTTGTAAAGGCACTTTTCACTGTTTTTTATTTTTATTTTTTTCGTAAAGGCACATCCTAATATGTATAAAACGTAATTTGCCGCAGTTTAAAGAGGTTTTGAAGAGAAATATTCTATTTGATCCAACAGGTGACGCCTTTTCTGGTTCATAATAGCTAGAGAAAAGTATTTTTAAGAAGATTTAATGTACGCCTCGGTCCCATATTTTTTTTACGCTTTATAAAGTATATGGTGTGGTGTCACTTGAACATTTTTAACACATATTACATCTCTAATTAAATATCAGGGAAAATTTTGGAGTCGTTTCATCACCAATATATATATATATATATATATATATATATATATATATATATATATATATATAGATGTATATAGATATATAGATATATATATAGATATATCTATATATAACTACTTCATTTACTCACATAAAATACGAAAGTATAAATTTATGCATAAACTTTAAGTATTTACTTGAAAAGTGCTCAATACGTAGGTAGAGCTAGTTAGTAAGTTATAAAATATATATGACGATTAAGCTACACTGAATATTCCGCGTTTCATCCACTCTAGGACTCTTTAGGCGATTTAAAGCTTATTATTAAGCCTAAAGCGTCCTAGAGTAGATGAAACGCGGAATCTTCAGTGTAGCTTAATCGTCATATATATTTTATAACTTACTGATATATATATATATATATATATATATATATGTATATATATATATATATATATATATATATGTATATGTATATACATATAATGTGTATGTGTTCTTAATTGTAGTGACCAGAAACAACTTCTACTTCGTAGTGTTTGACAAGTTTAAGTATTTTTAAAACTGGTTCTGAAATGTATGAATAAAATATATTATTTGAATTATTTCAACTGATTTTGCATTTTATTCCGTACAACTTTGCCAACTTTCTTCATGTGTGTCTTGTAGAACTCTAAAGCCTTTAGATTGAACTTGGACATTTGTTAAGAAATTTTAACTGAACCTTTTATACATTATGATTATTACCAAATGGACTTTATCTCTGGTGTCATCTATTCAAGGCTGTTAGAAAGAGAACAATCTTCCTCCTGTGGATTAGATGGAAGCTTTAGTTCGTAATTCTGCATAGATTCCGGAATTCAGCAAAATGCAGCTGATGATGGTCAAAGGTTACATCGATCTAAAAGTTATGAAAATAATATCCAAGGTGAGACTAGCAGTTCAAACAATACAAATAAGGCAAATTGTTAATCTTTATTTAAAAAAATTCTGAAATATAACCTGAATGAAATGTTTTTCTTTAATGTATTTAAATTTTTATTATTTATTCTATTATTTATAAGAGGGAAATATTTGACTGAAGTATAATGACCGTCGCCATTTGTATTTCCCATTTGTTACAGATAACAGTGAATTTCACACAGTTTATGTTACTGAAAGAATTGTGGATAGAATATGTAATCATTGAAATCGATTTGATATTCTTATACCTTATGTAAAGAATACAGACTTGAAATATGCATAAACTAGCGGGGGTACCCGGCGTTGCCCGAGTGTTTGTTTCCGGGACGGGGGGGGGGAGTTTTAAAAAATGTTATGGTAGGTAAGTAGGAAGGATCAAACCCGGAGTCATGAGTAAAAGTAGGAAAATAAAGTGTGAAAAAAAAACAAAAAAACATCTGCAACGTTAACAGTTCGGCCACCAAGAAAAGTCCATTCCGGTTGTTTAGGAAAAAAAAAAAAAAAACGACTATGGTAGGTCGGCGCGAACGTGAAAATATAATGTGAATTGTCCAGCACGCTAACCACTACGCCACAGAGCACTGCAGCTTAGTTTAGTGATTTTAAATAACTTCACATGAAAGAACTACGAAGCCAAACCGGTGTTCTCTTCTCAACTGTTCCTTTTGAACGATCCCCAAACGGTGTTAAGTGGTGGCAGGGGGAGGAGGAATTTATTAGAGAGAAAATATTTTACCACTTCCATTGATCTTAACCGATTTTGGCCGTGACTTCTCAGCAGAAAAAGTATAGAAATCTAAGATTATCGAGGAATTTGAGAAATAATAAGCCTATAACATACCTCAGATATTGTTCTGCCGTTTGTGCATATTATATTTGCATGAAATATCTTGATTTTTAATCCTATTAATGTCAAAATCAGACGGGAAAAAATGAGTTCATTTTATTTATATAGAGAAGAAGAGATTATGTGCTAATTAGAATCAAATATAGATTTATTGATATCTAAATCTAATATTGAAAGTTCGACTGTATTAGATAAACTAACTGAAATAACTTTTCCAGGATTGTTTTATTATACTGATACACACTTGGACACTAATAAGTACAAATGTTCACCCCCCCCAACATTATCAAAAGTAATCAAAATCAAGTGCTGTTATGGCGAAAACTATAAAAAATACCGCTTAGCCAACTGAACTTATGACTCTGAAAAAGGTTTAATGCTATGCAAAAGTTAACGAAGTGAATTAAATCTAAAAGTTTGAAGCACTTTTAGAGAAACAGACCAAACTGCCTTTTCAAATATTTCCAAGAACCATTTTTGACTTTTATTCAAACTTATTCCATTGAAGAAACAATATCAGTAAATAAGTAGAAGAATTCAAAACTCTGACATAATTCCAGAGAATTGTTCTCCCAACAAAGTTGCGCGAACATATCGAGCATTGGAATAAGCAAATTGAATAAAATCACATCAACAGGGGAAGAAAATTCCAGAAATGTTATCGATTCCTGGTTTCCTTCAAGATATAATTAAATTTGGTTCTAGTTCGAATGCGGCCAAGGAAATTTATTACCATATACCTCCTCCATCTTTCTATCGAATCCAGGAGGGGGGGGCAAAACAGCTGTGAGCTTTTTTTTTCTTTTTATTGTTTCTCCACGGGAATAATAAACCAAGTAGACATGGAACAGAATAAAATAATAAACAAAATGAAAACATATCGATCAGATGATTTGATTTGTTTTTACTTTTAAATTAACTTGACGTACACATTGGTTATTTTTAAATTTAAATTTTCATCAGCATTGAGCCGCAGAGAAAGCAATCTACGTTCTTTCTTTAGAATCATATCATCTATTATTCTTGAACCGTTCATACCAGGTCAGGCTGTCTGAAGATACCGGCATCCTGAGCTAAAGTACACCAAACATTGATATTATTGCTTTTTTTTTCCTTTCCCTTTGCAAAACTCAATCATGTTCCGCAAAGCTAAAAGCAACAATTTTCCTCTACAAGGCAACCGAACCAAACACACACATACAAAGTCAGGGAAGTTCTGGCAGTTGCACATAAACAAAACCAACGTTGTTATACTCACTTAGGGATTGAAAGTTGAACAGTTTCATCAATTTAATATTGTTAACATCTAATTTTAGAAAAATACCTGTAATTTCATGGACCCCATCCCAATCACATTTGTCTGAAATCTCCATCTTTATCTCTACTATTATATAAAAGTCACTTTGCGTGTATGTGTGTGTGTGTGAGTTCCTCATAGGTTCCGAAACAGCTGAGCCTATTTTTTGCAAATTTCACACAAAGGTAATTCATATGTCTGGCAGTGTTCTCAGAGATGTTTTGTACAGAAATTGATCCAATAAGTATCGAGGATCAGAAAAAATAGTTTTTCTTTCTTTCTTATAGATAAAAAATAAAAAAAATTTACAGGTGAATATTTTAAGTTACGCCGGTCAAGGGAGATAATTCTCAGCAAATCAAGGGAAATTCAGTTCTCAGCAAATCATTTTTTCTCAATAAAAACAGAACTCTTGTCGTCTGCAGATAAAGCTCAGTGGTAGATTATTCAACTACACATCAAATGGTCCCCTGTTCAAGCCCGGTGTACTATTTTATTTTACTTTTTCTTATTAATGAGTTCAATTTACGATAAAAGAAGAGGTACCATTTAAAATCGCCACAAATCATTTCTCTGTTTTCATATTTTAAAACTAAACATTCATCAGATGTAACTTTTCCGGAACTTTCATCGTCAAACTCAAATATCAGCTGACGTGGTATTGTGAACAAGCACATATGAAATTTGATGAACGACATTATCATTATTATTTATTTATTTATTTATTTGTAAATTAGTCCACTGGGCAAATTATTCCTCGTAATATATAATATTCAATAGAGGATTGATTCTATAATAATACATACGCAATCTGCATAAATTAAAATATCATGTTTAAGCGTATTATATGACAGGGTAACTCTGGGCGTCCAGCTAGTAAAATATAACCCAAATTACCCAGCTTTACGCCTATGTTCTAAAATTCATAATGATTAGTTAATTAGTTTCGGAATTTATCAACAAACATACCTAACTCCCTCTCATATAAAAGAGTGATGACTTATGTCCTTCCCTTCTCTCCTTGTTGGCGATGTGAACTAAACAGAACTGAAAAAATCTATTACATAAACATGGCTATTATTATAACGTAAGGGTCTACATGTCAGTATAAGAAATCTGTTCTTGAGTTTGTATAATTAACACTTATTGACATAGACGGTTGCAATAGTTGAGATATAAACATTGTCTAATTCGTGCAAGAATTTTCTTAACTGATGGACGTTTTCTTTTTAACGCTTCCATTCAGTCTCGAAAGACAATGGATACCCTCTGTAAGGGTGGTTGCGCATGTAATTGTGAGATAAAGGTTGTATAAAATCCAACCATATCTCTCCTGAATCGGCACTGCTTGGGTCCAGTGACAAGAAGTCCAGGCCGACTGAAAACAATGCCAAGATAAGCAGAGAGCACACACAGCACCTGGAATTCCCACATAGTCACCCATTTTAGTACTGACTGGGTTCAACGTTGCTTAACTTCGGTGATCTAACGAGAACCGGTTTGTCAACGTGATTATGCCATATACTCACAGACTAGTAGCCAACCAGAAATCAGAAAATGGACTTGCCCATCAGAAAATAATGGAACATTCCAGCCTTCTTATAAAGCGGTTTCTAATGTTATTTTTGGTTTGTAACTGAACTTGTCAGAGAGTTGAGCACTAATTACTATCTAACTGTGTATTTTTTTACCACTTACCAAGTCCTGAAAGCGACTCGAGGATAAAGGTTTCAGAATGTTTAGTGATCACCACGACTACTGCATAGTGATCGTTAATGCTGAAAATTGTACAGAATTTGATTAAGGTGACTGCTCAACAAGAACTTATTTACATTGGACTTGAAAATGACCATGTCGTAGTCAGCTGGAAAGAAAACCCGCGGTACAGAGTTCCATAGGCGGGCAGTTCTAGGAAAGAAACTTTGTTCATGGAATTTGCGTTTAGTTTTAAGCATAAACAGAGAGTGGAAGAAATTGTTGGCAATGGATGTAGCTAAGTGAGTGTTTGTTGTGAATGTTTTGCAGGGGGGACCATTCAATAATGTTCACTTGTCTTGGAGTTTCACCAGAAGCCTGTTAGCTGGGTTTGGGCCTTAATATCTCTGGTACTAAACCTCTCTGGCATAAGTGACCCTGCAAGAAATCGAATGTTTAACTTTGACACTACTAAGTTACAATTTCTCTCTACAATGATAGGGAAGGGGTGGTTGCTAATGTTAATAACGCATTCTTATCCACAAAGTTCATTTGTTTAAAGCCTCCCTTGCAAACTAATCAAGTACCGATCGGAATAATCATGAAATTGATGATCGATTATCAGGTCGATTCGTATAAGTTATCAGTGGTATTTATCAAAAAAGTGAAAACGCATATCATTACAAAATAAATGTCAATTTTGGAATATGGCTAATCTCCAGGATAAAAAAAAAGAAAACTATAAAACCTTGCTATCTTAATTGACAGTTTTAGATTTTAGACTTGAAAACTGTAAAGTGAAATTTCATACAATGTTGGGGCATATAATGGCCCTTTGAGATTTAGATCATGGCACAGCGCCATAAAGCATAAGGTTTGGGTTGATAGAGACGCATTTTAAATGGAATTCAAAAATCTATTTCTTTTGTTTTGATTTACGGTCCCCTACTTCACTATATACATATATATATATATATATAAGAATTGTATGACTTATAATTAAATCTTTTGGGGTAAAAATATAGAAATTTTAAACAAATATTCATTATTTGAAGCAAGGAGTACACGAAATTTAAAGTTCTTTCCTAAATCCTTAATTCCGTGTATTCCTTGTTTCTAATAATAATAAATTTTTGTTAAAAAATTCTACATTTTTACTGTAAAAATTTAATTATAAATTATACAATTCTTACTTTGCTCTATCCTGTATATTGAGCTATTTGATTTGGCTGGGATTGTCTTATATAAAAATGTTTCTGCCCAATTTTGTAAGACTGTAAACAACAAAATTAATTGATCTGTGATTTAACTCATCCCATTGTTCGGATATATATATATATATATATATATATATATATATATATATATATATATATATATATATATATATACATACTATTACATAAAATAACTTTGTCTGTGTGTCTGTGAGTTCGTTCCCTATAGACTCGAAAACGTGTGGGCCGATTTTTATGAAATTTCACACGAAGAAACTTCATGTGCCTGGCAGTGTTCTTAGAAAGGTTTTGTATCGGAATGTTTCCGATAAGTATCGATAATCGATAATCAAAATAATCCAATGAAAGAAGAAACAGGCGATTTGGACCGAAGTTAACACCTTACCCAGTCTAACATAAAAATGTATTTGAGAAGTTTTATTACCACACAAGCTGAAAAGCTTGACATATAAAATCAACAGTAGGCTCTTTGACAGGGGCGCATTCAAAATGAATGTTTCTGTTCAGAGTATAATACCTGACTTTTTGCATTTTAAACTTAATTTAAGGCAGTATGTATAAAAATGATTTTATAAAATCAACAATAGGTTCTCTACAGTGCAATATAGACTACAATCGATTTGATTGAAAAATGGGCGATTTCACCGATTTGGATGACAATAAAAATATGGGAGTGTGAAACATTCGTTGATCATCATTCAATCCCGGACAACGTCGGGTCACCATGCTAGTATATATATATATATATATATATATATATATATATATATACTAGCAAAAGTACCCGTCGTTGACTGGGTTCAAAAACAGCCTACAGAAAATGAACTCTGATTTATGAAAGTACGAGCGGAGGGTACCCAGCGTTGCCCAGGTGGTTGGAAGTGTGTGTGTGTGTGTGTGTGTGTGTGTGTGTGTGTGTGTGTGTGTGTGTGTGTGTGTGTTGGGGGTGGGAAGGAGGTAGATCAAAACAACCTTGTTTAAAAAAAAAATGTTGACCGGGTGTTTGGAGGTGTAAAAGAAGAAAAAAAGTTTTAGTAGAAAGGTAGGCTTGAACCCCGAACCTTTGATGCGGAGGTGGAAAGGAAATGGAAAAAAAAAACCCTGCAACCTAACCATCTCGACCACGGCAATAGATAAATTGATAAGTGTGTTAAGTTGACGTTTATAAAGCGAAATTAACAGATGCGAGAACGTTACGTCGCATGATGTTTGACCTAGTTTTGCGCTGCAAGCCAGTTTTTGTTTTCCCCGCTACGCAGCGATCAAAATATATCTCGAAAATAGCTTGTAAAAGTCGAGTAAATTAAAGATAGCTGCGACGCGAGTTCCTTAGTCATAGATATTATTATTTAGACAGCATATAAAAAGTTTTAAGAAGAAGCGAGCCAACCGAGAATCACGGCGAAAAAAGCATTTTGTAGACATACACAAAAAGCGAACACACATACATACATACATATACATACATTTTCGCTTTTATATATATAGACTAGCGAGGGTACCCGGCGTTGCCCAGGTGTTTGGAGGTGTGTGTGCTATTAAATAAAAAAAGAGACCGGGGGGGGGTTAAAAGTTGGTAGGATCGAACCCGAAGCCCTGAGGCGAAGTTTGAAAATAAAATCGGCCAGCCAAAATGAGTTACTGAAAGATGTTTGGATTTATTTAAGTAAGAACCAAATTGACAGGTGCGCGCACGGAAGTCGTAGAGCGTTACGACGACGATGACAACGACGACGACATAAGCAATAGCTATTCAGCAAATGAGGTCAATGACCAGGTTTGTTTGTTATAAGCGAAGTAAAAAAAGAAAACATAAAAACGAACGTTAAAACTTAAGCGGGGGGGGGGTAATCAAAACATCGAAAAAAACACAAAAAAAACTAATGTAAAGCAAACGAACGATGTTAAATGTAAAAATCGAAAAAACAAAAAAGAAAACAGAAAAACGAACACGTGAAAAATGGCTTGAATAAGCCTGTTTCGATATTAAAATTTTAAAAATCGGTGGGTACCCGGGTGTTTTGGGGTGTGTGGTCGGGGGTGGATAAGCGAAGTAAAAAAAAAAACAGAAAAACGAACGTTACGTGAAAAATAGCTTAAATAAAACTCGAAAAAAAAGACATCTCACACCACGATTCGAACCCAAAACGTTTAGATAACGAACCAACGCGCTAACCAACTGAGCTAACGCGACAGTTCTTCAAGTATTTAAAGTAAATCAGGTCAGGACCGTTTTTGTTGAACCCCTTCCCCCCCCCCCGTCGAAAATTTTCGATTTAGGGGTGAAAAAAATGAACGTTTTTGCCCAATATTTTGATAGCGAAAGATGGGACTTCAATATGATACCGAGTTTTTGAATTTTCGTCGTGTCTGTCGAAAGTTTTTAGCGGACACACAAACACACATACATACATACATACATACATATATACATACATACATACATACACATATACATACATATACACATTTTCGCTTTTATATATATGGATGATAGGTTATGAAAAAGAAGGATTGTAAAGAGATAGCTTCGAATTTGGGGGTATCAAAACCAAAGCAAAATATGATGAAAGTAAAAATACAACAGATAAACCCCATAATTTATTATACCATACCTGTTCACACTGAAACACTTATCACAATATTCTGTGGATCTATATTAAAAAACCTTGTTAAACTTTGTGACATATTTCCATTCTATGGAGGTCAGGCGCGAACGAACACACCATAATTTTATTATACCATATTTCTTCAAACTGAAACATAATTATCAAAGCATACTTACACAGATAGATATGAAAAGTCTTTATTAAAGTTTGTGCCTATTTCCATTCTACGGAGACCAGCGCAAATGCAGACCCCACAATTTTATTATACCATCCCTGTTTAAGTTGAAACATACTTATCAAAGTATTCTTAGGTACATTTATATCAAAAACACTTGTAAACGTTTTTTTTTAATTTTTATATTTTTTATTTCCATACTTTGTGGATCAGGCGCGAACGCAGACCCCACAATTTTAATGAACCACCGTTCTACCAGATCAAACATACCCATTCCTGTGTCTCGATACATCTTCTATCATTATATGTAATCAGTTTTTTTAAAATAGTCAACCACATAGGAGCCTATTCGTGATCAGACACACACACACACACACACACATTCAGCTTTATATTATATATATATATATATATATATATATATATATATATATATATATGATTACTTAATTTGATCACATAAATTAATATACGAAGATATAGGTTTATGCGTAAATTAAAACTAGCACTAAGGGATGTATTCATGTTGTTAAATATTTTAAAGAAACCTGTAGTCAGTCGTCTTTTTCCGTACAAATAATTAAAAAATTTAAAAGTAATGGATATGATAGTTTAGGAAATGTAGATAACGATATCCTAAAGATGCGTCAGGATAACGAAGACGAAATCTATATATCTATAAAAGTGAAATTGTCCGTGTGTCTGTCTGTGTTTCTGTCTGTGTACATTTCCCTACGCAATAACTCTGTCAATTTTCTGTATACAGACTCGAAATTTGATATGCAGGTACTGAGATTTGGGAAAATATTTGTAAACTTTTTTCGGCCAGAAATTTGGCTGTTAAGGGGTTAAACTTCAACGATTTGACCTTTGAAAACTCTACCAAACCCCTCCGCCAATTTTGGGTACAAACACTTGAAATTTTAGATATAGGTTCCTTGGACATGGATCCAACTTAATTACTTGACTTGAGCCCAAAACAATAAATGTTAAGAGGTCATAAAAGGGGTCAAAGTTTTAAAAAATTGACAGTTTTTTTTATTTTATTTTGTTGCTCAACATACATCTCCAAACACCCGGGCAACGCCGGGCTGAAACGCTAGTAATTAAAAAATGTGAGTAATTTACCCATATGGTTTGAATATTAAAGTAAAAAAAAAATAACTTACAAGATTCTGAAAATATAGGTCGATTATATCCAGCTTTGCCTCGCTACAGTATTAGAGATAGAACTTATGTTAATAGAAATAATAGAGAATCAGCTATTTCATGCGAGAATTTTTTTAGTAAAATTAAAGATAAAGATTGATCGAATTTGTGAGTCTTTCAATTATATTAGAAAACTGCTTCATCAAACAAAAAGGAAGGTTTTGAATGAAATAGCATCGAAAATATTATTACAACCGGATACGATATATAGGAAAGACTATTTCATTCAATGGTACGATTATATTCTGGATATAATCGACACTAAATTATATAAGCCACCTGTGGAAGGTATAAAAAAGTAACCTAGAAATGTTTGTGTAGTTTTGTATGAAAATAAAGGTCTTGATGATATAAATTTACCTAAAATATTAAATAAACAAAAAAAACATACAATTACTACATAATGAGTTACAGACAAAAGATCAAAAACCAAGAGTTACATATAAACTAGGACCAACCATATGTAATAAGGTTTTCAATTATAAAAAAAAACGGTAGAACATATAAATATAAATGATAATATTATAAATATTCCAGAATGTGAATGTAATCCCTCTCCTTTCTGTAATAATGAGATAAAACATGTAATTACAGGAGATTTAAAGATAGTAAAAAAAAATCTAAATTAAGAAAACTCCTTAGTAAAGGTCCCAATTATAGAGAGCCTAAATACCTAAATTACACTAAATGCGTAACTAAAGCACTAGAAGGTTTTATTATGTCTATGGTAAATAAATATAAATTAGCAAAGTCTACGTTTGATGCATGGAAAAATAATATCCTTGAATGCGTAAATGAAAAAGTTAAATGTATAAAAAAATTTAAACCCCATAAAAAAACTAACCCTCTTCTTAAAAATTCAGAAATACTGGAGGAATTTAGAATACTTCAAGATAAGTTTGTAATAGTTCCTATTGATAAAACGGCAAACAATATAGCTTTTATATGTAAAAAATATTATATACAACGTTTATTGATAGAAATAGGAATTATAGGTAACGTTTCAGATATCTATAAAGTAAGTAATATTAATTTAGATAGCATTATTCTAATAATAGTATAATTAGTGAAAAAGTAGGATTAAAGTTAGAAAAAGAAAACTTCCATGTATTTATTGTATACCTAAAATGCACAAAAATCCAGTTAGCGCTAAATTTATTGTAGGTTCAAAGATGTGCATTACTAAACCTTTAAATAAAGCTATATCTAAAATATTTAAATTAATTATAAATCAAATAAATAATTTCCACCAGAAAAGAAAATTCTATAGTAATATTAATCTATTTTGGGTGGTAAATAATTCACAACCAGTTAAAGAAAAATTAGATAAAATAAACTCCAGAATAAAGGCAAAATCTATAGCAACTTATGATTTTAGTACGCTATATACTAAAATTCCACATGAACAACTTATAAAAGAATTAAATAATACTGTGGATTTAGCTTTTGAAGGTGGCAAAGGTAAATATATAGATATTTCAAACTCTAAAGCTTTCTGGTGTAAAAATAAAAATAGCAAAACTAGAGTTTCTAAAGGTATTTTAAAAATACTTGTAAGTCATCTTGTTAAAGAATGCTATTTTCAAATAAGAAATAAAATATTACTCCAAACGATAGATATCCCAATGGGATTGGATCCTCCACCATTTTGGGCAAATCTGTATTTACATAAACTCGAGTATATATATATATATGTCATCACAAATAAAAAAAATGATATATCTAAAACATATAATTTTCGTATGTGTAGGAGATTTATAGATGACCTTATATGTATAAACGATAATGATGAATTCGAAAAAAATAAACATCTTATATATCCAAAGGAGTTAGAATTGAATTGTGAACATAGAGGACAACAGGCAACATTCTGGATTTAGATATAAAAATTGAAGATGGGATTTTTCTTTATAAAATATTTGATAAAAGAAACTCTTTCCCCCTTAAAATAGTTCGTATGCCGCATAAAGATAGTACCTGCCTTGTTTTGATGTTTTATGGAACCATTATGTCAGAGTTTTTGAGAATAGCTCGCATTACTTTAAAATTAATAGATGTTATACCATCAGTTTCTAGTTTAGTAATAAGGATGTGTATGTACTCGTCCCACATACTACAAAAGGAGTCACAAAATGCAACAAACCGCGATGTAGAGTATGTGACATAATAATAGAAGGTAACACATACACATTCAAAAACCCAGCACAAACATTCAAAATAAAAAAGGATCTAAATTGCACCCCCAGAAATGTAGTATATGCACTAAGATGCACAACATGCAACAAATCCTACATAGGCGCCACCAAAAAAATTTCAGCAATAGAGTGGCCTTACATAAGAGCAACATCAAAATTGCAGATAACAGACACCTCTATGTTTCAAAACACGTACACACATGCAGTGGAAACAGCTTCAAAATAATGCCAATCTTCCAAACAGACAATTATTTTTATTTACTTACACAGGAAAAAAACTTCATCACCAAATTCACTCCTGAACTGAACAGAACCTAATACCATCACACAAAAACATGAAATGCAAGGTACACTCGCATGCACACCCATACACATACACATACACACACCCACACATAAATCAGAACCGACACATTAAAACACACACACGTGCACGCATACAACCACACACAGACATAACACCCCTATCTCTAATACAACACACTGAACAATACCAACCCTACTTAACCTCGAAACCAACAACACTAGGAGACACCTAGAACCATAGTATAATATCTGTTCCAACACCTCGCTCTCTCCTCAGTCAGGGGAGGAGAACCCCCTCATGACTGAAACGACTATCTTCCCTTCTATCATCCCCCTCCCATACCTACACCCCCCCAATGCCCCCCCTCTGGGGAACAAAATCTTCCCCACACTAGGAACCGATCCTGGGTCTGGCCATACCCACATGGGGAGACAAATAAATAGAAACATTAAAAAATCCCCTATTTTAAATAAACCCCTCTTTCTAAACAAACATAATATAAGACTAAAACGAAAAATCACAATACTAAAATCCAAGAATCCAAAAAATAAATATCAAAATAGAATGCCTACCCTTACTTCAGAAGAGCCAGTCCCCCCTCCCCCCACACACACATTAGTAACGACCTCGGACCACAGCCGCCTTCCTAAGAAAGCAAATAACCCCAAAATACTATAAAACAATATACACATTCCCAAACCAATAAAAGCAAACACACACACGCACACACACGTGCGCGCGCACACACACACACACACACACACACACACACACACACACACACACCCTACCCCACCCCAAAGGAAAATAAAAACACATTAGCAGAAAGAGATAGTGACTGACTACAGCGAGGTCAAAATCTCCCTGGACAAAAAAAAAAAAAAAAAAAAAAAAGCAATAAAAATTCAGCATACCAATGTATAATAAACACTTACAAGCCTCCACCCCTTGGAAAAACTTCAAACTAACTAGAAAATCGCCATTTTTACACATTTGAAAATAATTTCTGACGAGGACGCATCAGACCGTCTGAAACGTACGTAAACGATTTCAATGACTTAAAAGCATTATTACAATGATCCAAACATAATTCTCAATGAAAAACCAAGACACGGAATAATAAAATAATGTTAAAAATGCACATTGTTGGTGACTACTCCCTTATTTAAATATATATATATATATATATATATATATATATATATATATATATATATAATTGTAAGTGCATGGTAGTTTGTTTTAAGCATTGCTGGTAAATAAGTTGTATGTAATGTCGAAAAAACAAAAAATTGTGCAAGAGGAGATGAACAAAAACTAAAAACTTAGGGTGATATCAATTATTGTCGTTCCTGCGTGGGTTATGGTAATTTGACACACAAGTCTCGGGTTGTGAGGTGAAAAATAGGTTCAGAAGTGAGACTTGCTGATCCTCACGATCGTTAACGCGGGTCAGGAAAGTGAGAGAGAATGTGTAATGGAGAAATTATACATGCAGTTACCTAAATTTGCAGAGAATCCAAGCCAATGTTGTCTTATTTATAACTTGAACATTGAGAATTTAAAAAATAAAAATGTTACTACGGAGTTTAAGAACAGGAGTGCACAGGTCTCTTTGTTTATTCCTCAGCAACATCAAGATATTGGTAACACAGCTTTGAAGAATAGGTTATGACTTGCATTTAAATGGGAAATATAAATTATGAGCAAGGAATTACGGTGCCTTCTACATTGTAATTCTTATATTCATCTATGAGTTACAACCTGTCCACCCGCACTGCCTCGCCCAGCATCCATAGAAGAGGAATTCCATCACTGATCATAAATTGATGAAATATCAGCCCATTTTACTCTGCTACTTGTACAGCTGTACATCGAATTGACAAATAAATCTTTTATCAATAATGAAGGAGGCCAAATGGAGACGCAAATGGTTTTCGCCAGTAAACCACTGTCATTCGCAAATATGAGATATCATTTTGTCCGGCTAATATGCCTCCCACCACCTACTATAGGTTTATAGGTGCAGTCATAGCTGGAAAGATTTCTAATCATCATTCATATTCTACATAAAAGCGCCGTGTATTGGCCTCGCTTTATAAATGAACCTATCTGTTCAAGTGGTTCTCGATATATTGGGTCATTAAATATTTTAGGCTTTTGAGTCAGATTAAATAAATGAAATATTTATTGATTATTTCCATTAGATTCAGAATCCATTAGGCAAATCTTGGCCTTTTCTTATTCAACAACACCTCAAGAATATTTGACTGTTGCGACTACTACAATTACAGGGTGGAACAATAAAATTGTCGCCCTAGAAAAGACATGATTCCATTTCCCTTTGATAAAAACCGTGTTTTTTTTTGCTGCAGACTATCTAGTAGTTAACCAGTTGTGTACAAATCCCAAGATCAATATGAGCCTTCTATCATGTCTGAAAGTGACACAATGGTCAACAAGGAGTAAAAGGGGCAGGTGCTTGGGTACTCCTAGCACACCTCTCTGCATGTTCCTGTACTGTACTGTATTATTTGGTGTTATTGGCAATATTATAACGTAGTTAGGTACAATTGATTTTAAAAATCACTTAGTTCCATGCACCTGAATAATACGAATAATACTGTTAAATGAACAAATATTAATCAACAAAGAGAATAATTCCTTTTAAGTTGAAAAATATTATAGTAGTTGTCTACCTTGAGTTTAAAATCGGAAACAAATAAGAATCAAAAACTAAAATAACTTCAGAGCATCCCGGACAATACCGGGTAGGTAGAACTTTAAGACTAGAAACTGAAATACACAAACATAAAAAAAAATGATCAACAGGAAGAAAGCAATGTGGAGAAAACGGAATATTGGAAATGTAACTGACACGGTGAGGCTAAACAAGAAACATGAAGAACTGGACCAAAAAATAAAAGCAAAAGAAGCGGGATTGAGACGATATATATATATAAATCTGAACAATGCAAGCAAAACAGAATATTTGAAACTAATGAAAGCCAATTCTACAAAACAAAACAAAAACAGAACAACCAAACCGACAGAAACAAAACTCTACTGGAGTAACATATGAGAAGAGCAACGAGATCACAATAGAAACGCCAAAGGACTGAAAGACATGAAAGAAGAGTTACAACAAATAGAAGAAGGAACAGCGAATGAAATCAGCAAAGAAACCATAAAGAAAAACATAGGAAAAATGGCAAACTGGAGAACACCAGGGCACGACGGGATACATGCATACTGGTTCAAAAAATTCACAACCTTACACGAAAGACTAGCCCAAAACCTGAGATGTATACAGGAAGCAAGCGTACCAGACTGGATGCCAAAAGGTAGAACCACACTGCTACATAAGGACATGGAGAAAGGAACCGTTCCTAGCAACTATAGGCCAATCACGTGCTTACCAACTATGTGGAAGATGCTGACAGCACAACTGAGGGAACAAATCTATCACTCCCTGAATAACTGTGGACTCATCCTCGAGGAGCAGAAAGGATGCAAAAAAGGAAAAAGAGAAACACATGATCTGCTATATATAGATCCAAAGATCCTAAAGGAGGTAAAAGGGAGGAGAAAAAATTTAGCCATGGCATCGATCGACTACAAAGAACGTATGACTGGATCCCCCAAGCATGGATAATAGAATGCCTAAAAATGTATAAAATACCAAGCGGGATCACCGATGTAATAGAAAATGCAATGAAAACATGGAGACTGGAATTGACATCTGATGGACAACACATAACAGAAATTAACATACAAAGAGGCATCTTCCAAGGAGACTCACTATCACCACTACTGTTCATCATAGCCATGATGCCCTTGAACAGTATTCTGAAAAAGTGGCATGCGGGATACAAGTTCGCCAATACAGAAGAAAAAAATGAACCATCTAATGTACATGGACGATCTGAAACTTTTTGCAAGGACCGAAAAGGAGCTAGGGACACTAATTAATACTACCAGGATCTTCAGCCAAGATATCCAAATGGAATTTGGAATGGAAAAGTGCGCATAACTAGTTATAAGAAAGGGAAAACTGGAAACGACAGAAGGCATGGAACTACCCAACCAAACAGAAATTAGGGCACTAGGGGAACAAGACGACTATAAATACTTGTGAATTCTGGTAGTGGACACCATCAGAGCAACAGAAATGAAAGAGAAAGTTGAAAAGGAATACCTCAGGAGAACAAGAAAACTCCTGGAAACGAAATTATATAGTAGAAACCTAATAAAAGGTATAAATACATGGGCAGTATCACTAGTAAGATACTGTGGACCGTTTATAGGGTGGACAAAAGAAGAACTGAGATAACTCCACCAGTAAACCAGGAAACTCATGACTATGCATAATGCACTACACCCAAAGGACGATATTGACAGGCTCTACGTGAAAAGGAAAGACGGTGGGAGAGGACTGATCTCTATAGAAGACTGTGTAAAGGATACGAAAAAAGAACTAGAAAAATACATAATGCAAAACACTGAAAGGATAATTATGGCAGTGAGAGACACTGAAAAAAACAACAAAACAGAAAACAGAGAGACAAATGACAAAACGAGAAAAGAGAAGTGGGAAGAGAAACAACTCCATGGAAGATTCATAAGAATAACAAAAGATGAGAATAACGAAAACACCTGGACATGGATGCGAAAAGGACATATAAACCGAAAAATTGAATCGCTAATAACTGTAGCAAAAGATAACTCGATAAGAACCAACCATATCAAAGCAAGAATCGATAAAACACAAGAAAACAGCAAATGCAGACTCTGTGGACAAAGAGACGAAACGATAAACCATATAGTAAGTGAATGCAGCAAACTGGCCCAAAAGGAATACAAAAACAGGCATGACCAAGTGGGGAGGGCGGTGCACTGGGAATTGTGCAAACCACTGCATTTTGAGCGTACAGACAAATGGTACAAGCACAAACCCGCAACAGCACTCGGAAACAAGAACCACAAAATCCTATGGGGCATGGACATACAAACGGACAAACCCATCCAAGCAAGAAGACCAGATGTCGTAATAATTAACAAGAAAGAAAAATCCTGTCAAATCGTAGACTCTGCTGTTCAAGCTGACCACAGGGTGAATATGAAAGAAAAGGAGAAACGAAGCAAATACACAGAGCTAGCCAGAGAGTTAAAAGAGATTTGGATGATGAAGAAAATCAAAATAGTACCGATAATAGTAGGAGCACTAGGAACAATTCCGAAAACCTTGAAAAAAGAATGTCAGAAATTAGAATCAGAGGAATAACTGCAAAAGTACAACGACTAATGATAATGAAAATAACTGAAATATTAAGGAAAACCCTTGAATGCGGAGAATAATACAAGAAGACAATATAACAAATAAACATTACAAAGAATGAAGAACACCGAAGCTGCATATCTACAAGTTCT
The DNA here is from genome assembly GCF_053919585.1 of Euprymna scolopes. Taxonomy (NCBI): domain Eukaryota; kingdom Metazoa; phylum Mollusca; class Cephalopoda; order Sepiida; family Sepiolidae; genus Euprymna; species Euprymna scolopes. The sequence goes on from NC_136487.1 coordinate 33,824,872, forward strand.
AGACCCCCATCATGCATCCCCCCCCCCCATAGTTTCACCACCGCTCCTCCCAATAAAAAAGTGACACCAAAGAGCTGAGAAGGGTCAAGAAGGACTGAAAGACCGAGGAGAGAGTGCCAGCCAAATCTCTGTTGGACAAGCGCAAAGAGAACTGGGACTTTGGGGAGGCTTAGTGCCACTCAAATTCCAGTATAAACCAATGGCCACTGCCGGCGAGAAATCAATGGTAAGTGGCTGTTGCGATGATGCAAATTCATTTGCAAATGCTATCAAAGGAGGTGGAGAGAACTGGACGTCTGGGGAGACTTGTTGTCACTCAGCCTCCAGAGAACACCACAGGTTTCCAATCAGATCGTTTGTTGACTTGTGTGAAAGCTCCATGTGAGCCAATAATAATAATAATAATAATAATAATAATAATAATAATAATAATAATAATAATAATAAAGAAAACCAAGTGAATTCTCAGCAGGTAATAACTTGTGTGAGAACTCATAGGCATCATAATCATATCATATGAATTCAAAGATTCTATTATTGGCATTGGTTTTCCCGATATTTTTCTAGTCAGAATTCTCTTTTGAAAGACATCTGGCATTATGGGGGATCCACGTGAAGATTGCCAACACCCTAAGTTAAAATGAATTTTGTCGAATGAAACTGGATTCAAACTAGAACACCCAGGTCGTCAGTCAGTGTCGTTAATCACTAGACCACTGTTACTCCCACCCCCGAACTCATAGTGATTAAATAATAATGGCAAAATTATCTACTTTATGGAGAAAGGAATGGCGACTGGAACTCATGGAGGATAAGATATAAATAAGATAAGAGTAAAAAGAGGCATTTTTCAGGTAGACTCCCTATTTCCACTACTGTTTGTAATAATCATGATGCTACTGATATAATCAGGGAAGTGCTATAAAAATTTAAAAATACAAATAAAAAACAACTCATCCTATATATATGAATGCTTCTATTGTTTCTGTTTAGAACACAATTGAACTATGATACTTGACTTTTGCATTTTAAACTTTAATTCAAGTCATTATATATAAAAAATAATAAACAAATTCCTGATGAACCGCCCCCTTAAGTAAGACACTTTATTAAATCTCCAATACTAACAATTACTACGATACTATTCAATAGATTACTGTACACGCAATAACTCTTATCCCCGAGTGGCTTCCTTGATAAAAATTTCTAAAATCAACAGTAGGTTCTCTAGAGTGCAAGTCACCGTGGAAAATATGTGCAGCTTTCTCCCTGTGCACCAGGATGTGTCCCCAACTAAAGCAGGCAATCAATCAATTTGATTGAAAAATGGGCAATTTCACCGATTTCGATGACAATGAAAATATTGGAGCATGAAACATTGGTTGATCATCATTCAATCCAGGGCAACATCGAGTCTCCCTGCTTATATATATACATAAAAAGAAATCTCTATCTCTACTATTATATAAAAATAACTTTGCATGCGAGTCTGTGTGCATGTGAGTTCATTCCCTTATGGACTCGAAAATGGCTATACCAATTTTTATGAAATTTCACATCAAGGTACTTTATGTACCTGGCAGTGATAGGTTCTGTATCGAAATGTCTTTGATCAGTATAGATAGTCGAAATAATCTGATGAAAGGAGAAACATGCAATTTTGACCAAAGTTAACATCTTACACAGCCTAACTTACAAGCGCATTTGAGAAGTTTTATTACAATACAAGCCGAAAGGCTCCACATAAAAAATCAACAGTAGGTTCTTTAATATGACATGGGTGCGTTTGAAATCAATGTTTCTGTGTAAAGCACAATTGTACCATGATACTTGAATTTTTCATTGTAAATTTAAATTGAAGTCATTATCACTGCACACCCACTATGGCTAGGCATATACAAATACTAAGTTCTTTGATATGATAGGGGAGCCTTCTAAATGAATGTTTTTGCTTAGTGAACAATTAAATCATGATAGTTGATTTTGCCTTTTAAACTTTAATTCAAATCATTATATATAAAAATAATTTATGAAATCAACAGTAGGTTTTCTACAGTGCAATGTAGACTACAACTCATTGTGAACTAAGTAACTGCGAGAGGCATGTGAGGTTCCTCCTGGTGCACTGCGATGGGTCCTCAACTAGAGCAGGCAATCAATCAATTTGATTGAAAATTTCACAGATTTTGATGACAATAAGAATATGCAAGCGTGAAACATTTGTCGATCATCATTCAATCCTGGACAACACCCTGCTAGTATATATATATATATATATATATATATATATATATATATATATATATATATACCAGCGAGCTGCCCGGCATTGCCTGGTCGTAAAATATGCTTAAATATGATATTTCGATTAATGCAGATTTCGTATTTATTATTATATTATATTGGACCCAATATATAGTAATGATTTAAAAAGTAAAAAAAAAAATGACTCATGCGTCACCAGCAAGAATCGAAACCAACACGTTTAGCTTACAATTTACTTTTCTTTTGACATTAATGCCTGAGCTATGAAGACATGTTTGCTGCAAGGCTCAAAATTCAAACATTAGCCAATAGCTATTACGTTACGCATGCATATTTGTAATGCCGTCATTCGACCTTCACCTGGCCAATTCCATTTCTTTAATTTTCACACTTTTACACCGATTTTTCCCGGCTAAAACCTAGATATAAAGTTTTGCATGGGTTTGAATACCCTATATATTAGGTTTCATGTCTGTAGACCAAAAACTGACAGGAGGCAAAATTTTTAAAACATATATATGCATACATAAGTGTATATAGAAAGAGGTTTGTGTTTACTATAAGCTTTTTATACAAATATTACGCAAGTATAAATCATGTAGAATATCTGCATGAATATAATTATACCTAATAGTTAACTAAAATGATCATCCCATAAGAAAACCGAAAAAACTAATAAGGAATTAATTAAATTGGATGTTTAAAAGAATATGCAAATTAGCTAGATCTTTTGCAGATGAATTCAATTCCACAACTCATATAAGAAAGTTGTATTTTCTTTTTAAATAAATAGAAAAAAGGTTTGTCTTTTTTCTTTCTTGACACAGAGTTGAAGATTTTGGCCAAGATCTTGTCGAATTGGCTGAAAGTTGTTAACAGTGACTTGATCGAACCAGAGCAGAACTATGTGGTGAAGGGGTGATGAATTCAGAACAACTTGCACCTGATCCATACGATCCTAGAGGTGGAGGAAGAAGACCACACAGTAGCCACGCTGATCAATTTAAACCAGTCTAAAGCTTTCCATAGGGTAAGCCATTGCTTCCTGGCATCTGTCTATTAGACCACCGTTTTTAAACTGAACTTCTGCAAGTGGATCTCCGTGATGTATCACCAGCCCACGGCTATCGTACAAATCAGCAGAAAGCACTCAAAGCCCTCTGTTATCTCACAGTCGGTTTGTCAGGGTTGTCCGCTGTCACTCCTGCTTTATGACCTGGCGTTGGAGACACTGCTCCACAAGCTGAGATGTAGAAAGGCAAATTCGGCCCTGTGCAGAATAGTTCTGTCTGGTGGCTCAGCCGCCAGAGTATCTGCATTTACCGATGACATCACAGTCTTTGTGTCGAGCTTCCGAGACATTGAGATTGTGTCGGAGGGACTTGCTTGGTACAAAAGAATCGCAGGAGCCAAGATAAACCATAGTACATTGGTCGGACTGTGGTTGCGCGCCTAGAGTGATGACACAAACCTCCTGGCATCCTTCAGCTGGACAGATGGTCTAGTTCAGATCCTTGGCACGTGGTTTGGATCGGGTCTTCAGCTCAAAAAGAATTGATCGGAGGTATTGTTAAAGATGAAGGCTGCGTTTGGGTTGGCAGCAGAGTGGGATCCACTCTGCATTGAGTTGGGCGCTAGATTCAAGTCATCTGAACAATTCAGAGTTCTCTCTAGCCTGGCGAATGGCCTAAAATGCACTTCCCTTCAACAATGTACAATACAGTTCCGTTTTTTTTTAATCGTCTGCTTGTCTCCGTTGTGGAATAATGGCTGTAGAAACGACTGATTATGTTTTCTTCAATTGCTGCGAACTCCGCCGGTATTAGTCAGCAAGGTGATGGATCACATCAATCCCAAGCATCTTTACCCGATTACCATATCCAATGTCATTGACAACGTGAGGCTGCCATGGGACCGGGAAAGACAAGTGGTCTACATTATGATCCTGGCCAGGGTGAAAATGGTGATTTGGATGTCGCAACTGCAAGATGGCCAGGGATGTTGTCTATTTCTGATCAGGATCTGATCGCTTTCTTTAAACACCAATTTCAGGTGAAGATCAGATGAGATAGAAGAAGGCTGCATTGCACGGTATTTGACAGAAGATGGATACATGTAGTAAGTCTATGTGTACAAAAAGGAGCCAAATTTGAATATGTGTTTCCCACCTAGGTGTGGAGCGTGCAGTTCCGGGGTCTATCGAACCCACTCCAATTTTACTTTAGTCTCTTAGCTCGCTGAGTGAATGCCCTATCTCTCCCCAACTGGAAAGCCTCCAAGATCTGCACCCCCTTCTAACTGCATTTTTTTCTTCATCCCTCTCTAAATTTCACCCATCTTAAAGAGAATGAAATTAATTACTAACATCCCCCTCCTCACCCACCAACTTTTTCTTTTCTCCCCTTCATCCCATCAAGAGGACACCCCCACTTAGAGACTGACCCCACAGGACCTTCCTTTACAAACCGAAGTGGGTGGTATATCAATTAGACGAGGTTGGAAGGGTCCTACTAACAACTTTTGTATTTTTTCCTCCATCGTCCTTGACACAAATGAATTATTGTAATATCATTATTGTTATCTTTTTTGTTTTTACACGTCAATAAAAAATATTTTAAATGATTGGGTTCTAAGTAGGACATTCCCCAGTACGAATGGGTAAATACGGTATTATGGTGAAATAGGATGCTAGCTAAGAGAACCTTCAGTTTAGTTCTAGAATGACAAGAATGACTAACGACCTCCCTCCCATTTTCTCCCCCTTTTTGAGTTGGCTTTCTGCCTAAATTTTTTGTTTATGTTTGTATTTTAATCTGAATAAAAGATTTGATACCTCAAAGTGTAGCATCTGTTCTGATGCTACACTCAAGTTAAGTTAATTGGTCCTTGATCAATGGAGGGGGTACTGCCAGAGTGCTCTTTTTTGTCCTAATTTTAAAGGAGCTGGGTTTTCCCCCTCATTAAAAACGATCTTGTGTCACATTTGCTTTCATCGGGAAGCAAATAAATATTAATAGAAAAAAAGGGTTTTTCATATAAATATAAACACACACACACATACACACACACACACACACACACACACACAAAAAAAAAATTATAGCAGTATAGATATATACACACAGTGTTGGAAATAACTTTAGAAACATTCTAAAAACAAGCCTTTGTGAATCATTTTTGCTAATTTTCAAAATTTTATCTTATGCAAATATTTTTATTTATACCTATTAAGAAAATATATAATCTAGTCATTAATACGAAAAGGTAAATTGAATAAATTCTTAGCTATCTAAAATAACTAAACTTTTATTTGGCAAAAACTTTGTAAATAAAGCCGTTTTGCTGCTTTTTTTTTGTTGTTGACGATAATTGAAGAACGCTTTACAATCTTTTCAGAATATTATATTACCACCATAAAAATCCCGCAACCCAGTTTTTAAAATGGAAGGAATTACCGGAAATTGAGTGTGGGAAGATTTGGATCAAAGGTTAACAATTCGTGCAATAGCAGACAAGATTGGAAAGTCTGTTAAGGTGGTGCACACGTTTTGGAGCAGCCCAAATAATTATTTCCAACACATCCAGGAGGTCGTCCAAAAAGCATTAGCCAGCAATGGATAAAAGGATTCTTCAGAAAAAAAAAAGCTGAAAATAGCTGTGCAGTTTAAAATAGAACAATTAGAACTTTTTAACAGCAATGGGTTGAAAAAAAAAGAAGAGGAAACAGACTAAACCTGTCGAAAAGGCATAAAGTAACCAGGCTCCAATTCACAAAAACAAATATCAAACGTGGAATTATGAATGGAACAATGTTTTGTTCTTAGATGAGAAAATATTTAATCTTGATGGTCCACATGGCTTTCGATTGTACTGCTATGATGCAAAAATTATTTCAGAGTCTTTTTCTACGAGAGCTAGAGGAGAGAAGGAATGATATGGGATGCCATTTATGTCTATTCATTCTAGTTATTTTTACTTTAAAATGTTCTAAATTATATTTATATAATATAATTATATTTATTAACTTGAATAATTAAGTCTCGTTTTAACAATCAAGATTTTATAGCTTTTGTGGTTCAAAATAAATAACACTGTTGCCACATTTGGGCTGGTGCATCTATCACTAGTGTCTTCCTCTTTAATAGGGTCCAAAAAATGTCTTCAATCTATAGGTTCCAATTTGTTAACTAGGTTCCAACGCCTGGACTATCACTGTAATGTTGCATCCCTGTGTCTGTTTTACAAGTATTTTAATGGAATGTGCTCTGATGAACTCATTGCACTTGTGCCCCTAGACATAAATATCTCCAACAAACCCACTTAGCAACAAGATTACGCTCCTTCACTGTTGACGTCCCTAAATGCCAGAAAGCCTTCTACTCTAATAGCGTCTTTCCTCTGAAAGACTTTGGAATTTCTTTCCTGCTATCTGCTTCCCTAACTGTACTATTGTACTATATGCAAGAGTTCAAATGTAATGTCAACCAACATCTTGTTAATCTTTCTTAGGCATGGTCCCAATTACTCCTTACACCCAAGTGGAGATATCGCTTGTTTGGGGTGAAGATGAGTAAAAAAACAAAAACAAAAAAAAAACACTGTATAGATATATACATATATACACATCCTCTGCTCTAATGATAAAGACAAGGAAGTCACCACTTATCAAGGCCCGAAGGCCACCCGGAGATAAGGGTTATTGCATGTACAGTAATCAATGGGATAATATCATAGTAATCGCTAGTAAAAGAGGGTTGATAAAGTGTCTTACTTAAGGGGGCGGTTCATCAGGAACGGGTTTATGTTTTTTTTTTATCAAGGCCCGGAAGGCACTCAGGGATAAGGGTTATTGTAAGTACAGTACGTTAGTGTGGATATTTAAAGTGTCTACTTAAGGGGGGCGGTTCATCAGGAATTCGTTTACGTTGGACTTGAAGACATCCAAGTTGTAGTCAGGAGGGAAGCAGGCAGATGGAACAGAGTTCCACAGGCGTGCAGTTCTAAGAAAGAAGCTTTGTTCATGGGATCTACGTTTTGATTTAGGCATAGATGAAGAGTGGGGAACGTTTTGGACAGTGGATTCAGCTAGACGGGTGTTTTTCGTAAAAGATTGGCGAGGGGAGACCAGAGATTGGAGTTCAGATGAGCACCTGCCATCGAAATAACGATAAAACAAAGATAGGCTTGCAACGTCTCTTCTGTGGAAGAGAGGTTGCAGGGAATAGAAAAGGGCATCCCCCACTAGGCTACGAAGTCTATTTTGTATTCTGTCAAGGCAGGATAGGCTGTTTTTAGCAGCTCCTGCCCAGATATGGCAACAGTATTCCATCCTTGGATGTACTTGGCTTTTATAAAGATAAAGACTTGCATTAGTAGTGAGATATCTACTGGCGTGGTAGAAGGATCCCACCATTTCTCCAGCCACCTTGGCAACTGATTTGATGTACGTGTTCCAATTAAGATCAGGAGTAAAGGTCAAGCCCAGAAGCTTGTCAAAACATGGCGTCTCCCCAAGACGAGAGCCATCCATGTCAGTTGATGCGAGATGGGTATCAGAGCATTGATGATGTAAAGATAGAAGCTTGGTTTTAGATGCATTAAAAGTAACCAGCCACCTCTTCCCCCATTGTACCACGTGCTCAAGATCAGAAGAGAGAGAATCAGAGAGAACTTTGTCATTTACAGCCTTTGATGTGTTGCTATAGATGATTGTGTCATCAGCATAGATGTCAACAAATGATTAAAGTATGTGTTTTGGGAGATGATTGATGTAGATCAGGAAGAGAGCTGGGTCCAGGATGGACCGCTGAAAGACACCAGCATTAATACTGTGGGCTTCTGATTTCTACCCATCAACCACTACTCTTATGAGTCTATCAGAGAGAAATGATTTAATAATCGAGAAAACTTTTCCAGTTATACCGTAGCTGGAAATTTTGTGAAGTAGGCCTTTATGCGATACCTCATCAAAGGCCTTTGATATGTCAAGAGTAATTGCCCTAGAAAGGAAGCTTTTGTCAAGAAATTCACTAATCCTATGAGATATAACCGTTAGCACATCTGCTGTAGATCTAGCAGAATGGAAACCATATTGCATGTGACTGAGAAGGTTATTTCTGCTTAGGTGGTTGACTACTTCTTTATTTAATATGGATTCCAGCAACTTACTCATGACACACAGGAGACTTATTGGTCTGTACTGAGAGGGAGATGACCTGTCACCTGAATTCTTAAATACAGGGCATACTGATGAGATTTTCCAGGATGTTGGGAAGCACTTCTCCTTAAGACAATGCTTAAACAGTTTTGTAAGTATGGGGGCAAGTTCTGATTGGAGCTTTTTCAACACTATAATTGAAATACCGTCAGGGCCAGTTGCTTTACTGGAATCAAGGTTCTTGATTAGCTTGGCGACATCACGCACAGATATTTGTATGTTGCATAGCGTGTTGTCTGTCATAGGAGGAAATACGGGGAGTTGATGACCTTAGTTGCATAGGGTAGAATTAGCTGCAAAGTTCTTGGCAAATAGTTTGGCCTTGTCTGATGCTGACAAGATGACCTCAGGTCCATTGATGATGGTTGGGATAGAACGCACACTTCTGTTCAGGATCCTGTTTGCTATTTGCCAAAACTGGTGGGAACCAAGCCGCTGCTCAGCTACTTTGGATATAACGGATTGAACATATATGAATAAATATAAATCGGTCAAAACAATTAGTAAGTAAAAAAGGGCCCTTTTTTCCAACCTGCATGCTATAAAGCGCAAGGAAGTAAAGAGCAAGTCAGACAATCCCTATTATGTTGAATGAATTTAGAAAGAAATCCTCACTCTAAATATGTTAGTGGTTGATGCGTTATTTTTCTTTAGGTCATCGGAAATGATGATGATAATTTATATGTGAATAATTAAATTACTAACGTAATTCTATGATTTTTATGGATATTAGTGCAAAACACTTGGGGAGCATAATTTCCTCCTTCGTCGTTTTGGACACAAATTGTTCACTAGTAATGAATAAACAACAATTTTAGTAACTTAATTAACTCAAACCTGTTATAAATGTTTCATGTACCTGGTAGGTTATGTTCTCTCTCTTTCACACCTTCCCCCCTCTCTCTTTCTCTCTCTCTCTCTCACACACACACACACACACACACACACACACACACACACACACACACACACACACACGCGCGCACACACATTGTTTGGCCAAGTAATTTTATATTCATGCCAATTATCATATTGATTCTATGTTGTGCAACACCAAACCTACTTTACATCATCGTCTTTAATAATATATTCCATAACAACTGCTTTCCCAACTGTTCCTTGCACTTCTTAAATAGCATTAGTTTTATATTGACCCATCAATTAACATTTCTATGCATAATCACACCCACACGACCGTTTGCATCTACGCATGTGCATTATAAGTAACTGTCAACCCTTATTACAGTTGTTCATTATGCAAACTTATCCATCAGTTGTCCAGTAGCTGGACAGCTACTTTACCATCAGCTGTGTCTGTTTTCTTGCACATCACTATCATGATGATTATGATGATGTCTTATTATTACTACAATAACTGAAAGAAATGGAAACACACACAATCTTTGTCCCTATTTACTTGCCTCTCCACGAGGACAGAGTTAGACACAAGGTCGGTTTTTAATGTGGGGAAATCCAGCTCCCCCAAAAGGGGTACTCTGAATTGGAACAAAGATAAAATTACCTCAATCTAGAAGGATTTCTTTTCAACTGATCGAGGTCAGAAAAAGTGAAGTATCATAACAGATACTACACTTTGCTCCTGGCCAAAAGGCTAATTTTAATTACTTTACACAAACGGTTATTGGTAACACACTTTTCTTTATTTATTTGTTCTCTGTTAGATCTCTGTGATAGAAAGAGGGATTAATACAATCAACGCAGGCCCTGTCGGTGGGGCATTAGAATATGCCGACTGCCCCCCTGCAGAGGGTAAAAGTCCCTCAATGGGGGTCCTGGATATGACCTTAAACTATATCCAGTGGTGAGGCCCCAGCTTGTGGGCTTTGGGGAGTGTGGAGCTACCCTTTAATTACCATTGCTCCCAGGTCCACTCTGACCCGGAGTGGTAGTACCTGTTTGGGTCCCAACTATGGGTTAAATAGAAACAGACGTGAAAACAACAAATATATTCTATCAAAAAAATTTTTCTTTAAAATCTTTGGATGCGGCATTAAATAACCCAAAAAGGGTTGATATGCCATAAAACAAAAACAACCTACCAACCAACAATCAACTTATCATATAGCACTATGTCTTTAACATACGAGGTACATTCAATAAGTTTCCAGATATTTTTTGTACAAGCATTTCAAATTGTTGTAAACTCTTGAAAATTCAGTATGTTATTGCTATATATATCTTATGAGATGACTGACTAATTTTTATGATTTAAGGTTATAATGAAAATCTACAGCAGGAATTGGAATACACCCTACTAAAGTCTGATTGTCACAGCTGGTGAATTTCCAAAAATGTAATCTGGACGTGAGGACTGTAGAAGAACGGTATGCAATAAATTTCTCTTTTAAAATTGCAAGACATTTTATAGAAACGTATGGAATGCTTCAGGCTGCTCTTGGACCATCTTGCATGAATCAAGTATCAGTTTTTGAGTGGCATAAGAGATTGGTATGAGGGAGTTTGTGAGGGATGAAGAGAGTTGCAAGAGGAGTAAGAACGTAAGAACACTAGGATTGATTAGTAAATAAATAATTTACTAAAATGTGACTTATTGAACTTTTCTGACACGTCCCTCATTATGTCAATGAATCAAACTCCATATATACAACTATAAATACCTTTGTCATAAACAAACTGATAGTCACACAATAAAAAACAACAAATACCTTTGTCATTAAAAAAACTAATGGTCATTCAATATACCACAATACATAACTTTGTTATAAACAAACTAATGGATTCTCAATGTACAACAACAAATACCTTTGTCATATACAAATTGATGGTCACTCAATAAAAAGCAACAAATACGCTTGTCATAAACAAACTGATGGCCATTCAATATACAACTATAATTACCTTTGTCATAAACAAACTGAAGGTCACTCAATATACAACAACAAATACCTTTTCCATAAACAAACTAATAGTCAATATACAACAGAAAATAGCTTTGTCATAAACAAGTAAATGGTCACTCAATATACAGTAGTAAATGCCTTTTGTAATAAACAAACTAATGACCACTTAATATATGAGAACATATACGTTTATCATAAACAAACTAATGGTTACTCAATATACAACAACAAATAGCTTTGTCATAGACAAACTAATATTAACTCAATACACAACATTATATACATTTCTCATAAAAAACTGATGGTCACTTAATATACAACAAATACATTTGTCATAAAAAAATAACGGTCACTCAATATACAACAGTAAATGCCTTTGTCATAAAAAAACTAACGGTCACTCAATTTACAATAATAATTACCTTTGTCATAAATAAACTGATGGTCATTCAATATACAAGAACATATACCTTTGTCATGAACAAACTAATCGTCACTCAATATGAAACAGTAAATATATTTGTCATAAAATAACTAATGGTCACACAATATACCACAACAAATACATTTCTCATAAACAAACTAATGGCTAATTAATATACAATAGTAAATATATTTGTCATAAGCAACAGATTGTCGCTCAATATACAATATAAAATACCTTTGTCATAAGCAAACTGATAGTCATTCAACTGACAACGGTAAATACCTTTGTCATAAACTACTGATGGTTATTTGATATACAATATCAAATACTTTAGTCATAAAAAATCATGGTCACTCAATATACAACAGTACATACATCTGCTATAAACAAAGCCATAGCTACTCAATATACTACAACAAGCACTTTTGTCATAAATAAACTAATGGTCACTCAATATAAAACAGTAAATACCATTTTCATAAAAAAACTGATCGTCACCTAATGTACAATAGTAAATACCTTTGTCATAAACAATCTGATGGTCACTCAATATCCAAGACCAAGTAGGCTTGTCATAAACAAACTGATAATCACTTAATATACAACATAAATAACTTTCTCATAAACCAACAGTTGGTAACACAATATATAATTATAAATATCTTTGTAATATACAAACTGTTAGAAACTCAATATACAACAGTAAATAACTTTGTCATAAAAAAAACTGATGGTGATTCAATATACAAAAGTAAATAGTTTTTTTTAATAAACAAACGGATCGTCACTCAGTACACCAGAGTACATAGCTTTTTAATAAAAAAACTGACATTCACTCAATATACAAGAAATGCGCTTGTCATAAACAAATTAATGGTCACTCAATACGCAACAACAAATGTCTTTGTCATAAACAAACTAATGAACACACAACATACAAAAGTAAATACCTTTGTCAGAAACAAACTGATGGTAACTCAATATACAACAAATAACTTTGTCATAAACAATATGATGGTCTATCAATTTACAACAGTAAATACCTTTGTCATAAAAAAACTAAAGGTTTTACTTCCTATATAATAGTTGTTTACTAAGGATGGAATAGTTTTATTAAATATGTGTGTGTTCCTTGTGATTTATGTCAATGTGTAAAAAAATGTAATATATTAACATTCTTATAAATTTTGTTACATCTTTTATTAATGTGTGGGAGCACGAAATCTCTTTATTAAAAAGAATTAATCACATCTGGTGATTTTCATCGTTGTGTTGAAAATGTAATAATACATGCGGATGGAAGGAATTAGCCTCATTTTAAACATACTACAGAAAATTTTGTTATTTAAAAAAGTCCCTTCTGTATTCCTACATATCATAAAACAAAAATCTATAAAAACTTTTACATGTATATTTTTTCATTTTCAGTGTGGACGATTTTCCCTATTCCAGCAATCAGGTTGCAGGATTGCAGCTTCTGATTTTAACTGCCATACAATTAAAGACTCTATTTTTTATTTTATCTTTTCATCTTGGATTCTACTTTCTTTTCCATTGCTACAACCAATTTCAAAACTCAAATTTATAAAGTTTCAACAATTTTCATACTGTTCAAGAAATGTTTACTTTTGTAAACCACTGGACTATTTAATTCCTCTCATGAGAAACGTGCAAATTTTTTAATCTCAATGGAATACTGTTGCATTCACTGGTTTTTAAATATTTTATTATGCAATAAATAGCATAAATTTGTATTCATCATCAGTTAATTATGTTCATATATATATATATATATATATATATATATATATATATATATTGTATCTTTATATATATATTTATATATATATATAAAGATATATATATCTTTATATATATAAAGATATATATATAAAGATACAAGATATATATATATATATATATATATTGTATCTTTATATATATATTTATATATATATAAAGATATATATTATTTATTCTTCTTATGGCAAAATGGATTATTTATTCTTCTTATGGCAAAATGGTAAATTTTCGAAACTCCATGGAATAAGGAATAATATTTACTGTTTTTTTCTATTTTTTATAATATTTGATGATGTAATAAAAAAGTATTTTTTATTACATCATCATCTATTAATTTATTATCGCATCGTCATCTAATAATTGTTTTTCAAGATGACTCGCAGTCCATGGTTTGTTAAAATCACTTTTAAAAATTATGAACACTAGTAGAATGCCATAAAATTTAGTCGCCTACATACAAACAACGGAAATAACCAATGACACTCTGCGACACTGAGAAAGTACAGACCATCTGGACCATTTCCATATGTACAATGACACGGAAAATCCATTTCAACTCTTCTTTTTGTTGAATGAGATAGGTTTGTTTTTTGCGAAATCGTCACTTTCGAGAATTTTGCGGAGAACCATAGTGATATGAGTGATGAACATTCCATCAGGATATTTCAGTGATGGAAATGCGTTTTAAAGGAAAATAGAACCTTGGCATGTTGGCAGACTATTGTTGGAATATAAAAATGGAGATTGACACTCAACACAAGAGGAGTAAGAGGACAAATGTTGTTTAAAATGACAAATCTGTGTTTTGCATTCATAACCAAGAATAATAAACGATGAAAACGATGCTTAATCTAAAAAAAATAAATGTCAGATTTCGTATCAGGAAACTTTTCTTACACCTAAAAACGTTTTATGTGGCATATATATTTTTTAACCTGTAATTTGTTGCACAGTTTTATTAGACACAAGAACATGAAATTTGTTGCACAGTTTTATTAGACATAAGAACATGAAATTTGTTGCATAGTTTTATTAGACATAAAAGCATGAAATTTGTTGCATAGTTTTATTAGACACAAGAACATGAAATTTGTTGCACAGTTTTATTAGACATAAGAACATGAAATTTGTTGCATAGTTTTATTAGGCATAAGAAAATGAAATTTCTTGAACAGTTTTATTTTCCATGAAATTTGTTGCACAGTTTTATTAGACATAAGAGAATGAAATATGTTGCACAGTTTTATTAGACATGAAATTTGTTGACCAGTTTTATTAGAGATAAGAACATGAAATTTGTTGCACAGTTTTATTAGACAAACGAACATGAAATTTGTTGACCAGTTTTATTAGACATGAGATCATGAAATTTACTGAACAGTTTTATTTGCCATGATATTTGTTGCGCAGTTTTATTAGACATGAAATTTGTTGCACAGTTTTATTAGACATGAAATTTGTTGCACAGTTTTATTAGACATGAAATTTGTTGTACAGTTTTATAAGACATGAAATTTGTTGCACAGTTTTATTAGACATGAAATTTGTTGTATAGTTTAATTAGACATTAAATTTGTTGCACAGTTTTATTGGACATGAAATTTGTGTTAAAGTTTTATTAGACATGAAATTTGTTGCACAGTTTTATTAGACATAAGAACAGTAAATTTTTTGAACAGTTTTATTGGACATAAAATTTGTTGCACAGATGTATTAGACATAAGAACATGAAATTTGTTGCACAGTTTTATTAGACATAAGAACAGTAAATTTTTTGAACAGTTTTATTAGACATAAAATTTGTTGCACAGTTGTATTAGACATAAGAACATGAAATTTGTTGCACAGTTTTATTAGACATGAAATTTGTTGCACAGTTTTATTAGACATAAGAACATGAAATTTGTTGAACAGTTTTATTAGACATAAAATTTGTGCACAGTTTTTTTAGAAATGAAATTTGTTGCAGTTTTATTTGACATGAAATTTGTTGCAGTTTTATTACACATGAAATTTATTGCACAGTTTTATTAGACATAAGAACATGAAATTTGTTGAACAGTTTTATTAGCCATGAAATTTGCAATGAAATTTGTTGCACAGTTTTATTAGACATGAAATTTGTTGCACAGTTTTATTAGACATTAAACATGAAATTTGTTGCACAGTTTTATTAGACAAAAACATGAAATTTGTTGCACAGTTTTATTAGACATAAGAACATGAAATTTGTTGAACAGTTTTATAAGACATAAGAACATGAAATTTGTTGAACAGTTTTATTAGACATAAGAACATGAAATTTGTTGCACAGTTTTATTAGACATGAAATTTGTTGCACAGTTTTATTAGGCATTAAATTTGTTGCACAGTTTTATTAGCCATGAAATTTGTTGCACACTTTTATGAGATGATGTAGAACAAATGAAAGATAGTTGAATTCATTAATAAAACTATGCAACAATATGACCAATATGTAGTAGGAGTAATAAACAGTAAAATTGTGTTTCTTTATAATGCGGAATAGATCAGTACTGTTTTAGTACAACTACAATGTTCTAAATTTGATGTTCTTATGTCTAATAAAACTGTTCTAAAAATTTGATGTTCTTATGTCTTATAAAACTGTGACACAAATTTCATGTCTAATAAAACTGTGCAACTAAGTATTTAGATAATTTAACTGGCTGACATCCTAAGAAAAAGTATAAAACTTTGTCACTAATAAAACTGTGCTACAAATTTCATGTTCTTATGTCTAAAAAAACTGTGCAACAAATTTCATGTCTAATAAAACAGTCAAACAAATTTCATGTTCTTATGTCTAATAAAACAGTGCAACAAATTTCATGTTCTTATGTCTAATAAAACTGTGCAACAAATTTTACGTTCTTATGTCTGATAAAACTGTGCAACAAATTTCATATTCTTTTGTCTAATAAAACTGTGCAAAAATTTCATGTTCTTATGTCTAATAAAACTGTGCAACAAATTTCATGTTCTTTTGTCTTATAAAACTGTGCAACAAATTTAATGTCCTTATGTCTAATAAAACTGTGCAAAAAATGTCATGTCTAATAAAACAATGCAACAAATTTAATGCCTAATAAAACTGTGCAACAAATTTCATGTCTAATAAAACTGGTCAACAAATTTCATGTACTTATTTCTAATAAAACTGTGCAACAAATTTCACGTTCTTATGTTTAATACAACTGTGCAACAAATTTCATGTCTAATAAAACTGTGCAACAAATTTAATGTTCTTATGTCTAATAAAACTGTTCAACAAATTTCATGTTCTTATGTCTTATAAAACTGTCCAACAAATTTCATGTTCTTATGTCTAATAAAACAGTGCAACAAATTTCATATTCTTATGTCTAATAAAATTGTGCAAAAAGTTTCATGTTCTTATGTCTAATAAAACTGTGCAACAAATTTCATGTTCTTATGTCTAATAAAACAGTGAAACAAATTTCATGTTCTTATGTCTAATAAAAGTGTGCAACAAATTTCATGTTCTTATGTCTAATAAAACAGTGCAACAAATTTAATATTCTTATGTTTCTTACAAGAACATGAAATTTGTTGCACAGTTGTATTAGCCATGAAATTTGTTGCACAGTTTTATTAGACATGAAATTTCTTCCACAGTTTTATTAGACATGAAATTTGTTGTACAGTTTAATTAGACATTAAATTTGTTGCACAGTTTTATTAGACATGAAATTTGTTGTAAAGTTTTATTAGACATACGAACATGAAATTTGTTGCACAGTTTTATTAGACAAACGAACATGAAATTTGTTGACCAGTTTTATTAGACATAAGTTTTGTTGCACAGTTTTATTAGACATAAGAACATGAAATTTGTTGCACAGTTTTATTAGACATGAAATTTGTTGACCAGTTTTATTAGACATAAGAACATGAAATTTGTTGAGCAGTTTTATTAGACATGAAATTTGTTGCACACTTTTTTAGAAACAAAATTTGTTGCAGTTTTATTAGACATGAAATTTGTTGCACAGTTTTATTAGACATGAAATCTGTTGCACAGTTTTATTTTCCATGAAATTTGTTGCACAGTTTTATTAGACATAAGAACATGAAATTGGTTGCACAGTTTTATTAGACAAAAACATGAAATTTGTAGCACATTTTTATTAGACATAAGAACATGGAATTTGTTGAACAGTTTTATTATACATAAGAACATGAAATTTGTTGCACAGTTTTATTTGCCATGAAATTTGTTGCACAGTTTTATTTGCCATGAAATTTGTCGCACAGTTTTATTGGACATGAAATTTGTGGCACAGTTTTATTAGACATGAAATTTGTTGCACAGTTTTATTAGACACAAAATTTGTTGCACAGTTTTATTAGACATTAAATTTGTTGCACAGTTTTATTAGACATAAGAACATGAAATTTGTTGCACAGTTTTATTAGACATAGGAACGTGAAATTTTTTGAACAGTTTATTAGACAGGAAATTCGTTGCACAGTTTTATTAGACATAAGAACATGCAATTTGTTGAACAGTTTTATTAGACATGAAATTTGTTGCACAATTTATTAGAAATGAAATTTGTTGCACAGTTTTATTAGACATGAAATTTGTTGCAGTTTTATTAGAAATGAAATTTGTTGCACAGTTTTATTAGACATAAAACATGAAATTTGTTGCACAGTTTTATCAGCCATGAAATTTGTTACACAGTTTTATTAGACATGAAATTTGCTGCATAGTTTTATTTTACATAAGAACATTAAATTTGTTGCACAGTTTTATTAGACATAAAACATGAAATTTGTTACACAGTTTTATTAGACATAAGAACATGAAATTTGTTGCACAGTTTTATTAGACATAAGAACATGAAATTTGTTGCACAGTTTTATTAGACATAAGAACATGACATTTGTTGCACAGTTTTATTACACATAAGAACATGAAATTTGTTGAAACGTTTTATTAGACATGAAATGTGTTGCACAGTTTTATTAGACATGGAATGTGTTGCACAGTTTTATTAGACATGAAATTTGTTGCACAGTTTTATTAGACATAAGAACATGCAATTTGTTGAACAGTTTTATTAGACATAAGCATATGAAATTTGTTACACAGTTTTATTAGACATAAGAACATGAAATTTGTTGCACAGTTTTATTAGACATGAAATTTGTTGCACAGTTTTATTAGACATGAAATTTGTTGCACAGTTTTATTAAACATGAAATTTGTTGCACAGTTTTATTAGACATAAGAACATGAAATTTGTTGCACAGTTTCATTAGAAATGAAATTTGTTGATCAGTTTTATTAGACATGAAATTTGTTGCACAGTTGTATTAGACATAAGAACGTGAAATTTGTTGCACAGTTTTATTAGAAATAAGTACATGAAATTTGTTGACCAGTTTTAATAGACATGAAATTTGTTGCACAGTTTTATTAGGCATTAAATTTTTTTCCATTGTTTTATTAGACATGAAATTTTTTGCACAGTTTTATTAGACATAAGGACATGAAATTTGTTGCAAAGTTTGATTAGACATAAGAACATTAAATTTTTTGCACAGTTTTATTAGACATAAGAACATGAAATTTGTTGCACAGTTTTATAAGACAAAAGAACATGAAATTTGTTGCACATTTTTATTAGACATAAGAACATGAAATTTGTTGCACAGTTTTATTAGACAAAAGAATATGAAATTTGTTGCACAGTTTTATTGGACATAAGAACGTGAAATTTGTTGCACAGCTTTATTAGACATAAGAACACGTAATTGTTTGAACAGTTTTATTAGACGTGAAATTTGTTGAACAGTTTTATTAGAAATGAGAATATGAAATTTGTTGCACAGTTTTATTAGACATAAGAACATGAAATTTGGTTAACAGTTTTATTAGACATGAATTTGTTGCACAGCTTTATTAGACATAAGAACATGACATTTGTTGCACAGTTTTATTAGACATAAGAACATGAAATTTGTTGCACAGTTTTTTAGACATGAGAACATGAAATTTGTTGCACAATTTTATTAGACATAAGAATATAAAATTTGTTGAACAGTTTTATTAGTCATAAGAACATGAAATTTGTTGCCCAGTTTTATTAGACATAAGAACACGTAATTGTTTGAACAGTTTTATTAGACGTGAAATTTGTTGAACAGTTTTATTAGACATAAGCATATGAAATTTGTTGCACATTTTTATTAGACATAAGAAGATGAAACTTTTGATCAGTTTTATTAGACATAAGTATAATAAATTTGTTGCACAGTTTTATTAGACATAAGAACATGAAATTTGTTGCACAGTTTCATTAGACATGAAATTTGTTGCACAGTTTTATTAGACATGAAATTTGTTGCACAGTTTTATTAGACATAAGAACATGAAATTTGTTGCACAGTTTCATTAGAAATGAAATTTGTTGATCAGTTTTATTAGACATGAAATTTGTTGCACAGTTGTATTAGACATAAGAACGTGAAATTTGTTGCACAGTTTTATTAGAAATAAGTACATGAAATTTGTTGACCAGTTTTATTAGACATGAAATTTGTTGCACAGTTTTATTAGGCATTAAATTTGTTGCATTGTTTTATTAGACATGAAATTTTTTGCACAGTTTTATTAGACATATGGACATGAAATTTGTTGCAAAGTTTGATTAGACATAAGAACATTAAATTTTTTGCACAGTTTTATTAGACATAAGAACATGAAATTTGTTGCACAGTTGTATAAGACAAAAGAACATGAAATTTGTTGCACATTTTTATTAGACATAAGAACATGAAATTTTTGCACAGTTTTATTAGACAAAAGAATATGAAATTTGTTGCACAGTTTTATTAGACATAAGAACGTAAAATTTGTTGCACAACTTTATTAGACATAAGAACACGTAATTGTTTGAACAGTTTTATTAGACGTGAAATTTGTTGAACAGTTTTATTAGACATAAGAACATGAAATTTGTTGCACAGTTTTATTAGACATAAGAACATGAAATTTGTTGCACAGTTTTATTAGACATGAATTTGTTGCACAGTTTTATTAGACATAAGAACATGACATTTGGTGCACAGTTTTATTAGACATAAGAACAGGAAATTTGTTGAATAGTTTTATTAGACATGACATTTGTTGCACAGTTTTATTAGACATGAGAACATGAAATTTGTTGCACAGTTTTATTAGACATAAGAACATGAAATTTTTTGCAGAATTTTATTAGACATAAGAATATGAAATTTGTTGCACTGTTTTATTAGATATAAGAACATGAAATTTGTTGGACAGTTTTATTAGACATGAAATTTGTTGCACAGTTTTTTTAGTGACAAAATGTTATACTTTTTCTTAGAATGTCAGCCAGTTAAGTTATCTAAATACTTAGTTGCACAGTTTTATTAGACATGAAATTTGTGTCACAGTTTTATTAGACATAAGAACATCAAATTTGTTGAACAGTTTTATTAGACATAAGAACATCAAATTTAGAACATTGTAGTTGTACTAAAACAGTACTGATGTATTCCGCATTATAAAGAAACACAATTTTACTGTTTATTACTCCTACTACAGATGGGTCATATTGTTGAACAGTTTAATTAATGAATTCAACTATCTTTCATTTGTTCTACATCATCTTGCCTCTCATCTACCGTCTCTCACCACATCCTCTCTTCTTTTATACTCGGCCCACCACTCCTTCCTCACACGAACACCCTTCTGGCCTCCCACTTTTCTCTGCGCATCCCCTCACTTGCCTGGATCACATTCCAAGCACCACTGTATTGTTTTCTTTTTAATAAAGCTTATCTACACTTGATGATTAATGTCATTTGAATCGACCAAAATATCAGTTCACTTTCAATGATATGTTTGTGTTTTTATTTCTATTCTTCTGTTGACATGTTTATCCATTATTCAATATGCTATGAGGGGCGTGCAATAAGTAATGCCCCTGACACTCTTCTCATAGGAGTAGAGCAACGAAACTTGGCACAGTTATTAGTCTTTCTCTACATAGGAAGCACCCAGAGTTATGCATTTCTCCCATAGTTTGATGCAGCTCAGGAGACCGTTTGTGTAGAACACCCCATGTTGGCCCTTCAACCACGACGTGACTCCAGAAATCAAGGCTGCATCATCTGGGAAACGCTTTCCTTTCAAAAACAACTTCATAGCTGGGAAGAGGTGAAAGTCAGAGGGTGCAAGGTCAGGAGAGTAGGGAGGATGGGGAAGGATTTCATAACCACATGCCCGTGCTTCTAATCTGGCGACATGCGACTTGTGGACTGGAGCGTTGTCCTGCATGAGGAGGGTACCTTTGCTGATCTTGCCCCGCCTATTGATTTTGATAGCTTCCCGTAATTTCCTCAAAAGTGAAGCATAATATGTCATCACTACTCCATCCTGGTCCCAGAAGACTGTGAGCATGACCTTGCAAGTGGAGGTCTGCACTCTTGCCTTTTTTGGAGGTGGTGAGTCCAAGTGCTTCCATTGCATTGACTGGGTTTTGGTCTCTGGATCATAGTGATGGACCCAGGTTTCATCCTGTGTAATCAGTCTTTTGAAAAACTGTAACTCATCTTCTTGGCACATCTCCAAATTCATCCTTGAGCACCTGTCGTGTTCTCGCTTCTGGAATGGTGTGAACAACCTGGGAATCCATCTGACAGACACTTTATTCATATGCAAATGGTCATGAATGATAGTTTCCACAGAACCTGTCCTAATCTTTCAAGATGTCAATCTTGGACTATTTGACGAATAGTAATGCGCCAATCTTCCAAAATGGCAGCCTCAACTTGACGGACAGATGCCTCATCAATGGCAGAACGGGGGCGACCAGGTCTGAGAGCTGTTTCCATAGACTTCCGGCCATGTTTGAATTCACGATGCCAGCGTTTTACAAGGTCATATGATGGGGCATTATCACCATAAGTTTCTTTCATTTCATAAAAAGTCTCCTGTGGTGTGCGTCCTTTCAAATACAAAAATCGGATCACGGTTCGACATTCAACAGGCTCCATTTCACACCTGACTCAGTCCAAACAACTGTAAAACAGAAACCACAATCAGTTCAGAGCTGTAATTTGCCACATAATCCGTAGGGATATAAATCATTGCACGTGAAAAATTTCAGCTAAATCAGACAACTGGAAGTGGGCCAGAGCCATTACTTATTGCACGCCCCTCATAAACATTTTTTCTTTTTTTTATCGAAATTTTATTTCATGTTTTAAACGCTCTAATGGAAGCTTCTGTAAAGGATTTTTGTTATTATAGCTACAATGTAAAATGGGCTGTTAACAACTTTCGTTGTAATCGGTACTAACTAAAAATCAAAACTAACCACAGAACACGCCAGAAACATATACACATATATATATAGAGAGAGAAATGATAAAAAAAGGAACAAACCAAATTATGTGTTCATTAACGTTTCATCAAATGCTATTATTACTCCTACTATAGATTTATTATGTTTTATTTTTGATTTTATGAATGTCATTTTTATTTAATTAAATGTTTCACTTTTTCATATTTTAATTAGACATACAGTAAAGAATACATCACATTTTATCCAAGAATTGCTTGAATAAAAAAAAATATTCTCCTGTATTTACATTCACATTTTTACGGTGAAATTTTCTTTTTGTTTGAATAAAAATAAAATAGCATTAATTGATTTACACTAATTTCGCATTACGCTCGATTAAAACCTGAAAAATAACAGGATATCTTATTGATCTAAATTTTTTATTACTGATATCTTTTATTGAAAATCCTATTTATTAAGCAAATATTTTGATCTTTCTTTCAGTAATTTTGGATTTCATAGGATAACGCAGGAGTAGCTTGTTTTGATGCAATTCTTATCTAATTGATGAAGGCTATGTCGAGACAACTTTTTTATTTCAATTCAAGCTAGGCTGAAAAGCTGCTGAAACAGCTCGCAATATCAACAGAGCGTTTGACCCAGGGACCATTACTAAACGCACAACACAACAGTGGTTTAAGAAATTTCGTGGCGGCAATGAGAGTCTCGAAGATGATGCGCATAGTGATCGGTCATCAGATGTTGCCAATGATCAATTAAGTGCCTTGTTGAAGCCAATCCATGCACAACTGTTCGAGAACTTGCTTCTGAATTAGATGTAACGTATACGCCGATTCCAACGACTTGAGAAAGACTGGAAAGACAAAATACTTGATAAATAGGTGGCTCATGAATTGAACAACAACCGAAAGTAACGCTGTTATGAAGTGTATAATTTTCCCCTTTTTACGCAACAAAACGACCCGTTTCTCGACCGGGTTGTGACTTGCGATGACAAGTGGCTTCCTTTTGACAACAAGCTCAACGGGTTGACGCTGACGAAGCCCCACGACACTTTCCGAAGCCAAAGTTGCACCTGAAGAAGGTCATCATGACTGTTTGGTAGTCTACGACCAGTCTCATCTATTACAGTTCTTTTTAGTGCAGGCGAAAGCATTACGGCAAATAGTACTGTCAACAAATGGATTCAATGTATCAGATAACTTCGATAACAACACCCGGCATTAGTCAACACAAAAGGCCCAATTCTCCTCCACAAAATTGCCCGACTCCACGTTGCTAAACCGATCCTGCAGAAGTTGGACGAATTGGGCAACAAAACTCTACCTCATCTGCCATACTCTCCAGACCTCTCACCTATCGACTACCACTTTTTCAAACATCTTGACAACTTTCTGCATGACAAATGGTTAAAAAATCTAAGCGATATCAAAAACGTCTTCAGCGACTTCATCGCCATCAAAACGCAAGACTTTTACGTTACTGACATAAATCCACTTGTTTTGCGTTGGCAAAAGTGTGTTGATTCTGATGGTACTTATTTCGATTAATAATTTTTTTGTTTGGGCCGTAATTTGTTCACCTGAATTTAAGTTAAAAACTGCAAGAACTTTCTTGTCAACCTGATATTTTCTCTCACAATTATTTGGACTCAATCACTCACTTTGTGGCCACCCACCCTCGCTCTGAATTGAGATCCGTAGTTATTAAATGTGGAGGAGTCGATTCGCAGATAGATCCTCCTAACATTTAGGTTTGTTCATCGTTATCTAGGTTTTAAATATATCTATCTCACAATCTATCTTTCTCTTTCCAATTAAGTTGTTTCGTCATATTCTCTCTCTCCCTCCCTCCCTCCCTCTCTCTCTCTCTTTATTCATCAATTTATCTGTTATGTATTCATCGATTTTTCTTTTTCAGCTCTCATATAAGTACACACTTACCAATATTTGTTTTATTTCCTCCGACATTTACCCATCTGCCTCCTTCTGTTTTTCCCTATGGTCTTCTCCTCCCTTCATCGTTTTCTAAATCAGAATCTCTTCCAGATTTCCGCCCAATATAACATGTGTGTGCATATATATATATATATATATATATATATATATATATATATATATATATATATATATATATCAACAGAGAGAACATGTCAGGCTATATAACGCAGTCCACCGCGGAAGTGGAAACACTTTCCCTCTTTCACTAAGTTTCTTCTCATGCTTCCAATTATTTATACACCCAGACCATAACTCCCGCCACGCCCCCAGCATCGGCTATGATACAACCCAATATTACAGCATCACCGGCAGCTGCCTAATGGAATTCCATTGACCATTTATTTATGGGCTTCTCGTTCGTGATTGGATTATCCATCTAATTAAAAACCAGTCGATTTAGCTGGAATGTCTTGTCGCAAAACATACAGGTCACTGGTCACTAAAGCCACGACTTTCAAGTTGAAATAACCCAATAGGAAATGCTTGCCTATTAAGTAATCTTCCGAAAGTCCGACTTTTTATTCAGTTTCAACCATATCTCTTTTTATCCTCTTCTTTATTATTCTCTCCATTCTTTTCTCGCTTTTCGTTCGTTTATTATTTCTTTCTTAATCTTTTAATTCTTTTTTTTTTTGCAACCTGTTTATTTTAGTATCCTCATTTCTTCTTCCTTTCTTTCTTAAATTTTCTTTAACATTTTTCTTAAGTTTTTTCTTGACCTTTTTCTTTCTTAACCTTTTTTATTTCTTATTTTTTCTTTTTTTTAACTTTCTTCTTTTTTTAACTTTTTCTTTTTTAACTTTCTTCTTTTTTAACTTTATTCTTTTTTAAGTTTTTCTTTTTAAGTTTTTCTTTTTTCTTTTTAACTTTTATAATATTTTTCATTGTTTTGATTTACTTTTTTTATCCTATTTTAACATTCATTGTTTTGTTTCATATTTTCATTTTCTTTGTTTTACATCGTTATTGTTTTTTAATCTTTCGTTTTTCTTTTCATTTGATTTTGTATTTTTTTATATTTCTTGGTTATTATGAATTTTCTCTTTTTCTCTTTCTTATTTCAATTTTCGAACATTCTTTCTTTTTGCCATCTTTCTTTTGTAATTTTTAATTCTATTTCTTTTTGCTTTTTCCTCATTGCTTTCATTTTCTCTCTTTTTGCTTTATCTATTTTCTTCATAATTTCCAATTTTAGTATTTATTTTCTGTCCTTCTTTTGTTTTTGCATTTTCTTTAAGATTTTATTTTCAGTTTTCGTTTTGTTGTCTTCTTTTATTTCTTTATGTTGAATTTATTTATTTATATATTTATTTATTTCATTTCTTTCGGTCATTTATTGATTATTTTTAATTTTTTATATTTTCCCTTTTTCTTTATTTTCATTAATTTGCTTTTTTTTTGTATATTTTCCTTCATTTTTTATTTTTTTTTGTCTCACTTTTGTTAACTTATTTTCAATTTTAATATTCTTTTTGAATCTTTTTCGTCTTCTCTTTTTCTTTATTTTTTTATCTTTCTTTCATATTGTCTTTTCTTTTAGTTTCTAGCCTTTCCTTATTTCCTTCTTTCCTTTTTAATTTATTTCACTAGATCTTTAGTTTTTAATTGGTCTTTATTTCATTCTTTCTTTTTTCCCTTATTTTCCCCATCCATTTCTTTATCTTTTACTTTTTTGATTTTCCTTTAGTCTTTGTTTTTCTTTTTTTTCATCTTCATCTTTACTTATTATTCCCCCTTATCTATTTCCTGTTTCAGTTTTTCTCCAAAAATGGCCTATTATTCCTTTCACATTTAGCTTGAATGCATTTCAGTTATTTCCAACAAACCGATTCTTTTCCATTTACATAAATTCCACCTATCCGATTCTGCATTCACTCCTTAATACAATCAATAAGCCATTCTTTCCCAATGTCAGACATTTTCTTTCTTTTCCTCCATTTTCCAATTTCAATAATATTTATCTTTGCATTATCAATTCTCGTTTGCTTTTACCCATTTACATTTCGCCTTTATTCCTCAAAATAAACCAAGAAAAATAACCATACATTATTTGGAGAAAAAAAATAAAGTCCGGCTCCCTTCATAAATTACTTAAACTAAGTTTTCAATTTTTTGTTTATTTATTCCAAGTTTGCAAAAATAATAGTACATTCGCTTCCGTTCAATATTTAGTGGCCATATATGTGACTTATTTCGATAACTCAAATAAATTTTGCCAGAGGCAAAATATTTTAATATTCTTCCAGAACTATATCACCCTATCTTGTAAAACATCAACCAATCCATTTTTGAAAATTTTTATTAGGTTTTTCTTCTATTAGAGAGATTTTAAAAATAAATTTTCAAATAATTACTCTTGCTTTTCAAACATTTAAGAAAAAATATTTGGTATGCCAAAAAAATATGTTTCTAATTTAAGCTACCAAATATTTTTTTTCCTCTTTTGCTCTTCTTATTTTAATTTTGTTTCTTTTTCTTCCATTCTTTTTTAACTTGTCGGCCATATTTGTTTCTTTTTCTTCCATTCTTTTTTAACTTGTCGGCCATATTTGTTTCTTTTTTCATTTTAACTTCAAAGCCATGTTTCACTTTTATAAAAACAACCTTTTCCCCTTTACACCAAAACCGAAATATTTTATTGTTGTTTTATTATGTTTCCCTTCACCCAGATGCCAAGCTATGGCATGCATTTTACGTAATATTTTATTGATATTTTCTAAGCGTAATAATAGATGGAAATAATGATAGTACAGTACAAGCTATTATGGTTACTTGGAAAGATACGAGCCGTACGCATTATTTAACAGCAAACGCAGAAATAAAGCAGGCATATTATTGGACATGAACAGAATACTGCTGTTATCTATCCATATATATTTCCTCCTTTCTGCTCTTGTCTCAATACAGCGGTGCATACTAAATGCACAAGATTTTCTCAGAGTTATGGCTCTCTTCTTTTCTTTCCTATTTTTTTTTCAACCAACTTATCTTGTAAATTTAAAAGTGACATGAAATACCTTTTCCTT
Organism: Euprymna scolopes; assembly: GCF_053919585.1. Classification (NCBI taxonomy): domain Eukaryota; kingdom Metazoa; phylum Mollusca; class Cephalopoda; order Sepiida; family Sepiolidae; genus Euprymna; species Euprymna scolopes. Next base: position 33,852,878 of record NC_136487.1, read on the forward strand.
CTGTTCCCTTTCATCTCTGATTTGGCTCGTTTGAGTTTTGTCTAATTTATCCTTATAACTCTAATTGTTGCAACCAGATCAGGCTGTCTGAGGATACCGACTTCCTGGCTCAAAATGCCCCAAACATTAATGTTATTTTTTTTTCATTTCCTCTTTGCAAAACTTAATCATACTCCCCCTTCTCTCTCTTTCTCTCTCTCTCTCCCACACACATACGCATATACGCATACACACGCACGCAGGCACACACACACACACACACACACACACACACACACACACACACACACACACACACACATATACTGATACTATCAGATCAGGCTATCTGAAGATACCGACTTCTTGACCCCAAATGCACTAAACATTGATGTTATTGTTTTTTCCTCTCCTCTTTGCAAAACTTAATCATAATCTCTCTCTCTCTCTCTCTCTCTCTCACACACACACACACACATACACACACGCGTGCGTGCGCACACACACACGCACGCACACACACACACACACACTCTGATACTATCAGGATCAGGCTATCTGAAGATACCGACTTCCTGACCTAAATTTCACCAGACAATTAGGTTATTGTTTTTTCTTTCCATTTCTTTTGTGAACCCGATTGTGTTCTGCAAAGTCAAAAAAGAAAAAACAAAACAATTTTGCTCTTAAAAACAACCAAACCAAACACGGTGAATAAATATTTGAAAACATAAAGAACTTGAAGCCTGTACCTTTTTTTCTAAAATTACTGGATTCGGCATTAAATAAACCGAAAAGAGTTGATATCTCATAAAACAACTGAACCAAACCTTATATCTCGCAGGTTTATATTATTTCTTGTAAACAGATTTTAAATAACATCATCACTCATTTCTGGGGAAATTTTTGATAATGAAAGTGAACAAAATATCATAATTTAATTATATTGATGTGGAAAGATGAATCCCAAGATTTGTGTGAATTTGATGATGATTAAGTCCACCTTCAGATCTGTAAAACTGAGAATTCTAATGCCTTTATGGCTAGTGTCATATTTAAATAGTGTAGATATATTGATATCTAAAGCACAAAAATGTCAATGGATGTAAAATAGCAATGTAATGAACTTGGATGTCTTTTGTCACAAGGTTTACTGTGTAAAGAGATGAGCGAGCTGTTGTTTTACATTACATTTAAACTCTGCATGTCAGTACATTGAGAGGAGCAGTCATAGAGAAGAAACAATTAGAGTATATCTGACATTGGGAAAGAATGGCTTATTGATCGTTTAAGGCCTTGGGGACTTTTTTTTTTTTACACAGTGATCACCAACTTATCAAGGCCCGGAAGCCACTCAGGGATAAGGGTTATTGCAAGTACATTACGTTAGTGTGGAGATTTGATGAAGTGTTTAATTAAGGGGGCGGTTCATTAGGAATTTGTTAACATTGGACTTGAAGACATCCAAGTTGTAGTCCGGAGGGAAGCAGGCAGACGGAACAGAGTTCCACAGGCGTGCAGTTCTAAGAAAGAAGCTTTGTTCATGGAATCCGCGTTTTGATTTAGGCACAGATATAGAGTGGGGGAAATTTTTCACAGTTGATTCAGCTAGACGGGTGTTTTTCGTGAAAGATTGGCGAGGGGGGGAGCAGAGATTGGAGTTCAGATTGGGGCTAAATGAGGAGGGGCAAATGATGGACTTAGTCATTTCTTTTTTTGCATGGTGCAGAACTTAAATTTACATATGTTAAGGCGTAAAACTGCACCGTTTGTTCATTTTCACCAGGATTTGACGCCCCCTGGAAATTTTTTGGGCTGAATGGCGGGGGTGGGGGCAATGCTGAACTTAGTCATTTTTTTATGCCTCGTTCACTGTGCACTCACGGGGGACCATGCATGCTTCACTTGTTTTATTATTTTTCCATTTGGTATTGTTGTTAAGATTTGATCATCGGTGATGTGCGGTTGGCGTCATGTTCCGGGCACAGCCGAGTGGACGCTTAGATATGGCCAGTTTAAAATCTGAACAAGTACCGTGTATTCTTATATATAATTTACCAGGGAAGATAATGTAAAGGTTCTCGAATCTTTAAGTGCTATGAAAGCATAACTTCCATAAAATTTCAGATATATCTTGTTTTTATGAAATTTAAATTTCCTTTTGAAATTGTCATTTTCTATTCCCTGCAACCTCTTTCTCACAGAAGAGATGTTGTAAGTTTGTCTCTGCTTTATCGTTATTTTCATGGCAAGTGCTTGACTGAGCTCAAATCTATGGTGCCCCCCTCGCCAAACTTTCACAAGAAACGCCCGTCTAGCAGAAAACACTATCAACAATTTCCCCCACTCTTTATCTGTGCCTAAACCTAAACGTAGATTCCATGAACAAAGCTTCTTTCTTAGAACTGCACGCCTGTGGTATTGTCTTCCGTTTTCCTGCTTTCCGGCTGACTAAAATATGGTTGTCTTCAAGACTAACGTAAACGAGTTTTTGATGAGCCGTTCCATATAAGTTAACAAATTTACTGAATTTCCATTACTAACAATTACTATATTGTGCAATTTCTACTGTATACTCTTTAACCCTTATCCTCGAGTGGCCTCTTGCCTTGATAAGTGGTGATGCCTATGAAAAAAATCCTATGTACACATTCTTATGGGAAGAAAAATGGAAGTGATCCTAAATCTCTAAGTGAATCTAAGAGAACTATAGTGACTGAACCTATTTTAAACGATTAAATATATCATATTTTGATGAAATGCATATCAAATACATAAAATTATCTTTTTAACATAGTAGAGAGTGCTCACCTTCTTTACAGCAGCTTTGGCAATGTCTTTAATGCATTTGCTCCAATTCATGTTGTCTATGAATGTTAAGTTAAGTAGTTTGAATGATAAGCTCTCAAATAGTGTCATCACTCATGTTTCCTGTAATTGTTAAAGGAAAGAAGCTTAATCTTAGTAGCAGTAAGTTTTACCATCCATTTATGTACTCATTCTATTACTCTTACGAGTCTTATTTTAAAAATCGACTTAATAAATATTTGACTTTTTTAGCTGAGAAAGTAGCAGATTGATAACATCGAGTGTAATGTTTCGATTCTACCCGTCAATATTAGAGTATATATTTTTCGTTTTTTTAATATGATAAAATTTAAGAATTTTGATATATTTAATAGGTAACTATTATACTCGTCTGTTTGTCTGTCTCTCTCTCCCTTTACCTTTAAATATATATATATATATATATATATATATATAATTTTTTTAAGCCAAAGACAATGCGGGGGGAAAAACCGGAATTATGAAAGTAAAGAAAGAAAAACAAACAAATGTCTAGCCTTTATTCGTCTATCTTTCCTCACCTCAATGTATAATTATTTATAACCAAGTTGCTGGTATGTCCAGTGTATATAAAGTCCGTGGGTGGTATGGAACTTTCATTAATTTCGAGAGAAAGGGATCTCTCTTTTTCAAAAGACAAAAGTGGATTCAAGATGGCAGAAAAGAACGCGACTGGACTGCAGAAACAGGGCAGGGTCAGTTAGGCAGTGGGGGGTAATTTTATTATATATATATATATATATATATATATATATATATATATATATATGTATATATACGTGTGTGTGTGTGTGTTTTTGTTTATGGACTTCTTCCAAATACTAACAACCATTTCTGTAAGGTCTGGCGTGGCTGTTGGATCGTAAACATGGTCCAATATCCGAAACATATGTAACAAAACAGATAAAACGGTAATAAAAAAATAAAACACATATTTGCTCTGCAATAGTATTGAGCACTCTCTTCAAGTTTTTACTAATTATCAGTTTTACTATATATATATCTATATATATGAAAATGTAATTCTTGGTTCGTTCAAAGTTTATACAACCATATTTCTACATTACCAATTTATTTGAAATTTTCAGACAACCCATCTTTAGAGTCCAGGGATGTTTTTATGTTATTAAAATAAATTTACATCGCCAATTATTAAAATATTAAATAAAATAAATATATTGTCGTAAGCCGTCAGTGCGAACCTGTTTTGTTGATAGAACTGAACTTCCGCTTTGATTCATTTCATACCTACGAATTGACGAAACGAATAAGAAATTTCATTTTCTGTTTACTTGATAAGTAAAAAAAAAGAAACAAACAAAAAAAAAAACAATTCATTTGTTTATCTTCCAAATTTTTTAATTTGAACATTTTTTCTTTATTATATCAGGCAAAAAAAAAGTTTGTCGCTTGCTTTTTGAGTCGGAGTCGTTTTTTTGTTTTTTTTTGTTTTTGTTTTTTTTTGTATTTTCGATAGAAGAAAATATGAACTTTTTTTAAATTATTAACACTTGGTAACTAGCTTAAATAATATTTGGTGCTAATGCAGAGAGTGGTACGCGCTATTTTTTAAATCGTATTTCCAGGTTTAATTAAAGTTTTATTATATGTTTTTTTATTCAATTGTGAGGTTAAAATACAGATTAGGTACAAAACACCCTCCCCTCCCCATGTTAAGAATGGCTTTTAAATAATAACGTTATTATTTCGGCACAGATCGCTCTCAGCATGAGTACCGTACTTTCACCTAACAATTTAATAAACAAAACATGGTACTTATGCAGAGAAAGTACCGTGCTAAAATAATAACATTATTTGGAAAGCCATTCCTAACATGGGGAGGGCGTTTTGTAACTATTCTATACTTTCACCTAAAAATTTAATAAACAAAACATGGTACTTATGCAGAGAAGGTACCGTGCTGAAATAATGCTATTAAGAAAGCCATTCTTAACATGGGAAAGGGAGAATGTTCTGTAACTATTTTATACTTTCACCTAACAATTTGATAAACAAAAGATAGTACTACCGTTATTTAGAAAGCTATTCTTAACATGGGGAAGGGAGTCTTGCATCTATTCTATACTTTCACCTAACAGTTTAATAAACAAAAAATAGATAGTACGTATGCATAGAAAATACCGTGCTGAAATAATGTTATTTAGAAAGACATTCTTAACATGGTGATGGTATTTTGTAACTATTCTGTCCTTTCACCTAACAATTTAAAAACAAAACATGGTACTTATGCAGAGAAGCTACCCTGCTGAAATAATGATGTTATTATTTAGAAAGCCATTCTTAACATGGGAATAGGGGTGTTTTGTAACTATTCTGGACTTTCACCTAACAATTTAATAAACAAAACATGGTACGTATGCAGAGAAAGTACCGTGCTAAAATAATAACGTTATTTAGAAAGCCATTCTTAACATGGGGAGGACGTTTTGTAACTATTCTATACTTTCACCTAACAATTAAATAAACAAAACATGGTACTTATGCAGAGAAGGTACCGTGCTGAAATAATGCTATTAAGAAAGCCATTTTTAACATGGGAAAGAGGGAGTGTTCTGTAACTATTTTATACTTTCACCTAACAATTTAATAAACAAAAGATAGTACTTATGCAGAGAAGGTACCGTGCTGAAATAATACCGTTATTTAGAAAGCTATTATTAACATGGGGAGGGAGTTTTGCACCTATTCTATACTTTCACCTAACGATTTAATGAACAAAAATAGATAGTACATATGCATAGAAAATACCGTGCTGAAATAATGTTATTTAGAAAGACATTCTTAACATGGTGATGGTATTTTGTAACTATTCTGTCCTTTCACCTAACAATTTAAAAACAAAACATGGTACTTATGCAGAGAAGCTACCCTGCTGAAATAATAACGTTATTATTTAGAAAGCCATTCTTAACATGGGAATAGGGGTGTTTTGTAACTATTCTGGACTTTCACCTAACAATTTAATAAACAAAAGTTAAACTTAAGCAGACAAGGAACATTACTGAAGCATTAACATTATTTAGAAAACCATTCTTAACATGGGGAGGGAGGATGTTTTCTAACTATTCTGTACTTTCGGTGCTAATGCAGAGAGTGATCCGTGCTATTTTTTAAATCGTATTTCCACGTTTAATTAAAGTTTTATATGTTTTTTATTCAATTGTAAGGTTAAAGTACAGATAAGGTACAGACCCCCTCCCCTCCCCATGTCAAGAATGGCTTTTAAAATAATAACGTTATTATTTCGGCACGGATCACTTTCTGCATGAATACCGATTAATCTTTTGTTCTTTGCTTTTTTTTACCATATGTTTTTTTTTAAGAAAACCTTTTTTTAACAAAAATTGAAAGTGCACGTCTTTTCTTTTCTTTTTACAGAAGTTGTTTTTATATGAGAAAATATGAATGCTTTTAAAGAAATAGGGTACTCGTGCACTTATTGATCCATGCTGAAATATTAACGTTATTATTTAAAAAGCCATTCTTAACATGGGGAGAAGAGGGTGTTTTGTACCCATTCTGTACTTTAACCTTACAATTGAATAAAAAAACGGTAAATTTTTAGATTAGGTCCACCTCCACAATTTTCTTTTAAATTACGACTTTTATAGGTTTTTGACTATGCTGAATACGGAAATCGCATTGAAATTTTGCAAAAATAAGTAGTTATCGAGATATTAAAAATTTGTATAATGCATTGTAATCTCTGGCAGCCATATTTTTTACACGCTTGAGCGCGTCATAAACAAATCTACGCGCTTAACAAAGATGGCCGCCAAAGAATACAATGCATAAAACAACTATTTATATCTCGATAACTACTTATTTCAGCAAAATTTCAATGCGATTTCTGTATTCAGCATAGTCGGAAACCTTTAAAAGTCGTCATTTAAAAGAAAATTGTGGAGGTGGACCTAATCTAAAAAAATACCAAAAAAACATAAAACTTTAATTAAACTTGGAAATACGATTTAAAAAAATAGCGCGGATCAGTAAGTGCATTAGCACCCATTAATCGACTAACGTGACCTTATTGCCAAATAAGGTCCGGCTACAATGTTGAACGCGTCGTTCACATTGTTTTTTTTGTTTTTGTTTTTCAAGTTAAATTCAACTTTCACAATATCTTTTTATTTTTTTTTATAATTTAACACTATCTTTTTTTTTAATAATTTAGTTAAAAAAGCACAGAATAGTTACAAAACACCATCCCCTCTCTATGGTAAGAATGGCTGAAAAAAAATATTAGGTACTCATGTAGAGAGTGATCCGTGCTGAAATAATAACGTTATTATTTAAAAAGCCATTCTTAACATGAGGAGGGGAGGGTGTTTTGTATCTATTCTGTACTTTAACCTTACAATTAAATAAACATATCATAAAACTTTAATTAAACTTGGAAATACAATTTAAAAAATAGCATGGATCAGTAAGTTCATTAGCACCAGAAATTGTTAGGTGAAATACAGAAAAGTTTCTACCAAGAAAACCATTATTTTATTTTATTTTTTTTGCTATTCTTACCAAGGGGAGGGGATGGTGTTTTGTCACTATTCTATGCTTTCAACTAACAATTTATTAAAAAAACAAAAGGTAAATTTTCACATTAGGTCCACCTCCACAATTTTTAACATGAGTAGGTTGGGGGATGTTTATTCTGAAAGCCGTTCTTAACATGGGGAGAATGGTGGTATTTATTCCAAAAGCCGTTTTTAAAAGACTAAAGACAGGTAAAAGGTTAAAACATGTGGTTAGGCATGGGTGTTGTTTATTCCGAAAGGCGTTCTTAATATGGGGAGGTTGGGAGCGTTTATTCATGGCCGTCAGTGAATTATAGTGCATAGTACAGGTCTTTATATCTCGAAAACTAATTGCCTCTGCAAATTTTAAATGAGATTTTCTTAGTCAGCATAGTCGAAAATTGTGGAGGTGGACCTAATGTAAAAAAAATACCCTCCCCCCAAAAAGATATTGTGAAATTTAAATTTAAGTGTGGTACTAAAAATAAAATTAGACAGAAAAATACACCTTTGGGTTTGTACTTGCACAAAGACTTGAAAAAGTTGTCAACAAAAACAAATATATAACAAGTAAATATTTTCAAAGGCAAGATAAGTTACTTTTCTACCTAATTGGATAATTTTTAGTGTTTTTATTGGGTTTGTACTACTGTACATATAGATTCGAAAAAGTTGTCAAAAATAAATGTATAACCTATTATCAAAGGCAAGATATGTTACTTTATTACCAAAATGGATAATTTCTTTGTTTTTTTTAATGTAAAATGGTTATTCGGCTAAAAAAACACAGCGTTTACTGCTATATTTGAAAATTACAAATGGCGGCAGACTGTGTTAAACACATTAGGTTTAGGAAAATGAGTTAAAACTAAAAAACTATACAAAATACTGTAAAAAACCACCGAATACATGTCTGCCTATGTCACGGTAATATATATTGAGTGGGTTCCTGACAGTATTTTGTATAGTTTTTTAATGTTAACTCATTTTCCCAAACTCAACGTGTTCAACAGTTTGCCGCCATTTGTATTTTTCAAATATACAGATAAACACTACATGTTTTCGAACCGATTAAACATTTTACACTAAATAAAAACACTAAAATCTTATCCAGTTAGGTAGAAAAGTAACTTATTTTGCCTTGATAACATTTATTTGTTATATTTATTTTTTAACAACTTTTTCGTTTCTGTGTTTAGTAATACAAACCCGTTTTATTTACTATAACATTTAGTCGGCTCGAAAAACAGTGTTTATCAATGTATTTGAAAAATACAAACGGTGACGGACACTGTTGATGTCAAGTTTGAGAAAATGATTTAAAACTAAAAAACTATACAAAATACTATCAGAAACCCACCGAATATGTCAGCCTATGTCACAATAACATATAATCAGTAGGTGTTTGACACTGTTTTGTATAGTTTTTAACTGATTTTCCCAAACTTAACGTATTCAACAGAGTCCGCGACCATTCATCTTTTTCAAATACATAGATAAACACTGAATGTTTTGAGCCAATTAAAAATTTTACATTAAATAAAAACGCTAAAAAAATTATCCAGTTAGATAGAAACGTAATTTATTTTACCTTTGCTTTCATTTATTCGTTTTTGGATAACTTTTTCGAATCTGTGTATAGTACCCCCCCCTTACCCAAATATTATTTGAAAACTCACATTTTTGAATACAATAAAAAAGAAAACTATTTAGCGTTTCAACGTTTTAGCAACTTTCGGCTTAATCCACTGAATGTTGGTCGAGCCCAAGCCAAGAATGATGGTAACTCCCAAGGATTCGGATTCAATTCTGCAAGAGTACCATTTTTTTTTTTCATTTTCGCCTTTTTTTTTTTTTTTACTTTTTGTAGTGGATTGCTGTACTAAGAATATAAGAAACATGCCTTTTCTCTTTTTATTAGAATTTTCCATTACACGAAATTAAGCCACAGCAACGCGTGGCAGGGTACAGCTAGTATATATATGTACATATATATATATATATATATATATATATATATATATATATATATATATATATATCACTCTCTATGTATCTACTGATATATATGTATGTACGTAATACAGAGTACACTTCTCTACTGTGTGAATGTTTGTTCCTAAAAACACATGCATTTTAATTTCAGTATAAGCGTATTTACATGTATGATTTGCATGTGAAAATAATGGAAATAGTTTTGCGTCTCTAGCTGCATATTAATGAAAGTTTTTTTTACATGTTGCACAATAAAATTAATCTATTTATAAGCGTTAAGAGGTTTTTTATGAATAGGTCAGTGGGTTTTATGATGCATATGATGCTATTCCACAATTTAACCCGAGCGGCGCCGGATAATCCTACAAATATCATATGAACAAAATATAAAAGTCAACAAAACAATTATTTGTTATTCATTTAATACCTTTTATACATAGAGTTAATTGGGGATGATATAAATAATCAAAGAACTTCAATGTAGAATAGTTTTATTATATAATGCAATTCAGATAGATTATAGAAACAGAGTAAAAATCAAGAAAACAATTTTTTAGATCAAAATTGGTAATCAGTTGCATTAGTCGAATTTCTAAATTTATATTGGTTGTTATTTTCACAATGTTTCCGCCCATGTTACCTCCGACCTTCTTCGAGGCTATAAAGAATTTCGAACTGAACTCTTTATTTAAATCAAATGGGCAAATGATACAATGGATAAAGGTGTTGAGTGACAAACAGTTCTAAGTGAAAATTTCTTGGAGATTGAAGATTCAATCCTCACTAAAGGCGATAATAAGTAAGAATAACATAATAATTAACTCAGTTATGGCACATAGAACGAGAACAATCTCTTGATTTATTCTAATGTTGAGTTACTCTTCACATAAATTCAATCACAGACATACGGCTGTTTATCAAAACCCCATCTATTTTTCCAGTCAATAATCCGCAGCAACAAGCAAGGGAGATCACTTCAAGAACACAACACAAAGAATAGAACTTTTTTATTTTAATATTAGGGAAACAACTTAACACAGTCTACCATCGTGAATGAAATAACAATTTTTGGAGTTTTCGACTAACTTATGATAATATTGTAGTAGAATTGTAAGCATATAGTCCGATCAAATATGGAATGCACAAATGAAAGGAAATCTCTTTAACATTAAACGGAAAATGATAATTTGAATCTGAAGAAAATTGCAGGAAATAATTCACTTCTAATCATTAAGCAAGATCTCTCGTGAAGGAATAATATTATGCATTACTAATGGAGACATTAGATCTGTAATAATGTCAATAATTCGAAATGAATATTTGACAAATAGCAAAAGTGAAAAAATCACTGGAGGAGGAGAAGGGCTAAAAATACAGATATCAACATTCTGTCATCAGACACATTTATGCAATGAACATATTAACGACCATGCTTGTTTATTTGAAGACCAGAAGAAGAATCAAGCATATTTCAGAATATCTGTATTTTTTAGTGATATTTATAGTTAGTCATATTGTTTTTAAAATATAATTATCCACTGACACGTGTTTCGTCGTCTACGACTCATCAGAGTGAAACACGTGTCAGTAGATAATTATATCTTAAAACAATATATATGCCTCTTTCCATTTGGAGGTCAAGGGGAAAACTATTCCCAACTCGCATTTAGGCAAAAATGCACTTTGCTATAAATAATTGAATTTATTCAAATTGTATCGCAAAAATAAAAACAAATAAAATAACATCTGTAGTTAGTCATAGATATTAAAGTGTCTTTCAAATATTACATGCTGCCTGATATATATTGGCCACACTGATGTGTCAGTTTTCAGTAAACTCTAAAAATCTAGCGTAAGGATACAATCAGTTTCATCCATTATTCAGTAAAATATTTTGTAGCTAATAGTCCTTATAACCAACCAATGTTTTTATATATAGTGTAAATGAATACTTTAATTATCCAATAAAGTCAGGAAAACTTATGAAAGTAATTTTGCTCAAATATGATATTGTATTTATAAAGACTATTGGTAATAAAGAAAATCAATGGCACTAATGAATTAAGTACTAGGTTCAAATACAAATTTCATTGTCTTTTCCAAGATGAACTCAAGTTAGATCATAGTTTTAATTCTAGGTGCACCCCATTTGAAATAATTAAATCTTTTGCATTCATCACTTATAACATTCGCGAACATTACATTCCCATCCAAAATTTATTACATTTATTCCGAACATAATGACTTTTTCAAATACGTATCCCAACAACGTAGGTAGCAAACATTTTTACTTTCTATTGATTAAGTCCTCGTACACTTCTGAATTCGTCATCAGACTTTCTTAAAAGATATTATTCTGTTTCTTAGAGTATTTGCTAATAATTCGGGAAACCGAAGTTCAATCTTTAGTTAAGTCATATCAAAGGATAAATTATAATTGATCACTAAACATTCAACATTATAAAGGATCAAGATTAAGTGGAGCAACGAAGAAGGAAAATTGCTATTGTTGATCAATAAAAAAACCATATTATTTTATCATTAGCAATGTTTAATTTTTATATAAATTATTTTTGTAAAAATATTCTTTTTCTTTATGTTTTTAGGATCCTGTTTTCTTTTATGATATTGTTTGATCGCTTCACTACTACAAGGAGGAGGAAAAACTAAATAAAAACTCCTTAAAAAGAAACGAGTTTACTCCTTGATAAATATATATGCTAGCAGCATTCATCCTAGGCTAGTTGAACCAGCTTTCCCCGAAAGAGGAAGTTCCATGGGAATATTAAGTTCACAAGCGGTTCCCAGTCGCATGTATATCCTATGTATTAAGGGAGATGATGACGTTAGGTTTTTACAGTTCTTACAATGAGGTGTAAACGTCCTCTTACATACAGAGCCTGGTATTCCCAAATAGTCACGAATCTGGTATTGACCAGGCTCAACAGTGTTTAACTTTGATGATGTAACAAGAACCAGTGCGTCAACATGATTATGTCATATATATCTTAAGAATGACACACACACCATGAATCAAACAAAGATGGAAAAAATTCAGGCAAGTAAATTAATTCTAAGGATCTGTGTCTACTTTCTAGATCAACATTACACAATCCTTGTTTGTTTATTTGCCAACTTTCTGTCGTTAGTGAAGGAATCTCTGAACCAGTCCAGCACATAGAAGCTTGTCGTAAGGTCTGTTACCAAGAAGTTCTTCTTCGAATGCTCAGTATACATTGTTTTAGGACATTTTCTGATCACGTGACCATACTAATTCATTTTTCGTTTCCTGATAATCTCAACGATGTCATTTCAAAACCGAAACTTTCTTTAACTTGGGTTTTCCTATAGTGATGCAGATGGTTTTGCCGATCATGATTCTCAGGCAGCCATTTTCAAATACAGGGAGTATGCGTTCATCCTCTTCTTTTAACTTTCAAGTTTCGGAAGCATATGCAACTGTTGGAACCACAAGTGCATTATAGAGTTTCTGACTGTACAACAAATATTTTCTGTTTCAGAAAGTTTATTTTAGTTCTCTGAAGCTAAAGCAATCCTTCTTTTCACATCGATTAATACATTTAGAAACAGAAAATCCGAGAGAAAGGAAATGATAAACCTTTTGAACAATGTTTTGGTTAATTTTGATATTATGGTTGACTTCATTAGTCAGTACTTTGTATTAGATAAATAGAATTATTTTATAACTAATTGATGTACTTAACAATTTGACATGAGTGTAATGTATTATAGTATTCTAAAGAATGATGAAAAGTAATGTTAATAGCCATAGTTTAGTCTTGAATGTCAAGTATTCTGATAATATTTTATACTTTGAATACAAGATAGAATTTAATTGCAGCTAAGGAAGTGCTATTTATTTATTATTATTATAAAAATCTAGCATAATATGTATGAATTAGAGTGAAATAAGTGGCTGTCTAAAAATAATCATTTAAGAAAGTCTGACGCTGAATAGAGAGGTGCAAGAAGACTTACTCGATAAAAAATGAAACTCTTTGCTATCACCTTGTTGGAATGCGTATTTGAGAGTCATTCTTTTCGGAATTAATGTAATAAATTTTGAATGAGGAAGTAATGTACACAGAGGCTCACAGAAGTGATATAAGTGATGAGCACAAAAGATTTATTTAGAAAGTCGTCGTTTCTTTTACTATTGGAACTGTAAATGGAAGAGAAAAGGAAAGATTATTTTATAAGCAAAGTACTTGCCAATTTGAGGTGAGTGTTTATAACTGGTAGCTTAAAAAGGATATCCCCTTTAATTTCGTAATGATAATTTCATTTGACCACATATGGGCACCAGTTTTTGCTCCTTCACCTGAGATGATGAGTTGAATTTGGTTCATCAGGGAAGCTGAAAACATCAATATATATCTTTTTCCTCTGTCACCCAAGACGAATTTGCTTAATTTTAGATTCTCATTATCATGATCAGTGTCACATTTCTTCCAATTTTGGTCGTCTCACATTAAGAAAAATCAGATGGCTGCAACTAAATTTTTATTTATTAATAACTGGCTGTTTGTGTTTATATCTGGCCTTGCCCTGAATACACTGAAACCATTTTAGTTTTTGATATTTTATTTATTTGCACATTTGTAAACTTAAGGTAAAAAAACTGCTATAATATTGGCGATTTTATTTTTAGGTGATTATTTAAAGATATTAATTTAGTCTGAGGCAGACTAAGTTTTTAAATAAATTGTATGATGCTGCTGCTGTTGAGTATCATTCATTTATTTCATATGAATCTGATGATTATCGTTGACATTTGTTTCCCTGATATCTTTCTAGTTAGAATTCTTTCTAGAAAGATATAGGGTATTTATGGGAGAGACTAGCTGAAGGTTGCCAACATCCCTAAATGAAAGTGTTTCTGTTGAACGAACTGGATTCGAACTATGCACACTAGGTTGTTGTTAACCACTTAGCCACTGTCATCTTCCATGTGAGATTGTGTAGAAAATTTTCCTGCGTATCAGTAACGGTGTGACTATCGACATACATCAATTGTGTTTAACTGCATTAAATGTCTACACATACAGCTAGTAATGTTATATATTGAGTAGGAAAAGTGGAGATCTCATGTCACTGTGACATCACATGCGATAGTTGGGTATTTCAGTCTGACTAAATGTGCTAATTAACTACTGACAATGAACATGAACAATCATTGTGGTGTTTTCTCTGAATACAGAAAACCAATAAAAAGCAGATTCAGAACAATTTAAAGATGGCCTGGTTTTTCTTTTTTCATAAACAAAGATGACAATACAAAAATATAACGATGAAATTCCAAGTAGCATCATATATATATATATATATATATATATATATATATATATATATGAGTAAATGAAGTAGTTATATATATATATATATATATATATATATAACTACTTCATTTACTCACATAAAATTAATATATGAAAGTATAGATTTATGCGTAAACTTTAAGTATTTACTTCAAAAGTGCTCAATACGTAGGTAGAGCTAGTTAGTAATTTATAAAATATATATGGCGATTAAGCTACATTGAATATTCGGCGTTTCATCCACTATAGGATTCGTCAGGCTTATGCGCGAATTCTGTGGTTGTTTCTCGTTTTTATACATGTTGAGGATTTTAGTTAGCTAATCAGCTTTCTAGTATCAACCGCGCCCCTTCCTATCAGCCAATTGGCATGCATTTTATCGAACAAAGGATCTGTTTTAGAACTAGGTTAGTGGTTTAAGGCAGACGATTTTCCTTATTTCTGCTCTTTTTTTAAATATATATATAAATATACGTATGTGTACACACATACATGCACACATACATACATACATACACACACATATATATATATATATATATATATATATATATATATATATATATATATATGTGTGTGTGTGTGTGTGTGTGTGTGTGTGGTCGTTTATGTATATTCATGTTTATTTAATTTATTTATTTGTTTTCTATTGGTTTTGTTAGTTTTAAAGCTATTTTTGTATCGCTATTCTAGAGTAAGTTTTATTTTGTGAACACAATTGTTTGCTATTTCTCGTCTACAGTTTAATAGATTTTGGGGTTCTTTAAAGTACAGGATAGCAAATTTTTCATGGAGGCATAATTTACATGGGTAATCTAAATGTCTGCACGTGGTAACTTGTCTTATTATTTTCCATTCGACTACCGGCGAATGTCTGCTTTCTTTGAGTTCCCAGTATTTATTCGCTAGTGTTGTTTTTATACGGTGTTTTTTTTTATTTTTGAATTTACTTTTGTGGTCATAGTATCGGGTTTTGAAATCTAAGGAAGTCATGCCTACGTAATATTTCTTGTTATTCGGGTTTTCTTTCGCAAATATTGTTGCTTGATAAACTACGCTTTTTGTTAGACATTTATTTTGAACTGGGTAAAGTGTGCTGTATCTACAGTTGCATTTATCTTGTTCGTTATTATTATTTTTATTTATGGTATGGTTGTTCTTGTCCGGGGTTGGTTTGTTATTATTATTATTGTTATTATTATTATTATTATTATTATTATTATTATTATTATTATTATTATTATTATTATTATTATTATTTCTGCTAGTGTTGGTTTTATTTTTGTCATGGTGTCTACTTTTTTATTGTTTATTTTGTTGTTGTTTACATTGTTTTTATTTAGTATTTTGTTATTATGTGCCTTAATTATCATCTCTAAATTTTCACAACAACTGTAAGATAACTTCAAGGTATTTTTATTGAAGATATATATATATATATATATATATATATATATATATATATATATATATATATATATATATATATATATATATATATATATATATACGATGCTGCTGTTCACTCTTGAAAGACAAATGGATATCTCTTGTAGGGGCAGCTGTGCATGTAATTTTGTGTCAAGGGTTGCACAATCCATAACCACACCCCTCTTGAATCGGCACTTCTTGAGACTAGTGGTAAGAAGTTCAGGGCGACTGGAAACAACGCTGAGATAGCGGAAAGCACATACAGCACCTAGAGGTCCCAAATGGTCAGCTATCTGGTACTAGCCAGGCTCATCGTTGCTTAACTTCAGTGATTTGGCAGGAACCGGTGTGTTAAATGTAAATGTGCCATATATATATATATATATATATATATATATATATATATATATATATATATATATAAGGGGCGTGCAATAAGTAATGCCCCTGTTCCACTTCCAGTTGTCTGATCTATCTGAAATTTTGCATGTGCAATGATTTATATCTCTACGGATTATCTGGCAAATTACAGCTGTGAACTAATTGTGGTTTCTGTTTTACAGGTCTTTGAACTGAGTCAGGTGTGAAATGGAGCCTGTTGAATGTCCAGTGATCCAGTTTTTGTATTTGAAAGGACGCACACCACAGGAGACTTTTGATGAAATGAAAGAAACTTATTGTGATAATGCCCCATCATATGACCTAGTAAAACGCTGGCATCGTGAATTCAAACATGGCCGGAAGTCTGTGGAAACAGCTCCCAGATCTGGACGCCCCGCTTCTGCTATTGTTGAGGCATCTGTCCATCAAGTTGAGGCTGCCATTTTGGAAGATTAGCGCATTAGTATTCGCTAAATAGCCCAAGATGTCAAGATTAGGACAGGTTTTGTGGATACTATCATTCATGACCATTTGCATATGCATAAGGTGTCTCTCAGATGGATTCCCAGGTTGCTCACACCATTCCAGAAGCGAGAACGCGTTGAATGCTCGAAGATGAATTTGGAGATGTGCCAAGAAGATGAGTCAAAGTTTTTCAAAAGACTGATTAAACAGGATGAAACCTGGGTCCATCACTATGACCAGAGACCAAAGCCCAGTCAATGCAGTGGAAGCACTTGGGCTCACCACCTCCAAAGAAGGATAGGGTGCAGCCCTCCGCTGGCAAAATCATGCTCACAGTCTTCTGGGACCAGGATGGAGTTGTGATGACAGATTTCCTGGCAAAGGGTACCATAATTACAGGAGCCTATTATGCTTCACTTTTGAGGAAATTAAGAGAAGCTATTAAAATCAAGAGGCGGAGCAAGATCAGCAAAGGTACCCTCGCCATGGTTGGAGGACCAACCTGGGGTGTTCTACAAAAACGGTCTCCAGCACTGCATCAAACGATGGGAGAAATGCATAACTCTGGGTGGTTCCTATGTAGAGAAAGACTAATAACTCTGCCAAGTTTCGTTGCTCTACTATTATGAGAAGTGGGTCAGGGGCATTACTTATTGAACGCCCCTCGTATATATATATATATATATATATATATATATATATATATATATATACACACACAAACACACACACACACACACACACAGAAAGAGAGAGAGAGAGACGTTGATGACGAGGGGAGGTTTTGTCATGATTTTGCCATTGCCTATGACCTCACTCAGATTGTTCATAAACACACGTGTGCCCAATACACCCGGTCAGTATGCAAGCCTTCTAGACCTTTTCCTCACAACTTCCCCTGAGCTGTGTTCATGTTCCCTTCTATCTCCTCTGGGATCCTCCGACCACTTTGTTGTAGCAGTTAAGATAAAAATGAAATGTAATAAGTCTTCAGATGTACCTCTCCGCCATACTGTATATCGATACTCTATGGCTGACTGGGATAGCTTCTGTACATTCATATCTAACCTACCTCTGCATTCCATGTTTAACAAGGATGTGTCCTCTATAGTATCAGACTTGACCGAATGGTTAATTATAGGCATAGACCGATTCATACCATCGAAAATATTCCAACAAAAACCTAACAACCAGCCATGGTTTTCCCCTGAATGTGCTGCTGCCATCGCGCACAGAAATCACTTTTTCCGTAGCTACCAACATAATAGATGTACTGAAACTGCTTTCAGGACTACCAGCAACCACTGTAAAAGAGTAATATACTCAGTCTGTTAAATCCAAAGTAGCTGAGCAGCAGCTAGGTTCCCACCATTTCTGGCAAATAGCAAACAGGATCTTGAACAGAAGTGTGCGTTCTATCCCAACTATCATCAATGGACCTGAGCTCATCTCGTCAGCATCAGACATGGCCAGACTATTTGCCAAGAACTTTGCAGCTAATTCTACCCTATGCGACAATGACCATCAACTCCCTGTATTTCCTCCTATAACAGACAACACGCTATGCAACATACAAATAACCGTGCATGAGGTCGCCAAGCTAATCAAGAACCTTGATTCCAGTAAAGCAACTGGCCCTGATGGCATTCCAGTTATAGCGCTGAAAATGCTCCAACCAGAACTTGCCCCCATACTTACAAAACTGTTTAACCGTTGCCTTAAGGAGAAGTGCTTTCCAACACCCTGGAAAACCTCATCAGTATGTCCTGTAGAAGAACGAGTAGAGAATCAGCAAGAGCCATTTCTCGTGCAATAGTGAAATTCCATCATTAACCTTGTTTTAATAACAGCTTCATTTGTTTTGTTCACACCATTCTCCTCTATTGATGTGAGATCTTGCTGACGACAGCTGCATGCCTTCACAAACTAGAGATATTTAATTATACTGTCTGCATCGATTCTGGGTTTGCAAGCAGCAGTTTATCTCAAACGTGGTGGTCCGCATGTGATACCAAATCTCGCCCCTTCAGAAAAATGACTTTGCGTGTTTAGTTATACTCTTTTACATTTTACCATCGCGAATTCATCCTTGTTCTGATGTAATTAATGAAACTGGGATTTAAAAATAATAAATATTCGTCCAACCCCCTAACTTCAACGGTAATCCTCACCGACCGCTCTCTCTCTCTCTCTCTCCCTCTCTCTCTCTCTCTCTATCTCTCTCTCTCTCTCTCTATCTCTATCTCTCTATCTCTCTCTCTCTCAACTGTCCAAAAAAAGTAGACCGCCATGTGCTTTCCCCATCATTTCTTTTCACAGCAGTCATTGTTTCTATATGCAAATTAATGCCATATATATATATATATATATATATATATATATATATATATATATATATATATATATATATTAATAAAGAGTTATAGACGAAAGTTTTTCTTTTCTCTTTCCTTTTTTGATTTCTTCAATAGACAGGATAGACAGAGGTGCTGTCGCTTGTGTAAGTCATATGTTGCATTAATTTCGCCACAGTAAACATTCACAATGCTGCATGTTTAATAATGTTACAAATGCAAAAGATACATGTTACAAAGGCCAGTAATGGTAAAATTGATCAAATGGAATGATATCTTTGAAATAATAATGTAGTTCTGGATAAGAAGTTCCATGATCTGAACGCGAGCCACTTGAGACTTTGCAAATTAATGTTCATAACACATAGTGAGCTCTACGGACAGTGAGTTTTTATATCCATAGATTAACAGCTTATAAATCTAGCATGGTCTTGCAGTATTGTGCAAGTGATATATATTTATCTTTCTAACAGGATGTGAAAGGAGTAGGGTTAGTTGAGTTCTTGTGGATCTCAGATAAAAATGGGTCTCTGAGCCCTAAGATGACTTTTTATGTTTGGTTGGACATAGTTTTTGATTGAGTTGAGCTCAGAGTTCTGATTGCAAGTTAGTAAAACAAAAAAACAAATATCGCTGTGAGCTCTAAACAAAAAACACTATTATACTGAGTGAGACTACATTATTTACACTACAGTCAGAGCAAAGCATTGGATTCTAATGACAAAAACAAGTGAACAATAAAAATTTAGAAGGATCTGACTCAATAAATTCGGGCTTAATGCTGTTGTAAATGAATTAAAAAAGTTTTGATACTTAAGTATGAAAAAGCATTTTACAATGCATCCTAGCTTCCTCATATTAGGTTGAAAAGAAAGATTTTTCAGAATTTTTAATTTTGATTTCAAATTAAGTATTTCCAAATATCTGTGCATTATGATACCTTTACCTTCTATATTATTTTAAAGAGCGTTTTTCACTCTATCTTATCGCTTAAATTACAATCGTTTTAAAACAATTATGTTTTCTTTTCAGAACGTTGATTACAAGATGGAAAAAAGCAAATTCGTTCTATTTTCATATTATACCAACGAAACATTTGACCCAGGGACCATTACAGAATGCACAGCACAATGGTGGTTTAAGAAATTCCATAGTGATGACGAAAATCTTTAAGATGATGAGCATAGTGATTGGCCATCGGATCTCGATAATGATCAATTAAGAGTCTTAGTCAAAGCCAATCCTGCTCGAGAACTTCTTTCTGAATTTGACGTAATATATATGACGATTTTCAACCAGTTGAGAGAGATTGGAAAGCGAAAAAGCTTGAGAAATTGGTGTCTCACAAATTGAACGACAACCAAAATAAACGCCGATATGAAGTGTAATCTTCCCTTCTTTTACACAAAAGAACGACCTGTTTCTCGACCGAGTTATGTCTTTCAATAAAAAGTGGATTCTTTACAACTGGCAATGCTCACCTTAGCGTTTAGATGCTGACGAAACTCCACAACAGTTCCCGAAGCCAGGGTTGCACCAAAAGAAGATCATGCTAACTGTTTGGTGGTTTGTGACCGGTCTCATCTATTAACGTTTTTTTTTTTATACAGAAGAAGCCATTACGACAGTAAAGTGTTGCCAACAAGTAGATGAAATGCATCAGAAACTTTGACAACAACATCCAGCATTAGTTAACAGAAAAGCCCAATTCTCTTTCACGACAATGCCCAACGTCATGTTACTAAACCCACCCTGCAGAAGTTGAACGAATTGGGCTACAAAACTCTGCTTCATCTGCTATAATCTCCGGATCTCTCACCAACCGACTACCACTTTTTCAAGCATCTCGACAACTTCATGTGTGAGAAATGCCTCACAAATCTAAACAATATCAAAAACGCTTCTAGCGATCTCATCGGCACCAGAATGCCAGATTTTTTACTTTACTGGCATACTCTCTAGACATCTCACCTACTGACTATCACTTTTTTCAAGCATCTGGACCACTTTCTCGGTGAGAAATGCTTTGAAAACCTAAGCAATATCATAAACGCCTTTAGTGACTTCATTGCCATCAGAACGCAAGATTTTTACTTTACTGGCATAAAGCCGAGATGTGTTTATCTGAATTTAAAAGTTAAAAACCGCAAGAACTTTCTTGTTAACTTGTTAAAAAATGTACTTGTCTCTCAATTAAGTTTAAGATAGCATTTTACAGTGCATTTTAGCTTCCTTATAACTAAGTTCTAAATAGCATTTTTGTATATTTCCTAGTATCCCATCTTTCAGTTAATCTTAAGTTTATTAAATACGCATATTAATGGGACATATTTTAAGAATAACCATTCTTATTCCAATTTTATGATGACCACATGAAGCAACATCTTAGAGAATTAATACTTTAAATTGAATTTACGTTAAAGCCAATCTGAAAATCGCCAGTCTTCCAATTGAATTTTGCATTCGTTTTCTTTCTGTTAATGATATGGTAAAGAGAGATCTTTTCGCGATGATCATTAAAAAATATATTTTTATTGCTTCGAAATACATTTTTTTTTCTTGTGTTGCGAAATGTCTTTGGTAATGTAATAAAACCTAAATGAGAAGGTAGTCCTGAAAGCCATAAAAATGTTTTTTTCTTCCAACCAAAATTAGTTAAACAACAGAAAAAAAAAGAAAGAAATTATGAAAAACAAAAGAATAATAGTATAAGATAAAATAAATTGGCCCTGAAAGTTTTCATTGGTTTTTATTTTATGTCTAAGTAATGCTGTTTATTTTTATTTTATTTTTTAGTGTTTTGTAAAATAAAATATTTTTTCATAAACAAATAAAGCTACATTTGTTATGTAAATGAAACCAATTTAGACAAACCCACATGATTTGTATGGCTGATTCAGATTAGTGTTAAGTTCACATCTTGGTTGCGGTCCTAGATATGAACTTAAACTATATCCAGTGGTGAGGCCCCAGCTTGCAGGCTTTGGGGAGTGTGAAGCCACCCTTTAATTACCATTGCTCCCAGATCCACTCTGACCCGGAGTGGTAGTACCTATTAAGGTCCCAACTATGGGTTAAATAGAAACTTACTTGAAAACAACAAATATATTCTATTAAAAAATTGTTCTTCAAAATCACTGGATTCGGCATTAAATAAACCGAAAAGGGTTGATATGCCGTAAAACAAAAACAAACAAACATCTTGGTTGTTATTTTCACAACGTCTCAGTCTATATAAAATCCAACTTTTTTCAGCTACATCTTTTTGAATTCTGAAATCTTTATGTCCAACTTGGAATCCTGTACAGAATTTCAAACTGAACACTATCGTGGAGGTTCTTCTGTTCTGGTGTAATACACAACCTCAATGGATTCAGCTAGGTTTCTTCAAGGGAGGAAATTTTTAGAGAATATCATTCACAGCTGGTTCCTAGTCATATGTCTATTTCGCTCAGGTGAGATAATTTGAATGATATTAGTTTTTAGATATTTTTTTATTTTGTAGTATGTCATCGTCCTCCCACATAATATACGATGTTACCGAATGGTCACTCATTTGATACTGACCAGGCTCAAAGTTACTTAATTTGGAGGTTTCTTGGGTGTGAGGGGTTCACTAATATTTTTTTTCATACTCTTTGTATAACAATGTCGTTCTACTGCAAATGATTTAACAGTCATCTCTGAATGCATTAGATAACCCAGGCGAAACCAAAGCTGTAGCCATTGATATATCCAAGGCCTTTCACAAAGTCTGGCACGAAGAGCTACTAATGAAAATTAAATCTTACAGTATAACTGGACGTATACTAAATATAAATATATAAGTTGCCATTGATGGACGTACGCCTAAACAGCATAACATTAATGCAGGAGTGCTTCAGGGGGTCGATCCTTGAACCACTATTATTCCTGATATTCATTAACGACCTCTCTGATAATATTGTGTCCGAGATGGATATATTTGCTGATGATACAACATACACGAGGGAAAGAAAAACAATGGCAGAATCTTTAGAAAATGACCTCTAAACCATAGTGTAATGGGACCATAAATGGATAATAACATTTAATGCTGGTAAGACTAAGCTGCTCTCCTTTAACAATTACAAGAAGCCTCTCCAACCACCGATATCTATGACAAATAACATTCTACCTGAGAATTCTTCCTTCAAACCCTTCAGTTTAGCATTCACAGGAAATATGAACTGGAGCAAATTCATTGAGGACATTGCGAAGGCTGCTGCAAAAAAGGTGGGTTCTTTCTATCATGCTAGAAGACTACTCACACCTGAAAGTATCCTGTACTTCTACAAGGCCACTATTCGCCCATGCATGAAGTAGTGTGGCCACATTTGGGCTGGTGCATTTACCACTAGTCTCTCCTTCTTGGATAGCATTCAAAAAAGTCTTTAATCTAATAGGTTCCACTTTGTCAACTAAGCTCCAACCCCTGTCTCATCACCACAATGTCGCATCTCCGTGTCCGTTTTACAAATATTTTAACGGAATGTGTTCTGATGAACTCATTGCACTTGTGCCGCCTCAACATACATATCCGATGACAAACCTGCTTAGCAACCAAATTACACCCTTTCACTGTTGAAGTCTCTAAATACCAGAAAGCTTTCTACTGTAATAGTTTATTCTTTGAACAGCTAGACTTTGGAATCCTCTTTCTGCTACATGCTTCCGTGACTCTACTGATATACAGAAGTTTAAATGTATTGTAAACAAACATCTTGTTAATCTTTCCTAGGCATGGTCTCAAATAATAGTCCCTTACATCCAAGTGACGATATGCCTTGTTGGGGATGAACGTAAGTAAAAAAAGAAAAAAATTAACTTGACCTCCAAGAGCTGGACAAGAATTTCCCTGAAAGATCCGCCTCAGAATATTATATGTGCTTATCATTATATTATTAAGTTATACATTTTGAGAAAACTCATGAACCAATTTTTGAGAAAATCAGAAGACAAAGAGAATAACGGACACGCAAATAGCATAACAGACAAACGAACATAAACCACTGTCAAAAATGTTCCCACTCTTTAACTGTGCCAAAACCAAAACGTAGATTCCATGAACAAAGCTTCTTTCTTAGAAGTGCACGCCAGTGGAACTCTCTTCCTCTGCCTGTTTCCCACCTGACTACAACTTGGATGTCTTCAAGTCCAACATAAACAAATTCCTGACAAACCTCCCCCTTAAGTAAGACACTTTATCAAATCTCCAATACTAATGATTACTACGATACTATCCCATTGATTACTGTACACGCAATATTCCTTATCTCCGAGTGGCTTCCGGGCCTTGATAAGCAGTGACTTCCATGAAAAAAAAAAAGCAAAAACAGCAGCAATTCTCTCCGCTTAAAAACATTGAGATAAAAAAAATTTATTGCTTGAATTTTAATAACCAAGATTTTAACCCAAAACGCTACAAGTTGAGTTTTCATTCAAATAAAAATTCGAAGACAAAAACAAAATGAACTAACGAAAAACCAACGTGTGTCAACATCATTATGTCGTATCTATCATGAATCATGAAGGTAGATTGTTCTCGTTCTATAACACTAACGCCCTCTCTTTGTCTGGGACCAGGCCGCATCCGTCGCTAACCTGGTTCACGGGAGCATACTTGTGATGTACTCTTGGCCGTGTTCATCGCTCCCGGCTCGCAGGACCATAGATGCAACCCAGCAGGGCTACATTCTTACTTGTCTAGTGGTGGACCCCTCAAAGGATACCAGACTCTCACTGGTCACTGGAAAATATCTCTCTGCTGCTCAGGGCACGCGAAACGTGCATAACCCTAAGTCCGTGTGGCAACATTGTCAACTTCGGCCATCACTCTGGCTTTGTGCTGGATCCGGTCTATCTCTTTCATCATCTGGCGTCAGGGCATACCTGAAACAAACTGCATCTTCATTCAGGCCGGCAATCGAGAAACAAAGAAAAACCATATAAACCAAACGAAATAATTATTTATAAATCCTTTTACACTTGTTTAAAGTCGAGTTCTTTGATCCGAGCTTTGTGATGCAGGTTGTATAACTTAAGTTCATCTAGTTAATTTCCCAGCTAAGAACAAGAGATTTTCAACTTAGCTCTTATGAGAGTTTCGCCCCCACCCTCTCCCCAGGTAGGGCGAGAGGGATGTGGACGTCTCGATGCCAGCCAGTAAAAAGACCCTAATTCTAAAAAGACAATCGTTTTTATAAAACTGACCTCTTTCCCCCTCTGTCATATTGAAGATTACTTTTCTTTTTTTCCCCCTCTGAACCTCTTTTTTTCTCTATTCCATTATCTTATTCTCTTTTCTTCTCTCGTGAACTTCTTTCTCTATCCCCTTATTTTATATTCTTTTCATTTTCTCTTTTCTTGTGAACCTCTTACTTCTCTTTCGTGACAATATCTCTCTCTAGGGTCAATTTTATTTATTTATCTGTCCAACTAACTTATCACTGGCTTGGTGGCCTGGTAGTTAAATACAACAGGTTGACCCAAACATTTTGAACACAAGTCATTGTTTCCATAATATTTGAATTGTTCTTTCTAAACTCAACGAGAAAACGATCCTGTATTGTTTTTCTGCCAAACTCAAGAATCTCATTATATTTATTTATTTATTTTTTTGCATTGAAATATTTTATTTCTTATGGACATTTTTGCCCCTTCTTATCGTTACATAAGTACAAAATGGAAATTAAAACCCTTAAAGAACAATTATTATCTACTATTTTCTTCTTTCTTTGATGAAGTCCTAGGGACATTTTTCTTTTCTTCTTAATCAAATATCACACCCCCTCTCCTACCTTCTCTTCCTCTCTTTGAAAAGCAAGACCATCTGGTATCGCCAGGGATCTTGCTACATTTCTTTCAGCCATGACAAGGTAGACGTGTTAAGTAATTAAAAAAATAATCTAGGGTTATTATCACCTATAGTAGTTATTGAACCTTCAATCTCTAGAAAACTGGCACTTTACTTGAGTGTACACAACACTTTTATCCTTTGCGTCAAATGAAAGCAGTAGTCTATATAATGAAAGTTATGCATACGCTTTCTTGAAATGTTAAGCATCCAACAAGTTATTACGGTTATTAAGCACGCGTTAGTTATTCTTTTTATTCATATGGAGGATGAAGGGCGTTACATACACTGGTGCTACCTCACATCCACCCCATACCGGAAGCTGATTAGTTGCATGTATGATGGATATAATTTCACACTTCCTAGAAACTATATCATGAGGCTCGACCGAAGAGAGCTTCCATGCTATGCAATCTCTCTGTAGAAGTTCTCTCCAAGGTAACCTCTCCTCCCTCTACTGGGAACTTGCGAATCATGAACTATCATGAAAAGACCACGCAAGCATTCTGCATACTATACCAACGAAACCTTTTTTCTCAATTAATGACGTCAACGTCTATGAGACTAAGCATTTCCAGCAGATTCTACAACTATGCAGCTCTCACATCTTTTGGTTTCTCATTTGTCTAATCATTGCTTTGTATTTGTGGTGCAATCGCTCCAGGTTTACTTTGGCCAAAAGTCAGGTTTCATCTACACGAAACATTGCACTGTTATCATTGATGCTATAACCATGGCTATGAATTTTGTTCGTGACGTGAGAGAAGTAATGGCTACAGTTCACTGACTTTCTTCCAGGTAGTTTTGACTGATGATTTGGTAGCCAGTTTACAGTACCAGAAACTCATATAATGTCTTCTAGATAAACTATCTGATCCTGTATATGACCTAAAACTATATCGAATGGTGAGGCCCCAGTTTGCAGGCTTTGGGGAGTGTGGAGCCACCCTTTAATTTTCATTGCTTCCAGGTCCACTCTGACCCGGAGTGGTAGTACCTGTTAGGGTTCCAACTATGGGTTAAATAGAAACCGACTTGAAAAAAAAAATATATTCTATTAAAAAATTTCTTCACTGGATTCGGCATTAAATAACCTGAAAAGGGTTGATATGCTGTAAAACAAAAACAACTTTGTTTTATCATTATTTTCATGGCAAGGGCTCGTCTGAGCTCAAATCTATACCCCCCTCGCCAACCTTTCACGAAAAACACCTCTCTGGCTGAAACCAGTGCCATTAATGTTCCCCACTCTTTATCTGTGCCTAAATCCAAGCATAGATTCCATGAGCAGAGCTTCTTTCTTAGAAGTGCATAACTGTGGAACTCTCTTCCAGTTGCCTGTTTCCCACCTGACTACAACTTGGATGTCTTCAAGTCCAACATAAACAAATTCCTTACAAACCGCCCCCTTAAGTAAGACACATTATCAAATCTCCAATACTAACGATTACTACGATACTATCCCATTGATTACTGTACACGCAACAACCCTTATCCCCGAGTGGCTTCCGGGCCTTGATAAGTGGTGACCTCCATGTAAAAAAAACAACCAACAAGATAAACTATCAGAATCAACCTAAACACTTGCCTTTTTAATATCAATGAAATATGCTTATTACTAACACCTTGCACATCTGAAACGCCATTGCACACCTTTCAGACCGACTATTTGCAAGCAAAAACGCTATTGCTGCCAATAGATAGCACACAAGAATCTTCCTGAACATTAAAGAAGAATGAGACCTGCTCCACTGATCATGATTTTGGTCTTTTTTTTTCCTTCTATAAAACAGTTGTTAAACCAAATATGATAATAATGATAGCCAGACAAGTATCGATTAAAATATTAATATTGATTTTCCTATTTTCACACTCTGAGGATTTAAACATGCATAGTTTTGCAATTCTACAAAAGCTTAGAAATATATAGTGTAAAAAATATATAGTGTTAAAAAATATATAGTGTAAAAAATATATAGTGTAAAAAATATATAGTGTAAAAAATATATAGTGTAAAAAAAATATATAGTGTAAAAAAACATATAGTGTAAAAATATATAGTGTAAAAAATATATAGTGTAAAAAAATATATAGTGTAAAAAAATATATAGTGTAAAAAAATATATAGTGTAAAAAATATATAGTGTAAAAAATATATAGTGTAAAAAATATATAGTGTAAAAAATATATAGTGTAAAAAAATATATAGTGTAAAAAAATATATAGTGTAAAAAATATATAGTGTAAAAAATATATAGTGTAAAAAATATATAGTGTAAAAAAATATATAGTGTAAAAAAATATATAGTGTAAAAAAATATATAGTGTAAAAAATATATAGTGTAAAAAAATATATAGTGTAAAAAAATATATAGTGTAAAAAATATATAGTGTAAAAAAATATATAGTGTAAAAAATATATAGTGTAAAAAATATATAGTGTAAAAAATATATAGTGTAAAAAAATATATAGTGTAAAAAATATATAGTGTAAAAAAATATATAGTGTAAAAAAATATATAGTGTAAAAAAATATATAGTGTAAAAAATATATAGTGTAAAAAAATATATAGTGTAAAAAATATATAGTGTAAAAAATATATAGTGTAAAAATATATAGTGTAAAAAAATATATAGTGTAAAAAAATATATAGTGTAAAAAATATATAGTGTAAAAATATATAGTGTAAAAAATATATAGTGTAAAAAAATATATAGTGTAAAAAAATAACTTGCTATTATGCTAACATTTATTACAAATCTATGAAAGCTGATTCAGGTAACACATTGTTGTGTCTCGGTGGAGGTATGGTCTTTCGTTGTATTTTGCTCAATAAGAACTAAGTTAGCATGATCACTTCATAACAGTCAACACTTACTCCATTATAAGGACACATTATAAGTACACATTATAAGGGAGTAAATTCATACCAATGTTATAATTTTGTGTATGATAGCAAGAATTGAAAGTAAACAGGTGGAATATGTTTGAATTTAATTTATTATTTAAATGGAAAGGTTACCGAGTTAATCTGGTATGAAGCTTCCTCCTGGTGCACTGCAGTGGGTCTCCAACTAGAGCAGGCAATCAATTGACTTGCTTGAAAAATGGTTGATTTCACCCATTTTGATGACCAATAACATTTCTAGATCCTCATTCAATCCCGGGCAACATTGGGTCTCCCTGCTAGTTTGAAACCAAAAAAAGTTATAAATTGATGTTGATATGTTTAAGCAATAGTAATATGCATGAAATAAATTACAATAGCTTAAGATGCTCCTTCTACGAACCAGCAAAAACTTTTGCACTGATATGTTTTTTTTTACACTGGCAAGTTATCAGGAAGTGATTGATGAATTGTCCGATCAGAACAGTTCTACAAAAACCTTGATTCCAGTAAAGCAACCGGCCCTGACGGTATTCCAATTATAGTACTCAAAAAACTTCAACTAGAACTAGCGCCCATACTTACAAAACTGTTTAAACGTTGTCTTAAGGAGAATTGCTTCCCATCACCCTGGAAAATCTCATCAGTATGCCCTGTATTTAAGAATTCAGGTGATCGTTCATCTCCCTCTCAGACCAATAAGTCTCCTGTGCGTCATGAGTAAGTTGCTGGAATCTGTGTTAAATAGAGAAGTAATCAACCATCTCAGCAAAAATAACCTTCTTAGGGACACACAATATGGTTTCCGTTCTGCTAGATCTACACCAGATGTGCTTACAGTTATATCTCATAGGATTAGCGAATCTTCCGACAGAGGCAACCTTTCTAGGGCAATTGCTCTTGACATATCAAAGGCCTTTGATGGGGTATGGCATAAAGGTTTACTTCACAAGATCTCCAGCTATGGTATAGCTGGAAATGTCTTCTCAATTATTAAATCATTTCTCTCTGATAGGTTCATAAGAGTAGTAGTTGATGGGCAAAAATCAGAAGCTCACAGTATAAATGCTGGAGTCCCTCAGGGGTCGATCCTGGGCCCAACTCTTTTCCTGATCTACATTAATGATCTTCCAAATCACATCCTTAGATCATTCATAGACATTTTTGCTGACGACACTACCATCTATGGTAGCACATCTAAGACTGTAAATGACCAAGTTCTCTCCGATTCTCTCTCCTCTGATCTTGATCACGTTGTACAATGGGGCAAGGAGTGGCTGGTTACTTTTAATGCATCTAAAACCAAGCTTCTATCTTTACATCATCAACGTTCTGATCCCCATCTAGCATCAATTAAAATGAATGGCTCTCGTCTTGGGGAGATCTCAAGTTTTGACAGGCTTCTGGGCTTGACCTTTACTCCTGATCTTAAATGGAATACGTACATCAAATCTGTTGCCAAGGCCGCTGGAAAAATGGTCGGATCCTTCTATCGATCCAGTAGATATCTCACTGCTGATGCAATTCTCTATCTATATAAGAGCCAGATACGTCCAAGGATGGAATACTGTTGCCAGATGTGGGCAGGAGCTGCTAGAAAAGACTTGTCCTGCCTTGATAGAGTTCAAAATAGACTTCGTGGCCTGGTGGGAGATGTCCTTTTCTCTTTGCTGCAACCTCTATCTCACAGAAGAGAGGTTGCGGGTTTGTCTCTGCTTTATCGTTATTTTCATGGAAAGTGTTCGACTGAGTTTCAATCTATGGTCCCTCCTCGCCAAACTTTCACAAGAAACACTCGACTAGCTGAAAACATTATCAATAATTCTCCCCACTCTTTATCTGTGCCTAAACCTAAACATAGATTCCATGATCAAAGCTTCTTTCTTAGAACTGCACGCCTGTGGAATTGTCTTCCGTTTTCCTGCTTTCCAGCTGTTTATAATATGGTTGTCTTCAAGTCCAACGTGGACAAGTTTCTGATGAGCCGATTCACTTAAGTTAACAAATTTACCGAACTTCCATTACTATCGATTACTATATTGTCCTTTTGACTACTGTACACTCTTTAACCCTTATCCTTGAGTGGCCTATCGGCCTTGATAAGTGGTGACGCCTATGTAAAAAAAAAAGAACATTGCAGGTACTTTTGCCAAACCTTTTACTACATTTTTAAACAGTCTGTTTAAACGTCACACTAAAAAAACGTCTAGGTATTAGCCACGACTTAAGCTAAGCAAAATGAAATATACGGACTCAATCCCTCTTGTATATTACATATTTTTAATTGAAAGCCATGTTTTATTTAAGAAGAGTTTCCTGGAGATAAAGAATTTGCAGTGGATACTTGTTCTGTACAAGTCCAGGACTTTATAATTTTAGAGGCAAAGAGTAAAAGATCCTTCTCGTGTTGACATGAAAAATTATGCGCTGGAATGCTAAACGATTCAATATTTTTATGGAGTAATTCTGGTTTCTAATTGGTTGCTAGCAGAACGTGGCTCTATTTGATTCGTCAGTTCCTATAACCAGTGTCTATCGGCAGAACCTTCCAACTTTTGGTGATCATGCTCTCCTTTTTATATAAAAAATATTGCAACAACATGCATATCTACTGACTCTACATAGTTTTGTATACTTGCCAACATCACTCTTTCCTGATTATTCTCTTGTGTTTATAAAACTGTATTAATAAAATTGATTTCAGTTGTAGAGGAACGAGCTTGTCCTCAAACAATGGTAACTTGTTTTTCTTTCTTAAATTGAGTAATTACCACTTTTTGTACAAGTCACTAGGTTTTTGATCAGCTTCATTCTGTTGTCGACATACTTGCATACTCTGGATCGCTTACATACTTAAAAAGGGCAGGTGAATAGATAATGAGGCTGACTTGCAACCTGGATCCTAAGTTCAAATCTAATCGGTGCCATAGAACCACTTACGAATGCTCGCAACCTTCACATGGTCAATCCTTTAAGAGTTCAATTTAAAAAGAATCAACAAAAGCAATATCAATAACAGAATCGAGTCAATGAAAAAATAGTTGTAACATGTTGATTAATGTATCAAGTTCGAATTCAGTCACTTCCATACCACTACCGTCACTTATGAATGTTAGCAACCTTCATGTGAGCTCCCCTGTAAGTACAAGATTCTAGAAATAATCTGGGAAACCAATGCTACCAACGGAATCAAGCCAGTTGAAAACAAGGTTGTACCATGCTGATTGATACAAAAAATAGTAAAGTGGGTGCTGATGCTGTCTATTCCCTGCAGCATCAAGTTCGAATCTAGTCGATTCCATAGCACCACTTTCATTTATAGATGTTGGCAACCTTCATGTAAATATCTGATTCTAAAAGAAAAATAAAATAAAATATTGGTATAACAATAGAATAAATCTAGTTAAAAAAAGTTACACAATACTGATTCATACAAATTTATTTTACTTTAGTAATGGGCATTAACTAGCACTACGTATCAGGCTAAGTTGTGTCCATTCTCTAAATAAACCACCTTCCCCTGTTCTCAGCCTCTAATCTATTTAGTTTGGCTCTCCTCCTTCGCGATCATTTCCTTCATTCTGGCTACGTCGACTCACAGATGCTGTTCTCTCGCATGCTTTGATGACCGTTTAGTATATACCAGAGACGCATTACCTGTTTTCTAAAGAACTTAAGGCAATCTAGGTAGTGTGAATATCTCTTGACACATGGCAGGTATCAATATGCCAGCATCAGCTGCTTTGCTGAGCGCAAAGAGTCTCTGAGGCTAGTATGCTATTTTAAAAGATAACGATCTTGTATATAATTTCCGCTTTTTAAAGCCAGCTGGTGTAGATTCTCTCTCATTTTAATTAAAATCATATTCTGCTATTATCTATAAGTAGTCTCAAATAACTACGAGCGTCGTTTCAAAAGTATAGCCTCCCATTGGTTTTAACTCAAAAAGTTAAAGACCTCCGAAGATAGGAATGGTCAGTAAAAACGAGTGACCTTTTGTGCTCCAGAATTTAATTTTTTCTACATAGTCACCACCATTCTCAATGCACTTTTGCCAGCGATGAACGATGGGTGTGCATGGGTGTCTAGATCGTGCTTTGTCATACAAAGGTCACCTCTCCTATAATTACTCATGCCAGTTGGAGTGTATTAATTACTATGTTCTTTATTTAACATATTTTTAAAAAAATGTTAAAAAATAAACATTTTATTATGTTTCTGAACTTTGGAGATGAGAATTGATAATTTGTATTATTTGGACCACTGGCGTAACAGATAAAGTACTAGGTAGCATTCAGTTCCCAGTGACACTCGTCTGGATGTTAAAGGTTCAACCCTGAGTGCAGATGATACTCAGAAAACGATTGCAGATTAAGACTTCTACCAGTCATGGCTGATGGAAGAATAGTATGCTTGTATTAAGTAAAAGGTTTTGTTTGAAAGTCCGTGCAAATTTCCAGGTCCACCAAAAAGCATCTGAAGAAGGTTGTAGTTTACATCGGCTAAAATGTTGTGATAATAATACGCAAGATGAAAATAGTATTCCGAATAATCCAAATAATCCAAATATTTCATTGTTGTAAAAAGGGAATGACCACTTTTGCATTTATTCATGTATAGATAAACGTTAAGATTTTGGTAAATTCTATAGAGATTTATTTGTCGTTAAAATATGGCTGTAAAGAAAAGAAAGAAGAACTCTTTTTGTCGTGACGATGGTGAATGTATGCCTGTGTAGGTGACTTTGTTTTTTATTTTAATTTAAAACTTGCTAAAAAGCAAGTCAGTTCATCCAAATAATAAGCCAGAAAGCAACAACTGTCGTCATAACGAAGATGTGAACCCGTTATCATTGGTATTTCTAAATTTCTTTTTTTTTTTTCAAACGGTGGTCACCACTTATCAAGGCCCGGAAGCCACTCAGGGATAAGGGCTATTGCAAGTACAGTACGTTAGTGTGAAGATTTGATGAAGTGTTTACTTAAGGGGGCGGTTCATTAGGAATTTGTTTACGTTGGACTTGAAGACATCCAAGTTGTAGTCAGGTGGGAAGCAGGCAGACGGAACAGAGTTCCACAGGCGTGCAGTTCTAAGAAAGAAGCTTTGTTCATGGAATCCACGTTTTGATTTAGGCACAGATAAATTTCATTGACTTGCTAACCTTTTGTAGTTGAAATAAACTAACATTCCTAAACAGGTCCCACCTATAAGTGATTCATGGGGACAGAACCCACTTGAAACTTCAAACGCATAAATCCGATTTTTTTTTATGTTACTTTAATGTCGACCTAACAAATGTCTGAAGAGTTTAATAAGAAAAGTAACGGACATATAGCATCGAGTGTGCTGTTTCGATTCTACCCCTCTTTAAACAGAACTATTATTTATTATTATATTAAAACAATCGATGAATTTAAAACAAAAACTAAACATGATAGTTAATTAATAAAGTATCTTTGTGTACAAAAATATATAGAGGCGTGTTGTCGAACTACTATATTTCAACTTCGCTCGCATGCAGTGCACACATGGACACAATGCACAACACCCTCAAGCTTGAGAGATATATGATTACCGCACCTAGAGTTGCATGTTTTAACCGATAAATAGCGATATCAACTTCTTTGCTCTCTCTCTCTCTCTCTCTCCCTCTCTCTTTCACCTGGACGCCATCCGGTATGAATGTGTAGGATATGTGGAGATGTCTCTCCTCCTGTTCTTTCTAATAAAGATGTTTTGTACCAGTCGCACGTAATAAATTCACCCGATTTGCAAGTCACATTTTTTGTGAGCGTGGTTTCTTTTATTGTTGTTCGTCCACTGCTTTTATCCTTCTCGATGTGGTAGACAGCATTTAACAACGCTCACAACAAATATGCAAATTAGTAAACTTTAACACTGAGATCACATATGCATAAACAGTATATAGGGTTAGGGGTATTGTGCAAACTTGAATTAACTTGAAATAAGGTAATTTTAATTGACCGAGAAATGAGCCCCACTTTGGCATTTACTGTTTCCAAATCACATCTGATTCCATATGTGTATGATATTTCAAAATAAAACTTGAAAAACAAGGGACAGACAGACAGACGAGAGACATATACTCTTATAGAGATGTGCGAGAGAGCGGATGCGTCTAAAACTAAACAAAGACAAATTTCATAAAATTTCTTGTTAAGATGTGAAAGAGATAAAGAGGAGGAATCTGCTGAATCGATTGCAAAAGTTCATTTAGAACAATTTTTTTTTCTTTTTTTTTTCACGTTTTATGTTTTTAAGAAATCTTCTTTGATTCTTGGCAGTTGATGTTGAACATTTCCTGCAAATGCTGAGTGGTTGAGAATTTCTATTGCTCGAGCAGGTGAATTAATCTAGAGGGTATTTATTATTCCCAACTAACTTAGGAGAAACAACAAGCAAAACAAAACAACACTGACAGAAAGTATTGATAAAGATTTCAAAAAGTCTGTTCTCATTCACCGTGCTGCTTTTTGAACCATAAAATCAATTTTCTTATGATTACACGAATTTATTTATGAAAAAAACAGACTTTTATAATTATGGCCCAAACAAGTCATATTGCCACTTGAACGTAAGAGGCTACTATTTGTGATCACGTTCACAGGGAACTACTCAAGGAGATTAGTGAGATGCTAATTTATATTACATTTAAACTTCTGCATGTCAGTACACTCAGGGAAGCAGGTAATAGGAGGGTAATTTCAAAGTTTAGCAATCTGAGGAAAGAAGCTATTAGGGTAGAAAGCTTTCCAGGAACATCGATAGTGAAGAGGTGGGATTTTGTTGCTAAACGGGTTTTTCAGGGGTATGTACGTCGAAGAGGCATAAGTGCGATGAGATCATCTGTACATATCCCATTAAATTACTTGTAAAATATGCACATTGACTCACCATTGCAGCGATGGGATAAAGGTTGGCGTTTAGTTAACAGTGAAGTAGATTGAAAATTCTTTTTGAGATCCTATCTAAGAGGGAGAGACTAGGGGTGGCTGCACCAGCTCAGATGTGGCAACAATACTCTATGCATGTGGGAATTGTCGCTTTGTAGAGATGCAGGATACTCTCAAAAATGAGTAATTTTCTAGACGGTAAAGGGAACCTACCTTCTTTGCAGCAGCCTTTGCAATGTCTTCAATGTTTTTGTTCTAATTTATGTTATCTGTGAATAAGTTGTATAGAGGGATGTATAACGAGCATATATATGTGTGTTGCCTATAATGTGTATTTTTATCTTGTTAACGTGTTGTCTATTGAATGTGTGTGACGTCTTCCAATGGGTTCTCATCTAGTGTATAAATGTTTCTCTTGTTTATAATGGTTAAATGTTTCTCTTGTTTATAATGGTTATTTGTACGTGTCGACATACTAAACAGTTTATAGACGGAAAGACCGATACACATCTTTTACATTTGTGCTGGACAACGACTATCAGTTACAGATCGTTCAATCTAACTCTCCTCTTTTTACATGTAATCTACAACTGACGTCCTTTTCTGACATCACTCTCTACGTTATCATCAAAACATATCACCTATTGCTTCCAAAATGTATTTGTTGATCCATTTTCTTTGTCCTAAATTCCTAAAATTGCTCAATAGATTCTTAGTGAAAAACATCAGAATGACATTTCATCTATTAAGTTACATTCCTGGACCCTATTTAATATAAATATTTCGACTGTAAATACTTGTTTCACTTTAATAATATTCCTTCTAAAATTCTACTTTTTTCAAATCATAATAATCGACTATTATAATATGCATCATAATAATCGATTATTTTCCTTTCCAGTGTTTTCCGGTAGACTAACAGCATAACAAATGTTAATCTAATGGGTTTGAAGGAAGAGCTTTCAGGTAGGGTCTTATTAATCATGGCTATCGGTGGCTCAGAAGGCGATTTGTAATTGTAAAAGGAAAAAAGTTTAGTCTTAGTACCATGCATTTGCGACCCTAGTCCACTACGAACTGGAGATCATTTTCTAGGGATTTTGTCATTGTCTTAGATATGTGTATACCCGTTTGTCCCTCATGCCGATTATAGAACGTTACACAATCAGCATATATACCCATCTCAGACACAATGTTATCAAAGAGGTCGTTTATGAATATCAAGAATAATAAGGACACAAGAACCAACCTCTTAGACTCTCTTGTATTAATAATGCTGCTTGGATGTATGTCCATCAAGGACAACCTAGATTTTCCTTCTGTCTAATTATATTTAGCAATAGTAGTACAGCTCGGCTTTGCTCAGCCCCTATGTATTGTTCATAACTTTATATGCATATGTGTGTATATATATATTAAAAAGTTTGACTCATGTACAGGTAATCTGCATCTAAAATTTCAAGTGTTTAGACCTAAAATTGCTGGAGGAGTTTGGTAGAGTTTGCAACGGTTAACTTTTTCAACTTTGACCTCGTGGCGGCAAAATTTTCTCCCAAAAACTGATTAAAGAGCTTGCTGCATGTCTGAATACCCTTTATGTAAAATTTTAAATGGTTAGATCCAGTAATACTATATGATTTCATTTTTATTAGGAGTCCCTCGTGCCAGACTTTGGGTATGTCAAAGGCTACAGCTTCCCCTGCCTTATCCAGTGCATGGTATATGAAATCAAAGAAGATTGTTAAAATATCTGAAGTATTGCCTAAATCAGGGAGATTAGCTTTTATCAGGTGGTGGACTAATGTTTGATTTATTAATGACTCAAAGATTTTAGCAAAGAGGGAGAGGACACTGATAGGGTGGTAATTGAGCTGGTCAGTTCTTTCACAATAATTTTCGTAGACTGGTACCACAGAGAGAATTTATTAGCTTAATTTATATATGAAAATCAGATTTTATAGTTATAGATGGTCCAAATAACCTAGATTTCTTTTGTACTAATGAGACATCCCTGATCAATGCTAAAGACAAGTTGAGGATAAGAGGTAATGGGACAGAATGATTGTTGAAAGATAAAGAACCTCATCAGAGGATGATCAAATAAATAAACTAAGTTTGATTACTTGTGGGAACGGGTTAAGATATTGACATTAGATTCACAAACACTCATAAAGAGAAGCAAACCTGTTGCATTTTTTTTTCACATACGGGAAGCCATTTTGAAAAAGTTCTATTGGTTGAAATTTTGCCTGAAGCTACACATACAGGGATAGAAATGAAAGTTTTTATGCGTTGGTTCCTTGCTGGAAATTTCTAGCACGGGAAATCATAGATTGAAGTTGAGTCGAGCACTTTCCATGAAAGGGTTCAAAAGAGAGTCGCCAACCTGATAGGTCCTGAACTGTCATCTAAGCTTCAACCTCTGGCCCATCAACGAAATGTTGCATCCCTCTGCCTGTTCTACAAGTATTTTAATGGTGAATGCTCTGACGAACTACAAACACTTGTGCCCCCTCGACGTGAATGCCCCCAACAAACCCGACAAGCAGCTAAATCCTACCCATGCACATTAGAGATTCCTAGGTGTAAGAAAGCCTTCTACTTCAATAGTTTCTTCCCCAGAACTGCTATACTTTGGAACTCCCTTCCGGGATTCTGCTTTCCCAACTGTACTGACATGCAGAGGTTCAAGTGCAATGTGAACAGACATCTTGCTGCTCATCTCCCTTCATAATACCACCGCAAATTATGTCCTCGATAATATGCCCCTACTTCAAAGTGGCACTGTTTGGGATGAAAATAGAATTAAAAAAAAAAAAAGTAACCATAGAGTTAGGAGAGACTCAACATTTTTTATGTGAGGAAAGTAGCCATAAAGACAGAAGAGATCATGCCCACTAGATTTCGAAGTCGATTTTGAACTCTAGGAAATAAAGAGTGCG
Source organism: Euprymna scolopes (assembly GCF_053919585.1). NCBI lineage: Eukaryota > Metazoa > Mollusca > Cephalopoda > Sepiida > Sepiolidae > Euprymna > Euprymna scolopes. Next base: position 33,891,828 of record NC_136487.1, read on the forward strand.
TCGATCAACACTTTCCTGTATGTGATAGCAGTAGGTTACCTTTTTTTCCTCATTGTTCCATGTGTACCAGGTCACATTGTGAGAATAAAAACCAAGATGAGAACAGAAGTCCGAATAATCTAAAAAGCACGCATGATCCTCATCTGAAAAAATTCCAAAGCGTAACAGCTTTTGCTTTACTCTTAGTGTAAATTATCGAAACTAAAAACTGCTAAAAACGTTTTTCCATTATTATTATTATTATTATTATTATTATTATTATTATTATTATTATTTTTATTCAAATATTTCCTTCTTTCTATGTCTGTCAAGCATGTGGGCATACAATAGTTTCCAACTTTATTAGCTATTTGGATCACAGTTGGCATCATGTGTAATTTGCTGGATGTATGTGGGACTAGGTCGTCCTATACTCGTGCGCCTGAGCCATGGATTCCGCAGCAATACATTTCTGCCCAGCTCTTGCTTGCTCCTCTGGCAGTGATTGGCAAATCGTAGATGTTTCTCCCTGATAGTAGTAGATATGGCAACTTTATTACTTTCATTATTGTTGTATTCTGTAAGATATTTCAAGCTGTACTGGCTTGGTAGTAGAGTACAGACAAGTCAACGTTGCATATGGTCCTCCTCTCCACATTCACAACTAGTAATAAGTAGCTTTTGATCGCCCTAGTCCTGTTTTCGTGCCCTTTACTGTCTTCTATTGAAACCAGGATACTTGTGAACCAGAAAGGAGAACCTCAGAAAGAGATTTCCATGTCAATATGAAGGAGGGGGGGGGTCATTCTCTAGCCGTCTAATTCATGTCTGTACTCTGGTTTCTTCCTAAGATGTTAAGGGTTTGACATGTCTGAGGAAAATTCTTCTTGATTTCAATCGTTGGATCATTGGTTCATGTCCATTCCAATATTTATAATATTTTTTTACTTTTGGACAGATGCAACGATGTTGCATTCCCGGATAATAACAATTCGCCTTACTTACAGGCTAAGAGTTGGGTGGGGTTTTCGACATGGGGTTTAAGAAATTTATCTTTTCTCCAAAGTCTGGAATATGTTTTTATTGCCGATATGATAAACAGAAAAGAACAGTAAAGTTGACATGGCGACAACAAGTCTGCCTTGGTATCTAGGAAATATTACCATCGGTTCACCTGTTATATTTAAGTGCCAGACCACCAAGTAATTGATGGGAACTGAACCCTGACAAATAATACAGTTTCTTTAAGTGGAAAATAAATTGAGTTGAAGAAAAAGAAATAAAAAGGGGAAAAAGAAAATTAAAGAGAGATATGGTCACAAAAGCGAAGGAAGTGATTCACAAGAAAAGAGAAAAGAAAAAGAATATAAAATAATGAGATAGAGAAAGGAAAGAGTAATCTCTAGAGAGTTAAACAGAATGATCTCAAGAGGTGCGAGGTTGGAATTAATGTTGGATAAAAACTATTCTGTTCTAAGAAACATGGATTTGACTGGCTGGTATTGAAGTGAAAGCATCGTATCGCCTCTGCACTCTTGCCCCCCCCCCGTAAAATCTAAGTTGACGGGTTCTTGTTTCTATCTGGGAAATTAATTAAATGAATTTAAGTTGTAACAGCCTGCATTACAAAGCCGTTGAGAACCCAAAGAACTTAGTTTTCCTTGTATGAAGTTTACTGTGAAGATCTTTTAAGTAATTATTTTTGTTTATAAGAAATGATCTCAGACTTATTTTTGAATTGTTGACTTGAAACACGGTTTATTACAGCACCGACGCCAAGTTGCAGCTGGGAAGAGCAGCATACAAGCCATTCACCAGAGCATCCACGAAGGATGAACTCAACTGTAGCATATGACGACGAATGGCCAGCTGAAGATAAGAATTGTCACATAGACTTAGGGTTGTGCATGCTTTGTATGTCCAGACTATCAGAGCAGTAGTCTGGTTACATTTTGAGGAGTCCACCACTAGACAATTAAGAGTGAACAGGGCCAGATATCGCAAATATGATCCTGTGAACCAGGATTGCAACGAATGCAACCTAAAGGACACAGGGTTATACAGTTGTTGTGCAACTTGATAAAAGGGCTTGGAGCACAATATTGTTTAATTTGATTTCATCTGCATTAAAAAATACTGCTTTGCATGCATAGTTGTTGATTAAGCTCTATTTGGATAAAGTTTATATGCATATTTCTATATACAGGAAGTATTCCTAAACAAATATATGAATTTTAATACACATCTGATAGACATAAGGGTGGGCTATATTTAGTTTAATTTGCTTTTAAGCAAAGGAGGCAAAGAGGAGTTGGAACTTTGACAATATCTCTTAGGCATGAATAAATAAATATTGCTCAAATTTCATTTTTGTTTTTAGTGTTTTAGAGTTTTTAGGGGTCATAATATGGGCAAAAATCACTTGTTTGAAAATTCAGTACTTGTGCAGATTATGAATCGGACTTATTTAAGCGTCTGCTTGTCTTTGCTCAGAACATGGCGTCAACCATACTCGGCTTTGCTGAGACATATTTACCTTTTTCTTTTCAATTTTGTTATCTTGTTTTTTGCCGGCATTCACCCACTATTTTATATACTCCAACCGAGAGATCTTTTTTAAAATACAAATCGTCTCTTTTAAAGTGCAATTGTTTTAGCAAGACATGATGATTGCTGCATCTTTCCAGATGTTCGCCATCACATTGAGTTCTCCCAATCTCGTCATCCATGCCATCTCAGATGACTCTGCACTCCCGCCGCAGATTTGCACATCTTGAAGCAGATGTGACATACAAATGGAGCAATTTCCACTGAGTTGAGTTCCTTTGGAGGTTGAAGGATATTCCTATGAACAATCACATGTCTTCTCAAACCAGCAGTAGACTTGCAAACTTTGCTGCATATCAAATAGATCATTTGGTTCGGACTAATAGGTGCAAAGTTGACCTGAACAAGAGTTTTGTGTGACTTAAGGTGGTAATGTAGCCAACTTTGACTTTAAATACATGATGATTGCAACGTCTTGTCAGACGAGTGCGACTCCCTCAGACACTTAAAGTCCATGAGCCCAAATGCCTGAGGGAGTATCTATACAAAGATGATGTTACAAAGTTTTAGCTGTGTACAATAGCTAAGTCTCTCTCTCTCGGTTCAAAATGTTGAGATCCAGCAACAAGCAAGAGCAAGATAGCCAGCAACAAGTTAAACTGCAAACCAGCTTAATGCGGGTACTGGTCTCCCGCTTTATGGTTTTTTAAATCAGAGATTTGCTTCTCCTAGAAAGGTTGCCTTCACCACGGCTTACGGAGCCCTCTCTACCCCAACACACACATATATATATACATACAAATATACACCGTGCTAGTTGGCTGTTGACCCTGAAAAAGGGTTCATTCGCCCTTTGGAAGATCTTGTTTTTAATCCTTCAGGGAGACTAGCGGCCCTCCTCACCAAACAAGTCTGGTGGGGGAACCAGTTTAGTCACCGGTAATGCGACCATGAGGCAGGTAGTACTGGGTTGCATGGTACCAGTAGCATATGGCATGACCTGACATACATACATGCATACATACATACATACATACATATCCATTAACCGACAGGTGAGATTTATATAATAGATAATCCAGTACATCAATCAAAACCATTTTCAGATATACAGCATAATCACATTAACAATACCATTTTTTTTAGATCACTGAAGATAAGCAACGCTGAACCTGTCCACTATGCAATAACTGCAAAAACCTAACATCATCATCTCCTTAGATCAGGATATACATGCGACTGGGGACTGCTTGTGAAATTGTGAATGTTCCTCCTTTGGTTCAACCTACTTACGCAGAATGCCACATTTGGGCTTTTGTTTTGTTTTTTTCATATAGGATAACAGTTAAACCCAAATATCATACTTCATCAATCGTGTCTCATGATAACAGCATCCGGTAACTAAAATCTACATTTAAAATGTAAATTATTACCAGCATCAATTAACATTATGCCAACATATTTATGGCAATCTTGCACTTCTTTTTATAGAGAGTAAGCAAGGGAGATAATCAGCACATTATATGTACTTATGTTTAGATATTTTTGAGATGGGGATTTATTCTTTGTATTATTTCTATGATTCAAACTACTATTTTCATCTTATTTTAAAGTTCGGAATCTTTATGTCAAACTGAAGAATCGATACGAAGTTTCAAACTCAATTTGTATGACTTTTCTCGTTCTATCGTCTATCACCGGACAGATGTGTTAATTATTAAGTTATTCTTTGTTATTATCGCCTCTAGTAAGAATTAAACCTTCAACCTTCAGAAGACTTAATTAGAAGTGAACGCATGGCGCAAAGGATAAAGACGTTGATTAAGTGACAGTCATCTGGATTTTACGGTCCAATTCTTACTAAAGGCGATAATAAAGAGGAATAAATTTTGTGAATTTTTGAGATGAGAATTAGTTATTCGTATTATTTTGATTCTTTGGACTGCTGATCTCATCTTGAGTGTTATTTTCATAAGTAGTTGACATTTCTACCTGGTTGTGGCTGATGGAATGTGGATTAAATAAACATCTCAGTTTAAATATACGTTCCTGACTTTGATATAAAGATTTGCATGTTTGATAAGATAAGGCTGAAAGTTGAACGTATGAAATTTGCGAAGATGACAATAAATATAAAAATAGTAACCCCAAATAATACAAAGTAATTATAGTGTTTAGAGTTTATTAAACACTAATGAAAACAATACGCAATAATATATAGGATATTGATGCATATGTAATAATAGTAATACGATTGCTAAGTGGTTAAGGACAGGGACCAATAATCTGGGTGTGCCAAGTTCGAATCCAGTTCGTTTCACAAAACCACTTTCATTTAGAATATTGACAACCTTCAGGTGGTCCCACCCTGTAAGTACCTGATTTCTTTCTAGAAAGAATTCTAATTAGAAAGATATCAGAGAAACAAATGTCAACAATAGAATCATCTGATTAATACTAAAGTGAAGAGGACTGAACTCTTTTAATCAGCGTTTTTTTCTTATATATTAGATTGGCAACTAAGTTCCTTCCGTTTTTTTTAATTTATACGTTTTAAAACTAAAAAAAGAACTAACAACTATTTAATCAATGGTGTATTCTCTCTTCGTGTTCCCAACGTTCAACAAGATTCTCAATACCTTTTTGGTAGAAATTATTTGGTTTTGACTCGAAAAATAAAATATAACAAATAAATTTTCAAAGAAACACAATATATTTAAAAAAAAAAAAAACATCAAAAACTTAGTTGCCAACACAATATTTTAATCACACGAAGTATCTACTAAAATATTCCTTGGTTTTGAAATAAAGTTATATTTAGAAGTAGTCCATTTTAATTGTTGTAATGAGTCTTAATTTGCAACACATTTGTGACACATCTAAGTTTCTGTCTATCACATTCTCCCTTTCTTACTGCATATTACGATGGAACTATTATCTCTTATTTGATACCGTTTCTATCACTCTCGCTTCTACCAGAAAGGATAAAAAGAGTGGAATAATCTATTATAAACAGATTTGAATCATCCATTACAAAAAAAGGAAATAATGCCTCAAATCTGTATATCTATAAAAGTGGGAATGTGTGTGTGAGAACACTTCTCAACCTTTATAATAAAACGATGTTTGATCTACAGAATTGAAATTTGGTATATAGGATATTCAGACACATGGAAAAATTTCGATCGGTTTTCATCCGAAAAAAAAACAGGCTGCTAACGGGTCAAAATTGAAAAATTGGTACGTGTGGGTCGTCAGATTTTTATCTGTTTGTTAACTGTTCCACGAGTGTGCATGAGTGAATGGTTCATATCACAGATTCATTATGTTAAAAATAAGTCGGTTTCAAAACACCCTGTAAAGATCGTGTCAAGCTGGCCTAATTGTAATCGTATTTGGATCACTGCTTTTTAGGTTTTGGTTTCGATCTCAGCCCAAGTATTTTCATTTTTTTTTTTTTTTACTTACAAGAAGTGAACTGTTTAGAAAAAAACATAATACTCGCACGCACATGTCTCAGTTTCTGTATGAACTAAAATATAATATTTATGCGTATTTTACGACCGAGCAACTACAGTCAGCCTGCTAGTAGTTACTAACAATTAATATATTAGCGGGAATGTTATAAGTTCTTAAATATAAATGGTAATGTGTGTATTGTTGAGTATCATTCGTACATTTTTGTGTAAATCAAATGCTTTTTATTGGCATTCGTTTCCTGTGTATCTTTCTCGTTAGAAGTCTTTCTAGAAAGGCATAACGGGGTGGGGCACGCGAAGATTGCCAACATCCCTAAATGAAAGTGTTTCTGTGAAATGAACTTCATTCAAACTTGGCACACCAGGTTGTCAGTCCATGGTGTTAACTTAGACACGATCACCGTCTATTTGGATGTGTGTAGGTTATGGTTGGCTGTGGTTTAGATTTGAGATTTAAATCTTACCAGAATTCAAGAAAAACTAAAAGTGATCCATTAAAACATGCCATCAATCATCTCGTGTTATATGTTATATAACCTAAGTACCACTATTATTTTATCTGTTCACGTGTGTGTTTCCTTCCACACTAAAATAAAAACAAGTACATAATTCGAAAATTTGAAAATTTTGTACTTTACGAAAAAAACCAAAAACAAAACTTTCACTAAATCAAAAGTTTTTTTTAATTACTTGAATTTTAGTGGTAACTATGGCAACGCCAATTCGCTTGTATTAATTTGCGTTATTTGCTAGTTTTGCTTTCAGAAAGCAGTGAAATTAATGAAGGGTTTCTTTACTGCACTTAATCTTTGGTCACGATGAGAGAGATAATACTGGAACAGTGGCAAATGGTTGCGCATGTAAGTATGCCTAATTAATCGATTGATATCGGTTGAATCATTGGTGACAGCAAAATAATGACTCTCGCCATCACTCTCACACTAACTTTCGTGTTTTTACATTTATAGATACGCTGGGTGTGGAATTTAAAAATTATTTAAACCTTGAGCGTTTAAATATCTATGCAGGTTCTTCATTGTCAAGTTGCATAAGATATATATATATATATATATATATATATATATATATATATATATATATATATATATATATATATATATATATGAGGGGCGTGCAATCAGTAATTCCCCTAACCCACTTCCAGTTGTCTAATCTAGCTGAAATTTTGCATGTGCAATGATTTATATCTCTACAGGTTATGTGGCAAATTACAGCTCTGAACTGATTGTGGTTTCTGTTTTACAGGTGTTTGAACTGAGTCAGGTGTGAAATGGAGCCTGTTGAATGTCGAGCAGTGATCCGGTTTTTGTATTTGAAAGGACGCACACCACAGGAGACTTTTGATGAAATGAAAGAAACTTATTGTGTAATGCCCCATCATATGACCTTGTAAAACGCTGGCATTGTGAATTCAAATATGGCCGGAAGTCTGTGGAAACAGCTCCCAGACCTGGTCGCCCCCCTTCTGCCATTGATGAAGCATCTGTCCGTCAATTTGAGGCTGCCATTTCGGAAGATCGGCGCATTACTATTCACGAAATAGCCCAAGATGTCAAGATTAGTACAGGGTCTGTGGAAACTATCATTCATGACCATTTGCATATGCATAAGGTGTCTGCCAGATGGATTCCCAGGTTGCTCACACCATTCCAGAAGCGAGAACGTGTCGAGTGCTTGAGGATAAATTTGGAGGTGTGCCAAGAAAATGAGTCAAAGATTTTCAAAAGACCGATTACGCAGGATGAAACTTGGTCCATCACTATGATCCAGAGACCAAAGTCCAGTCAATGCAGTGGAAGCACTTGGACTCACCACCTCCAAAGAAGGCAAGGGTGCAGCCCTCCACTGGCAAGGTCATGCTCACAGTCTTCTGGGACCAGGATGGAGTAGTGATGACAGATTTCCTGGCAAAGGGTACCACAATTACAGGAGTCTATTATGCTTAACTTTTGAAGAAATTAAGGGAAGCTATGAAAATCAAGAGGCAGGGCAAGATCAGCAAAGGTACCCTCCTCCTGCAGGACAACGCTCCGGTCCACAACTCATATGTCGCCAGATCAGAAGCACGGATGTGTGGTTATGAAATCCTCCCATCCCCCATCCCCCCTACTCTCCTGACCTTGTACCCTCTGACTTTAACCTCTTCCCAGCCATGAAGTTATTTTTGAAAGGAAAGCGTTTCCCAGATGATCCAGCCTTGATTTCTGAAATCATGTCATGGTTGGAGAACCAACCCGGGGTGTTCTACAAAGACGGTCTCCAGAGCTGCATCAAACGATGGGAGAAATGCATAAATCTGGGTGGTTCCTACATAGAGAAAGACTAATAACTGCGCCAAGTTTCGTTGCTCTACTGCTATGGGAAGTGGGTCAGGGGCATTACTTATTGCGCGCCCCTCGTATATTTATATATATAAGAATGAAAAGGTAAACCTAAAATAAATAAATGGTAATCAACGTTTCGTCCCTATTTCAGGGGACATCATCAGAATAGAGTTAAAAAATGCCAAAAGAAGCAGGTTACAGACCACATGCGAATGAAGAGAGAATGAACTTTATGTTCCTTCTTGCTCATGAAATGTACTTTTCTGAATTCTTTTCCTTTTCATTCTCATAAGGTTAACAATCGTTTGGACGTTTATTTATATATATATATATATATATATATATATATATATATATATATATATATATATAAATATATATAAATATATATGAATAATGTATATGAATACTCGTCCGCATACAGTACTGTTTCGCTGTTTCACAGCTCATTCAGTGCATCTAGACAAGCAACTACCTCAAGCCTGGATCAGAACCTGATCGCCCAAATGACAGAGCTTCTAACCGTTGTGCTATATGGCTGCTGCTATGCGGGCAGTGAATTAACAATGTTTTGACATTGTCAAATGTACATAAGCTCAATTTGTTTACACAAAGAGCATCGCTTCATATGCTAATGGTAATTTGTATATCACTTCCCAAATGCTCAACCTGAAAGGGAGCATTATGAATGTATAGTCGCCCACAGACAGACTGTTTTGCGGTATCACAGCTCTTCAGTGCGGCTAGACATGCAACTACGTCAAGCCAGGATTGAAACTTGACCGCCTAAGCAACAGTTGGCGCTTCTATTTGACTGCTGCTAATGTATATATATATATGTGTGTGTGTGTGTGTGTGTGTGTGTGTGTGTGTGTGTGTGTGTGTGTGTGTTTGTTATATATATATATATATAGTTCTACAAATGTTCAAGTTAAAAAAAAATAGGAGGCTTTACTTCTGGAACGATCTTCTTATGACAAAGTGCACAGCAGAGCCCCATGTACAGCCATTGTTTATCGCTGGCAAAAGTGCATTCATAATAGTGGTGACTATGTAGAAAAATAAATTCTAGAGCAGAAAGGTAGCTTGTTTTTATGGTACCAATCCTATCTTTGTAGCTCTGCACAATATACGGTTTTTGAGTTAAAAAAATAGGAGGCTTGCAGTTTGGAACCACCCTTACATAGTCGAAGACACTATATGTAAAATTTGATTGTCAAATGATTAATTCAAAAACATAATAGTTACATTGTTAAAACTACTTCACTGACTCTATATCCGGTTTTTTGGGCATACGACCTTCCTCAGGATATATTATGAACAGTAAATTTATTTTTAGTTAATCTATTTATAAATAATTGAATAGGCTCTCTCATTGTTACCAGTTGTTTTGGATATTTCAATCCCATTAAATTTAACTAAAACCGACTTTCAGGTGTAAATTGACACTCGACTTAATTAAGTTTGTATCAAGTGAAATAGGTTTAGGGATTGTGCAACCCATGCTCCACCACAAGAACCTCATCCCATGTGCCCTTTTAGAAGGAATCCATTCTTTCATGAGAAAATCAACAAAAATTATTTTGCCACGTACAATTATATCAATCTATTGATTACAACATTGTAATTTTCAAGTCCGATGTCAACAAATACTTCTCAACAAATACGATGTACACAGATATTCTTAAATAGTCAGATTCTACCTTTACCATCGTTTCTAATCCCCTCATAGTATTGTTCATCGTCCAATTAAGAGTCCAGTTCGTACTTATCCTCGTGTGGCTTTTGCCTTGATAAATGATGTCTTATGAGTTTACAAAAACTTTTTAGATTTCCTGAGGTATCTCATATTTTGGTTTTTGTTTTTCTGTAAAAAAAATATTTCGTCAAAATACTGATAACACGATATGTTTTTTTCTAGCTTGCTACACCATTTAAACACAAACATGAGTTGCCTCGAGAATTTTATAGCTCTAGTAGCATAGGGTGCTAGATATATTTTTCTGCCAGTTGTCACCCACAGCATTTTATCTGAAATTAGCCAAAATTGATTCAAAACGAAATGTTATATATATTTTTTATTAGTCTGTCACACTAATGTTTTAAATAGCATTTTTATTAGCCTGTCATACTAAAATTTAAATTGGCATTTTTATTAGTCTGTCATACTAATGTTTTAAATAGCATTTTTATTAGTCTGTCATACTAAAGTTTAAATTGGCATTTTTATTAGTCTGTCACACTAATGTTTTAAATAGCATTTTTATTAGTCTGTCATACTAAAGTTTAAATTGGCATTTTTATTAGTCTGTCACACTAATGTTTTAAATAGCATTTTCATTAGTCTGTCATACTAAAGTTTAAATTGGCATTTTTATTAGTCTGTCACACTAATGTTTTAAATAGCATTTTTATTAGTCTGTCATACTAAAGTTTAATTTATTATTTATTTTTAAATCTTTTTTGGAATCATTTGAGATGAGGCTTTACAATGTGAGCATTTATTTTTGTGCAAAATTATCCTCATCTTCATAGTTGTTGTTCGTTTTTGTTTCACCAGGTTTCGGCCAAGGTATCCTCTGGCCTTCTTCAGGTGTTTAACCGTGACAGGATAGAAATGCTGAGTCATAAGTAACCGTATCCCCAGTAATTACTGCCTTCCATAGTTGTTGATATCATTAGAAACATTAGTATGACAGACTAATAAAAACGCTATTTATTACATTAATATGACAGACCAATAAAAATGCTATGTAAAACATTAGCATGACAGAGTAATGAAAATGCTATTTGAAACATTAGCATGACAAACTAATAAAATGTAATTTCAAACTTTATTATGATAGACTAATAAAAATTCCATTATAAACTTAAAAAATGCCATTTACAACCTTAATATGACAGACTAATAAAAACGCTATTAAAAGTTTAGTATTACAAACTAAGAAAAATGATATTTAGAACATTTTTTTTTTTTTTTTTTACACAGTGATCACCACTTATCAAGGCCCGGAAGCCACTCAGGGATAAGGGTTATTGCAAGTACATTACGTTAGTGAGGAGATTTGATGAAATGTCTACTTAAGGGGGCGGTTCATTAGGAATTTGTTAACATTGGACTTGAAGACATCCAAGTTGTAGTCCGGAGGGAAGCAGGCAGACGGAACAGAGTTCCACAGGCGTGCAGTTCTAAGAAAGAAGCTTTGTTCATGGAATCTGCGTTTTGATTTAGGCACAGATATAGAGTGGGGGAAATTTTTCACAGTGGATTCAGCTAGACGGGTGTTTTTTGTGAAAGATTGGCGAGGGGGGACCAGAGATTGGAGTTCAGACGAGCATCTGCCATGGAAATAACGATAAAACAAGGACAGGCTCGCAACGTCTCTTCTGTGGGAGAGAGGTTGCAGGGTAGAGAAAAGGGCATCCCCCACTAAGCCACGAAGTCTATTTTGTACTCTGTCAAGGCAGGATAGGCTACTTTTAGCAGCTCCTGCCCAGATATGGCAACAGTATTCCATCCTTGGACGTACTTGGCTTTTATATAGATAGAGAATTGCATCAGTAGTGAGATATCTTCTGGAGTGGTAGAAGGATCCCACCATCTTTCCAGCGACCTTGGCAACAGACTTGATGTACGTGTTCCATTTCAGATCAGGAGTAAAGGTCAAACCCAGAAGCTTGTCAAAACACGGGGCCTCACCCAGACGAGAGCCATCCATCACAATTGATGCCAGATGGGGATCAGAGCGTTGATGATGTAAGGATAGCAGTTTGGTTTTGGATGCATTAAAGGTAACCAGCCACATCTTCCCCCACTGAACCACGTGCTCGAGATCAGAGGAGAGAGAATCCGAGAGAACTTTGTCATTTACAGCCTTTGATGTGTTGCCGTAGATGGTCGTGTCATCAGCATAGATGTCAACGAATGATTTAAGTATGTGTTTAGGGAGGTCATTGATGTAGATCAGGAAGAGAGTTGGGCCCAGGATTGACCCCTGAGGGACTCCAGCATTTATATTGCAGGCCTCCGATTTTTGTCCACTACACTTATGAGCCTATCGGAGAGAAATGATTTAATGATTGAGAAAACATTTCCAGTTATACCGTAGCTGGAAATCTTGTGAAGTAGACCCTTATGCCATACCTTGTCGAAGGCCTTTGATATGTCAAGAGCAATTGCCCTAGAAAGGAAGCCTTTGTCAAGAGATTCACTAATTCTGTGGGATATAACCGTCAGCACATCTGCGGTAGATCTTGCAGAGCGGAAACCATATTGTGTGTCACTAAGAAGGTTATTCCTGCTGAGGTAGTTGACTATTTCTCTATTTAATATGGATTCCAGCAACTTACTCATAACACACAGGAGACTTATTGGTCTGTATTGAGAGGGAGATGGCTTATCACCTGAATTCTTAAATACAGGGCAAACTGATGAGGTCTTCCAGGGAGTCGGAAAGCACTTCTCCTTAAGGCAGCGTTTAAATAGTTTCGTAAGTATGGGAGCAAGTTCTGGTTGAAGCTTTTTTAACACTATAATTGGGATGCCATCAGGGCCAGTTGCCTTGTCTGACGCTGACGAGATGACCTCTGGTCCATTGATAATGGTTGGGATAGAGCGCACACTTCTGTTCAGGATCCTATTTGTTATTTGCCAAAAACTGGTGGGATACAAGCCGCTGATCAGCTACCTTGGATTTAACAGACTGGGCATATAGCTCTCTTGCATTTTTTATTACTCTTTTACAGTGGTTGTTGGCAGACCTAAAAGCAGCTTTAGTCTCAGTGCATCTATTACGTTGGTAGCTATGGAAAAAGTGATTTCTGTGCGCGATAGCAGCAGCACATTCTGGGGAGAACCATGGCTGGCTGTTAGGTTTTTGTTGGAATTTTTTAGATGGTATGAATTGGTCTATGCCTATAATTAACCATTCGGTCAGATCTGATACTATAGAGGACACATACTTTTTAAACATGGAGTGCAGAGGTAAATCAGATATGAATGTACGGAAGCTATCCCAGTCGGCCATAGAGTATCGGTACACAGTACGGTGGAGGGGTACGTCTGGGGGCTTCTTACATTTCGTTTTTATCTTAACTGATACGACGGAGTGGTCGGAGGATCCTAGAGGAGAATGAACGGAATATGAACATAGCTCAGGGGAAGTTGAGAGAAAAAGGTCTAAGAGGCTTGCATATTGACCGGGTGTATCGGGCACACGGGTGGGTTCGCGAACAATCTGAGTGAGGTCATAAGCAATAGCAAAATCATGACAAAACCTCCCCTCATCGTCTGTCTTATTTGAATGGGTCAGCCATTCCACGTTATGGACGTTGAAGTCACCACATATGTGGATGTTAGCCGAGGGATGTGAAGACAGTATGTGGTCTATTTTCTCAGATATGCTCTTAAAGATAGTAACTCCGCTGTTGTGGGGCCTATAGAGGGCAAATATAAATGCAGTGGTGTTAGCAAGTGCAACCCTGAAGCACATATAGGGTAAATTAGGATCTTCTCTAGAGATATCCCTGCCACACGGGAAGCCATGGCGATCTTGGGGGTCAGATTTAGCTGTAAAATTTGAGTATCCGTTAATTATGAACTCATCTAGGGAAGTGGTCGGCCCTATTCCAGTTTCACTTAGAAAGAATATGTCCGGTTTCGTCTCCTGTAATTGGGTTTCAACCTCTGGAAGGTTGGAACGTAGACCCCTGATGTTGGAGAAGGAGACCTGGTAGTCGGGGTCTACGTTGGAAGATGGGGTTCTAGGTTTAATCGAGTTTTTATTCTGGAGATATTTCATGTTGAGGTTTGGGGATTTGTGGAATAGGTCGGCATACTTGGTTAGAGCAGTACAGAGAGGGAAAGTAAGAGAGAAAAAGACAGGAAATTTATTTTCTGTAGCACACGAAAAGGTAAAGCCGCAACAATTACCCACTAGTATGGCATCGAGAGGCCCCACCAGAGACTACTGCATGGTCCAGATCCACTCACCAAATGGCAATACAGCAGTCCCAGTACTTTGCGCCTGCTGATAGGACATCCTCCTTAGTGGTTAATTCAAGGTTCGGGTCCCTGACTATCAGGCGGATAACGTTAGCCCAGACAAACGTTTACCTCCAGCACCCTTACTAGTGACATGGCCACAAGGACAGATAGAGACAAAAAAATTTCCGACATCTCAGACTACTGGTCACCAAGTACTACCGACCTTTAAGCAGCTTTTTCTTCATCCTTTGTCAGAAACATCACTCATTGAATGAGGACTGGATGACAAAATAGGAGAAGCGAGAGTTACTGGAGCTGCCGATAACACATCCACTGTATTATCTACTCTCCACTATACATTAGTATAGCAAACTAATAAAACTGCTTTCTAAAACTTTAATATGAAAGATTAATTAAAACATGTAAGACAGACTAATAAAAATGCCAATTTAAACTTTAGTATGACAGACTAATAAAAATGCTATTTAAAACATTAGTGTGACAGACTAATAAAAATACCATTTCAAACTTAATATGACAGACAAATAAAAATGCTATTTAAAACATTAGTGTGACAGATTAATAAAAATGCCAATTTAAACTTTAGTATGACAGACAAGTAAAAATGCTATTTAAAACATTAGTGTGACAGACTAATAAAAATGCCAATTTAAACTTTAGTATGACAGACTAATAAAAATGCCAATTTAAACTTTAGTATGACAGACTAATAAAAATACTATTTCCCGCGTTAGTATGACAGATTGACAAAAATATTTATTACACTAAAATATGAACGATAGATAAAAATGCTGTTGTAAAATTTAGCACGATAGCCTGCCAAATATGTCATTTCAAACTTTAGTATGACAAACAGGCAAGATGTTATTTCCGTTTTTAGAATGACATATAAGCAAAATATGCTATTTCAAACTTCAACATAACAGACTTTAAAAAATACCACGAATTCTTACAGACTAAAATGTGACCAATCAATGAACAGAAAAAGGTGTCTCCTAGAGACGCACAAAATAGACATTTCTCGTACGAACAAACAAAACTGGCCAAAATGAAGTGGAGAAACATCAAAGATTTTCTGAAAGAAGGTACGGCGGATTAGGATCGAGGAACCAATTGCATAAAATCAAAGTAAAAACATGACGAGAAATCGCACCAATTACGACAGTGACCGATGATGTACATATGAGAGTACGGCGTTTGCAAGACACTTCAAAAAGATGTCGAATCAAAGCAATCGGACAGATAGGCTAAAAACTATTCAATTATGGCAGCCGATAAATAATCTCTTAATATCACCAAATTATTTATTGAGAAACACCAAGCCTTGATGTTCATATTTTAAAAACTACAAAAAAAAAAAAAAAGAAAGAAAATATTTAGGCTAAGAGAAAAAAATGTATATAACTAGCTTTACCTATCTGGCGATGTCCGACATCATGGAAGTAATTTTAGTTTTTGTTTTTTGTTTGTTTGTTTGTTCGTTTGTTTGTTTGTACATTTTAAAATTTATACATAAAAAAATAATTAAATTCTAAAGGAGACAGCTATTATATATTTCAATACAAGGCTCTCGCACAAATATAATAAAGCAAAACTCCTGAATAAAAATGTCAAGTTTCGATTAGACTGGATCTGATATGTCTATGATCAATTTGTATACATGGAAAAGGTTGAATGAATCAACCATACAACTATACTATCTGCAAAACAAAATATCACCAAATTATTTATTACAGAACGTGATGTTCATATTCTAAAAACTACAACAACAAAAAAAAAGAAAGAAAATATTTAGGCTAAGAGAAAAAAAAAATGCATAACTATCTGTACCTATCTGGCGGTGTCCGAGAAGTAATTGTTTTTTTGCACATTTTAAAACTAATACAGGAAAAGAAAAAATAATTAAATTCTAAACGAGACAACTGTCTTTCAATATAAGCCTCCGTAGGCTGGCTAAAAGGGATTGTTGCACTATAATCAAGAGAGGATGATAATGGCTGCCCAAAATGAAGGCTTGATAACCGATTCTTTTAAGATGATGAGTGGTCGCAATGATGACAAGTGCAAGGTCTGCCACGAAAAACTGAAACGTGTGAGTCGCCTGACATCCAGTTGTAAGGTTTTGCTATAGGACAGGTACTATACAATGCGATATAACGGAGTGTTTAAAAACCTGTAATGGACAGTATGTTAAAGGTTAAATATCGAATGTAGTAGCAAGTCCTGGGAACATATACTAAAGAAAAAAAGATGGTTGGAAATAAAGCATGCGTTATCCATTTTGATTGTTAAACTACTTGGTAAGAAGGAGAAATAAGTTAGTGTTCCCAGTAATGCAAGATTAACCGAAATATCAAGTTCTTATGTACAACAAGAACAGAAACAAGTATCTTAGAAATATCTCTATCGTTCCAGTAAATATAGGAGCAACTGCACTCATGACAAAGAATTTCAAAAACTACCTGGCAAATATACCCAGTGAACTAAGTATAAGAGAGATATTTTTTAAAAATTGGACAGTTGGAATCTTAAAAAGGTGTCTTGGTCTGTTATAGCAGGTGAATGTCTGGCATCCAGCATAATGCCCCATCCCCAGCAAATACAAAATAAGAAAGTTTTAGTTTTAAGGGAGGTAATTATTATATTCTTCAATATAAAATCTGATTAATTAAAGAAAAAATTGAGGGATTATTTACAAAAAATATCATAGCAACAGTCATCTGAACCGAACTGCTATTTTAGAAATAAAATTGCAATAAAGCATGCTTTTATATTGCTAATAACACGTGACAATAATAACAAATGAAAATTGGCTTAACAGAATAAAAGTTCTGTTTGTCAGCTTAAATGTTATTGGATTCTGAAAATTTCTCACAGGACAACTTTATATGTTTGAATAATCATTATAGTGTTAAGCTAATAGAGCAAATATTCCCCTATTTTTTATTTTACACTTTGAAAATATGACGATAGCAGCAAGGGTCTATAACAAATCTGTATTTTATTAAAATAGTGTTACATAGAGCCTTCAAAATTTGAAAGAGATTTAGAAGCATTCAAACTCTCGAATAAAACGTCATTTCTGATTTTAAAATATTTAGTAAATTCTCATATATTAAAATGTTTTGGAAACAATTTACACTAATTTTATATAAACAGATTGAAATAATGTAACCATGTCAATATTAATTATATCTGAATAACAATTTAGTTCAATTAATTACCAATCAATTCTGTAACAATTAAATTAAATTTTCGAAATACTATTTAAAATAATTTGGTTAAAATATAAACGTCAGTTAATCAAAAAAAAAAAAAACGCAGAACCAAAATGAAAATAAAAGGACTCCTGGACAACGCCGGTATGTACATCTAGTTATATTATTTCATATATCCACATAAAATTTTATAAGAATATATGGTATTTTATGTATCGATTTTCAGAATATTACTTCAACAGTGCTCAATGCGTAAACAGAGCTAGAAATTAAGTTATAAAAATATATTTATGGCAACTAAGCTACACAGAGACTCCCACGTTTCATGCCAGTGGGTAATTGTCAAACTAAAACGTCTTTTTAGCCATCAAGGGTTTAAA
This sequence comes from Euprymna scolopes, assembly GCF_053919585.1. NCBI lineage: Eukaryota > Metazoa > Mollusca > Cephalopoda > Sepiida > Sepiolidae > Euprymna > Euprymna scolopes. Next base: position 33,909,783 of record NC_136487.1, read on the forward strand.
TATATTTATTGACTATTATTATTTATTATTTATTTTCATAATTTACTCTCTCTCTCTCTCTCTCTCTCTCTGTATATATATACCGGGTTAAAGGTATTCAAGAGTGATAACTAATGAATTTACCGAGATTATGAAGAGTGCTTAATAAAGGAAGAGCAAGATATATTTGTATTAATATAAACAAATTTACATGGTCGCAATACTGGACATGCTAATGTCTTGGACAAATAGTCGGTTAAAACCAGAAGTCCTCATCAGGCGACTTAATAAATGGTTGCTTTCCACATAAGAAATCAGTCCTCAAATCATATTTGATAAGTTTATTCTGTGGAAAGCAACCATTTATTAAGTCGACATACAACTACTCGTATTGGTCAATGCTGAATTAAATGCTGAATTAAATGCTGAATTAAATGCTGAATTAAATGCTGAAGCAAATAAACACGTAAGGAAGCAAAATAGAATTCATAATTATTATTTGAAAAAAAAAAAAAAAAAATATATATATATATATATATATATTATACTTTTTATTTGTTTTACATAAACATATGTCGTTACACATTCATGAGCATGTTTCGATTAGCCAGTTACAACTAACCAGAGACCTCTTTAGACGATATTGCTTATACAAAAGTAGAGCCCGTAATGAAAATTGTGGAAAAATTTTCACACACATTTAAGGACAGATTTCGAGTGACATCGCTTTAACCTTTACCTTGGTACGTTTGACCAAGTGTGCTTTTGTTATATATTTACATAACTTTAATTAATCTTTGTATGGATATTTTTATGTAAAAAAAAATACATAAGAATATGTAAATAATAATAATAATAATTTTTTAAATAAAATTATTTAAACCAAAATTTGGATTGATATTTTGACCATGTTCTGAATTAATATCACATTTAAAATTGTTGCTGGCAAATAGTTTAAAAATAATATGTTTATGTATTTACAAAAAAAAAAACAAATAATAAAATAATAATAAAAAATTAAAAAAAATAATAATAATAATAATAATAATTGAAAATTTAAAGTCTTTTAAATAAAACTATTTAAACCAAAGATATTAAGAGCAGAAACAAATATAAAATAACTGACTTGTTTGGATGTTCGCGAATGTTTTGCAGATTTTCGCAACCAAAATTGATTTTTTCATGTAGGGCCCGTTTTTTTTTTTGTGTGCATTTTTAATACAAATCCATTGCAGAACGAATAAAGAAAATAAAACTCGGGTTAAATCCACAAGAGCAGATGATCAGTATGGTAGAAATATATTAAAGTAAAACTCCTGAATAAAAATGTCAAGTTTCGATTAGACTGGATCTGATATGTCTATAATCAATTTGTATACATGGAAAAAGTTGAATGAATCAACCATACTATCTGCAAAACAACCAAAGACTTATCAAATCAAGTATATACAAAGAAAGGCGCTAAAAAGAATAAAGCATAATTCGAAACGACGCCGAGAAATCACGCAGCTGCAACGAGAACAATTAAAAGGAATTAAAAGCATTACAAACATCGAAGCATCAAAAGGAAGTTATTTTGAAATGCAAAAAAACAAAAAGGTTAAAGCTTTAACGAAAATACAAAAACTAATATCAACTTGAGCTGCAAGTGGCATTGACAAATACGAAGTTTGTTCGATTATACCAGCTCCTAACATTTCGATTCCCTTCTATGAACGTAGAAATACCAAATTGAATGAACTTGCGAAACGGAATTCGGAAAGCATCCAGAAACTAATGGATGGTATTACTAGAAAAATGCAGGCCTTAAATCTAATTGTAATGGATTAAAGATATGGTTTATGTAATTCATAGCCCAAAATGAAAGTCTCCAGACCTTATCGTGATAAACCCTAGGAGTAAACAATGCTTAGACCTCTGTGGAGTTAAGGTCATAATGAACTCTTCCACTTATCATAATATGACTTCTCTGCTTTTCGGGTTAGTCAAAAGTCTGTACTTCGAAGGGGGGGGGGACAAGTGCTATGAGTTCATCACATCATATTCCATCAAAGTGCCTGCGAAACACACACAGGGATGCAACATTGCGGTGGTGGGACAGTTTGGAGCTTGGTCGATAAAGCAGAACCTATTCAATTTGAGATTTTTGTCATTAGTACAAGTTATGCTCGAGTCTTGCACCCGTGGCAGTTGGACTTATACATACCCACTCTTCAGTTGTTGTATTCTCTTTTCTCTAATTACGGAGTTCCGTCTTTCTTTCGGACACTTAACGGAACACAACAGCATGTAAGGTTATGTGGAACGTCCATCTTTTTTGATAAACCATCACAGAAGCATAAATGTTTTAAATCGTAGAAAGGTTGGCTGGCCAAAGAAGCATATAATAGACAAGACCACGCAGTGAAATTTCGAGACAGCTGATATGCGGAATCTTGAGAACTGGAGAGTGAGCTAGTATAATATCAGAAAATGTCTTACCCCTGAACAAGGTAAAGGTGACATTAAACGAATAAAAGAAGAAAGCGTTGAACAACTCATCAAGCTTCAACCACGACCAACAATTTCTACTACACCTTGGCCTTCGGGACAAGATGAAAGTGTAGTATCTGTTCCGGCAGATGCTGTACTTAAGATAATTTGTACCAGTCAATGGAGGGGAAACCCTCTATACTGGGACAATTATTATTTTTGGTAACCAGAGTGCCCCCTTTTTGCCTACTTTTAGGGGAGCTGGTTTTTACCTCACATTAAAAACGGCCTTGTGCCTAATTTGCTCAGTGGGGGAGCAAATAAACACCATCTGTTCCGGCAGATGCTGCACAAGACAATTTGTACCAGTCAATGGAGGGGAAACCCTCTATACTGGGACAATTATTATTTTTGGTAACCAGAGTGCCCCCTTTTTGCCTACTTTTAGGGGAGCTGGTTTTTACCTCACATTAAAAACGGCCTTGTGCCTAATTTGCTCAGTGGGGGAGCAAATAAATACCATCTGTTCCGGCAGATACTGCAAGCTATGACTAGCAAAGACCAGATGTGGGGGCAACCCCACATGCCTGACCATTAACCAGCTCCCATTTCCCACCTCTCGGGAGCTGGTCCCCTTTTTCCCTTCCCCCTCCCTTCACTCCTCACATTAAAAATCGGCCTTGTGCCTAATTTGCTCGGTGGGGGAGCAAATAAATACCATCTGTTCTTCAGATGCTGCAAGCTATGACTAGCAAAGACCATATGTGAGGGTGACCCCACATATAAGACCTTGGTAAATGTAGGGGCAACCCTTCATACCAATTGTCACTATCCAACTCCCCTACTCCCCGGGGAGTTGGTCCCCATTTCCCCTTCACTCCTCACATTAAAAATCGGCCTTGTGCCTAATTTGCTCGGTGGGGGAGCAAATAAATAACATCTGTTCCGACAGATGCTGTAAGCTATGACTAGCAAAGACCATATGTGGGGGTAACCCCACATATCTCACCTTGGTCACTGAAGGGGCAACCCTTCATACCAACAGTTACTAATCCAGCTCCCATTTCCCACCTCTCGGGAGCTGGTCCCCCCTTTCCCTCCCCCTATCTCCACATTAAAAAACGGCCTTGTGCCTAATTTGCTCAGTGGGGAAGCAAATAAATCCCACAATTTCTACTACTCCTTGGCCTTCAGGACAAGATCAAAGCGTGGTGTCTGTTCCGGCAGATGCTGCAAGTAAAGACCATTGCCCTTGTGGCAATCTTCTGGTCCTTGTAGGGGCAACCCTATTTGGGCCAGCTGGCAAATCACTATCCAGCTCCCATTTCCCACCTCTCGGGAGCTGGTCCCCCCTTTCCCTCCCCCTATCTCCACATTAAAAATCGGCCTTGTGCCTAATTTTCTTGGTGGGGAAGCAAATAAATATCGTCTGCAAGCAAAGACCATATGTGGGGGAAACCCCACATATAAGACCTTGGTCAATGTAGGGACAATCCTTCATACCAATTGTCACTATCCAGCTCCCCTACTCCCAGGGGAGTTGGTCCCCATTTCCCCTTCACTCCTCACATTAAAAATCGGCCTTGTGCCTAATTTGCTCGGGTGGGGAGCAAGTAAATACCTGTCCTTCAGGCCAAGATAAAAGTGTAGTATCTGTTCTTCAGGTGCTACACTTCAATTTCTTGTTTTCTGTCAATGGAGGAGAAATCCTTCACAACTGAGACGATTTTAAATTTTTGTTTCTTTCTCCACATTAAAAAACAACCCTAGTCTCTAACTCTGTTGCATGGGGAGGCAAAGTAAATAGATACTCTCTATCAGTGCCTAGATCTAAACGCAAATTTCATGAACAAATCTTCTTTCCTAGTACCGCCCACCTGTGGAACACTGTTCCACTGGCCTGCTTCCTAGCGGACTACAACATGGTTGTCTTCAAGTCAGAAATAAAAAAGTTCTTGCTATCCCGCCCACTTAAATAGTCAAATTCTGTCCAATCCTCACAAAAAAAAAATCACTGAATGTTTGTCTCACTAACTACCTTACACTCATTAACCCTTATAGTCGAGTGGCCTCCAGGCCTTCATAAGTGGGTCTTCTTTGTAAAAAAAAAACGTGTCAGCAAAGATGTCATCGGATTTGCCATTTTAATGTATACAATTACAAAAAGATTAATAGAATTATAATTGTACTAAACGGATCATCTAGATAAAACGTTGAAAAGATTCTCTTCTATCTTTTTCTCTTTTGCTTGATAGATGACGTCACAATTTTTTTATGTCAGCCAGTGTGCACGGCTATCCTCATCACTTTTTAATGAATGATGTCATACTTTAATGACATCATCCAGTGTGCACCGTTATATCCACCTCTTTTTTAATCAATGATGTCAGGAAACCATGATGTCATCCAGTGTGCACAGGAACATACAAGCAAGATCCATCTAGTAGATAGATTGACTAGCATGGTTACCTAGCGTTGTTCAGGGGTATGAACAACAAAATTGAAGAGTTTAAAAGTGTGTGTAACATCTTTCTTTTTAAACTTTTCTATTCTATTTATCTGTGCCCCCCTTTCCTTACCTATACTTCCTGTTTCTATTATCCTCACCCTCTCTCTCTTTTTCGCTTTCTCTCTCTATTACAAGTATCGTTTCTTATCAAAGATCAATGAAAAAGAAATTGCTTTACATGTCAATACTAGCTAATTGTATTCCCGTTACCCCAAAAAGAAAAAGAAAGAAAGAAAGAAAGGTTTTCATATTCTATCCAAAGTAATACTAAAATGCAATGTATCAGGTTTGTGTGTGTGTGTGTCTTATGTAGTTTATGACTTTTGGATGAACACACGTATACAAACAAATAAACAATTTCCCTTTTATATAGACAGATAATAATATTACTGGATGCCAAAAGATTGCTTTTAATTTGTGTGGAATAATAGAATCAAAGGGGGTTAACTCTGTTTTAACCTTTTACCTGACAATATCTCCATACGTTTAATAAAAGAGTCTATTTTCTTCCTGCTGTTGAATATTGCCGATAAAGTGTCAAAAACTAAGAGACAGCAACTTCGTAATGAAACATGAAAGAAAAAACATGATTGGTACAAATAAAAACCTACAGATAAAAAAGAAATTAAGTAAATAATGGCCATGGCATTTTTACCTTGGCCTCCTGTCACCATCTATACCTCCCCCCTCCCTTCCCCCCAAAAAAAACTCTGCTATAAAAGAAATATTTTCATTTCTATTTTTCTCAATCAAAAAAAAAAAAAAAAACTGTTCAAGGAAAAAAAATGAACCCACATAAATGGAAACAGGACTCAACAACAACAACAAAAAAAAAAACAATAAAAAGAAAGAAAACGAAAAAAGCCATCATAAAAAAATGGTGGTTCCCGTTAACAAATGAAAAGCTTTGCAAATTGGTTTTATGAGCATAATTCAAACACACAATGCTCGTTTTTTATTACAGCTAAAATCAATTCATTTGGGGGGGGGGGTATTAAATCATTACAAATGAAAAAGGTCATGACTGTAGGATGGAATTCTATAAAACTCCTGTTTGCATCCAGTCACTACCTTGTACTATTTATTCGAAGGTACTTTTCTTCCCACTCTCTCCATATATATATATATATATATATATATATATATATATATATATATATATATATATATATATATATATATATATATGTATGTAACCTTGTCTCTTGGCTGTCTGTGTGAGGAATGCTCTCTAACAAACCCTTCTGTCAATTTTTGGTCCACACACTTGAAACTTGACATATAGGAGATTCGGACCTGTGGAACAAATTCAATTTGATCTTTAGTCTATAAAAATAGCTGCTAAGGAGGTTAAAATTTGCAAAAAAAAAAAAAAAAAAAAAATTGTCCCTTGGCAGGCGCAATCGACTTAAAGTGCTCTTTTATGGATATGCATATATACATTTAAAGGTTAAATAACGTTATTATTTGCAATTTTTGTATGGATAACCTTCTCAACCAGCAATAGCAATGACCAAAGGTACATTACTTGAAAGTACTACTTTTTAACTCCTCGGCCTTACGTTCACAGAGAACATGAGTTGCAACAGATACATTGAGAGCATTGCCAGGGTTGCTGCGAAGAAGGTGGGCTCTCTCTACTATGCTAGAAAGCTACATACACCTGAAAGGAGAGATGCCTTATTATGATGAAGGAGGTACATTACTTGGAATGGGTTACACAATGTTCGTTGCAAGATGATGATAAAATCACTTATCTTTTCTGTTGTAAGGAATGACGACACGACACAAACAGTTACAAATATAGTTGCTTTCTTTATTCTTCAATCGGCCGATTGGTGATGTCAGGACCTCAAACCTTTTCAACTACATGGTCTACTTTCCTCCCTTCACTTCTAAGGGCTCTCCTCTCGATCTCTCCTGATCCTCTCTCTGACTCACTTATCAATCAACTTCTCTACTGACTGACTCCACTAACTGCGAACCCTTGATCCTATATTGAGAAATCTCCTTTGTTTATGATGGCAAAAGTGTGTTCCAACGTGATCTAACTTTCACGCGGATTTACATAAGTTTGTCCAAACACACTTTTAGCAAACAAAGAATCCTCAATTCTAATTGTTTAATATCTAACCTACTTTTAAACAATATTTTTTTCACCCGCATTGTCCATTCTGTTAACTGACATATTTTATATCCAGATTTCTAAAAGAATGGACAGTTAACTTTTTTTTCAACATAAACTATTTAATAGAATTAACAATGGACTGAAATCCTTAAGATTTCAATTTCCATTATCTTTAACACTTGCCTACAGGGTTCGATTCTAACATCGTTTTCGCTTATCTAGTATGTCTTCTTACTTACATGAGAAGGGGGCAGACATAACGATAGTGATGATGAAGGAGAGAAACATTCATAATATTACAGTCTTTTAACACATCATGACGATTGTGATGATAAATATGGAGGGAGACATTTATATCAGACTGGGATCATTCTTGGTAACACATATTAATACAGACTGAGAGATATGATGCAATAGTTCTCAACACAAAGGAGAGGGAGGCGATACTTCACTTATGATGGAGGGGAGGACACATAACTTGAAAGGGTTTACACAAACTTCGTTATAGATGATGATAAAACAAATTTACCTTTTTATTGTAAGGAATGACGAGACGAACAAATATGTTTGGTCCTTTATTCAATCGACCGATCAGTGACGTCAGGAATTCAAACTTTGATTTACATAGTCTATTTTCCTCCCTTCGCTCCTAAGGGGCTCTCCTCTCCAACTGACACTAATCAACTGACTAACTCTTGACTGACCACCTCACCAACTAATCAACTGACCAACTCTTGATTGACCAACTCACCAACTCATCAACTGACAACTGACTTCTAACTTCGAACCCTTAGATCCCTATATTGAGAAATCTCCTTTGTTTATGTGACGTCAAAAGTGTGGTTTTCAAACGTGAATAATTTTCACGTGGCTTTACATATGTTTGTCCAAACACAGTTTTCGCAGACAAAAGAATCTTCAATTCTAATATCTAACCTATTTTTAAGCAATATATTTTTAATTTGCATTGTCCATTCTTTTAACTGACATATTGAATATTCAGATTTCTGAAAGAATGGACAATCGACTCTTTTTCAGACATAAGCAATATTTAACTATTTCTAATAGAATTAACAATAGACTTAATTTCTAACATTCCTCTTTCATGTAACACCTCTATAATTTTACAACATGGCAAGAAAGAAGAAAAAAAGAACAACAAAATACCGAGGATGGAGTTTAACTCTGAAATATATTTAAATGAGAAATTTCAAACAAGTAAAATATTTGTTTATTTTCGCATTGTAATTTGGCTTTTAAGCACACCTGATGTATATTTTCTTTTATTCAAGTAAAGTCAACGCTTCTATAACGAAACTCACACCACTGACATTAATCTTGCGTTGCCAACGTACTGTTCCTGAAATATCAAATTACAACTGTTGGCTTCAGTTAAGGTTCTTGATTCATTGTTGTCAACATCAGATGGCCGACCATTACGCTCATTATCTTCAAGACTCTCGTCGTCGCCATGAAACTTTTTAAATCACCATTGTGTTGTGCGTGAGTAGTGGTTTGTGGGCTAAACGCTTCGTTGATATCGCGAGCTGCTTCAGTAGATTTTCTGGCCTACCTTGAATTGAAATAAGAAAATTGTACAATTTTGCTTTTTTTCCATCTTTTATACAACGTTCTGAAAAAAGACATCGTTTTTTAAAACGCTTGTAATTTAAATTATTAGATAGAGCGGAAAAACGGTCTTTAAAATGATATATAAATAAAGTTATTACAAAGAAAACGTATTTGCAAATACATCATTTGAAATAAAAATTAAAACTTCCGCAAGAACGTTATGATATATATCATCCAGCATTTAGATTACATACACACACACACACACACACACACACACACACACACACACACACACATATATATATATATATATATATATATATATATATATATATATATATATATATATATATAATCCAGTATTTCCCAAACTTTTTGTTTTAGTTATTTGTCCGGTCAAATATAAGAAATGTATAGTGTCATTTAAAAAAGAAGTATGCATATATATATATATATATATATATATATATATATATATATATATATATATATATATATATATATATATATATATATATATATATATATAAACGTAACTCTTGGTTCGTTCGCAATTAATAATCTAAATTATCACTGGATGGATGGCTTCCACGTTTTGGTATAATATGTTTACTATATCGATGTGCGTTTTTATATATTTCTTTTTAATTATAACATTATACTTAATTTTTCTATAATAAATAGGTGGTTTTCTTTGTACCGATAGGCCATTTTTTTATTTAGGGACAATTATGTATTACCGCTTCCCGTCACGTGACCAGTGTTTCCAATTTAGCGGTTTTCCTTCAGATCTGAAGATTTCGTTTGCAATCTAGCGGGAAATTCTAGAAAATCTGGAGATATTTGGCACCCACACACCCGCAATTTTAGATTAAAATATAAAGAAAAGCGCTTGAAAATACTTTAAAACATAAAATAAACTCATTCATGTAAGTAAAATAAAAAGTAGCATTTATTGCCTTTGGTAACAATTATTTATTGATTATTTGTTTTGTGTTTCACCTTTTTTTTCTTCGGCTAACCGTTCTTAGATCTCGCTATAAAATCGATTTTTCCAAGTACATTTTAGGTGGGGGGGGGCATTCCAACCTCCGAAGTTTAGTTTACGATCCAAGCAACCCCGCTTAATTTAGAAGTATTTAGTCGAAAATTGTAAAAAGCAAGAAACAACAGCAAAAAAAAAAGAAAAACGTATACCAATACAGTAGAATTTAATTATCTACCAACCTAAATACTTTTAACATGCTAAAACAAAGTTTTTTTGTTTTTTTATTTTTCTAATTTCAAAATATGTTGCCCCATTATTGTGATGTTTAATTTACAGTATATTTCAATTTAACTTTTATTATAACATGTTTGAGTTTATGATTTGTTTCTTGCAAAAAAAAAAAAATACCCTCTCTGAAAAAACAGGTAAAACTAGCTGATAAAATATGTAAGCCTTCTGGGAGCTCACCGCTTCAATATAATTCTAGAAACATATAGTGAGAAAACGCAGAACATTTTATATATTGAATATACTATATTTATACATTTTTTTATGGTAGGAAGTTAAAATATGGAGTTGGGGGGGGGCGAAAAATTTCAGACGATAAAAGTTAAAAATCTAGCGATTTTCTGGACACTTCTTTCTCCTGATCTCGCGGGTTTTTTTTTAAATCTCAGTTGCAAACACTGCATCACTAAAAGGGTATTTTGGTCTCAGCACTACAGGCTTAATGTAAACATAATGTGTTTACAATATCGGTAAATTTTCAATGGGTTTAATCACAGGATTATTGATAATGTAACCATGTGATTGAAATTTAATTAAAATTAACCACACGTGGTCGCTTTCCTATCAAATATTCATCAAAAAATAGTAGGTACAGACAAAATGAATGCCGACGCTCAAAGTGTATAAACATTTTGACCCCTCCCTTTACTTAAACATTCACCAAAAATCAGGAAATTAACCAATTTTAATCAAAATTTCAGTATTTATCAAATAATGATCGCAGAATATAATGACCTAATTATTTTTACATAACTCTTAGTGAAAATGTTTTATTTTGTTTAAACAAAAATACCTTTACTAAAGTTATGGTTTTCAGTAGTAAATAAAAAGCGCAAGAATTCATTTTTGCTTTTTTTATATAAATAAAGCATCGTAATTTGTAAAAATAAAAAATAATTTTTACAGGAATATTACGAAAAAAGCCCCTAAAGTCCGTATTAATGAATTCGATATAACTCGAAGAAAAATGAATTTTTCGCATACTATTCAGGAAATTAAAGATTCAATTAGATTCCTATTTCAGTCACCTAAATTATTTAGGGTGAAATGAGTTTAGTAATTTATAGCCAAACCTAAATATGTTTTTTTTGGCTTAAAAAAATAGCATTAATACAGTAAGTTAGGTAAAATTTGCATAGAACGCTCTGCTTTACGGTTGTTGTAAAAAAGGAACGGAAATTTGAATTTTTTTCCCTTTTAAATTCGGTACATTTTTACATTACGTCCAACTCATCGTTCACATTCGACACGTCAACTTTTATAGCTTTTCGGGTATGCTGACAAGGTTAGGTGTGTCTATTCCGAAAGCCGTTCTTAACATGGGTAGATTGGAGTGTTTATTCGTTGTAAACGTACCCGACAACCTATAAATATCGACATTTCCAATGTGAATGGTAAGCTGAACTTATGTAAAAAAATAACAAAAAGATATACCAAACTGACTTTTTCGTTTAAAAATGGAATTATTTCCCTTTCGTTATTAACTTTTTTTTTTTTTTTTTTTTAAATATTTTGTGTTTTATATACATAAAGTACAATTGTTGAATGTTACTGTTTTGATTATATTCGTTTGGGGGCACAATTAAAAAATTAAGAAAGATTAAAACGGAGCGAAATTTAAGTTTCCGTTCCATTTTTACAACAACCGTAAAACAGCGCATATTCAGCAAGTTTTATCGTAATTTATAAGCATAATGTTGAAACACTAAATCAACATTTTATTTCTTTTTTTGCATAATTAATGATGGAAGTATTTTTCTGTTTATTTTCTGAACATCTGTTAAAAAAATAAATAATTTGTACATTCTCTTGAAAAAAGAATCAAACTTTTCTCTACTTTCACTACTATATATATATATATATATATATATATATATATATATATATATATATATATATATATATATATATATTACTCTTTTAAAAATAATAAATAAAAATGTTATATACGTCCAAACAAATTAAAGGGCGACTTTCTAAGTAAATAAAAAAGAAAAATGAGCTTCGAGGTCGAGCCAATATTAACCGTATTTATTGCTTGAAAAAACAACAATAACAAATCTAAATTCATAACCGATAAAACTAAACAGTAAAGTCATCTAGGGTTCGTGGCCTAACGGTTAAGGCACCCGACTGTGGTAAACATGGTCTGATGTTCGATCCCTAGAAACAGTTGAGCTATGCTGACGGGAGGTAATTACCTCGAAACGCGCATGTATGTAGATTACTGTTTTAAAAATAATAAATAAATAAAAATGTTATATACGTCCAAACAAATTAAAGGGCGACTTTCTAAGTAAATAAAAAAGAAAAATGAGCTTCGAGGCGGAGCCAATATTAACCGTATTTTTCGCTTGAAAAAAACAACAATAACAAATATATGCATATATATATATATATATATATATATATATATATATATATATATATATATATATAATTAAATAAAAATAGACGTTTTTTGTCTATTAATTCTGTTTTGGATTTATTCCCTCTTCCAAATAACTGTTTTCACTTCTGCTAGAAATTGGCTGATGTAGTCGCCATATTTGTTGAAAGTCGGGGTACTTTCCAATCTTTCTAGACTCATTGTCAGGGATAGATTAACCTAACTGTTTTTGGACAATTTATTGATTTATTTTTAATTTTAATAAGTATATTTATTTCATCGGCTAATTATTTTAATAACTATACACAAATTTCAGGATCTTATAACTATTGGTAAAGTTTATTTTATTAATATTAAGTTTTTTTTTTAATTTTTACTAGTAATGCTTCTAGTATTTGAATGAACATTAATTCAAACGCCTTTTGGGAGACTGTGTTTCCGACAGTAAAGGAGAAAACATATACATAGGTTTGAGTACCACGACATTTTCGAGGAGATTAACCATGCATCATTCCAAAACCGTGTTATATTTAACCACCTACCTAATGAACATTCCTGTCCCTTACCCCATTTTAGGAACATTTTAGTTGACAACACATCTGTACTTGAACAGACTAATAATAAACGAAAACTTGAAATACAGGAAGCATGACCAATAAAAACTGGAAAAAACACAAACTAATATCAATACTGTTCTTTACATTGTTTTCATACACGCGTATCTGAGTATTAATACGTAAGAGCAGGTTAGTAATATACGATCAATAATTACAGCTCCCTCTGTTTAAAAAGATCAGTAATCGATTTAAGCGACAATATGCGTCCATTCAATCTGCACCTGTTGTATTGTAAATGCTATTTCAAACTTAAGTATGACAGACTGACACTTTTATAAAGATGCTTTTAAACATCAACCAATCTATAATAAAGATCAATGTGTATTTCTTTTGTGTGTGTGTGTGTGTGTGTGTGTGTGTGTGTGTGTGTGTGTGTGTGTGTGTGTGTGTGTGTGTGTGTTTAAATAAATATAAATTCATCCCATCTTACAAAATATAATAGGTAAAAAAATATGTTGGAAAAAAAACATTTCAAAAGTTTTGGAGATAGGCGAAAACAAATAGCGATTCAGACCACTTTTCCTCATTTGAAATTAAGTCCTACTTTAATTCCTTTCTTCTTGTTATACTGATTGATGCAGATTATTTCTTTAAAAATAAAACAGTTAAAATTATATTCAAATCCGTCAGCAATCCATGAAATGAAACTAAATCAGAACTTGCTGATAATTTGAACAGATTTTTAACAGCCTTTCAAATGTTAAATATCAATCCACGTCAATGAAATCATTATAAGTCTCTGAAATATATAACACTAGTAAAGTCCCGACCTTAATCTTTGACCTTAATATTGAAAAATAATGTGTACCATTCCTAGGTCGGAGACCATCATTATGTCAAGTTTGGTCATGATCGGTAGAGTGGTCTGGGCTGAGGAAGCATATATACATAGGCTATCACCTTGATCTTCGACCTTTACTTTGGAAAATGGCTTAAGGAAAATGGTGTGTACTATTCCTAGGTGGGGGGGGGGCATCATCATGCCACGTTTGGTTATGCTCGGTCCAGTGGTGTGGGTTGTAGGAGAGTATATGTACATAGGCTATGACCTTGACCTTTGACCTTAACCTTGAAAAATGGTGCGTAACCCTAGGTGGGGGATTATCATTATTGGTCATGATCGGTCCTGTGGAGTGGGCTGTAGGAGAGTTGTACACACACACACACACGAACGCTACTACTTTATATATACAGATTTAGTTTTTTAAACAAAATCTCTGTATTTTAGCTCTTATGTTTGCAATCGATCGAGCACTTTATTGTTTTTTTTTTTCCAACACATTCCGACACTTTATGCCAATTGATAAGATATTTTTTTTTTAACTTTTCAATTTCAAACATTTTCTTTTTTCTTCTAGTCTTGTTTCAGAGACCCTGGCATTTGGATACTTCACAAATTGAGACGTTATTTCACGTAAATATGAATATTTGTGCAAACACTGGCGAAGCATTTTTTCGTCATTTTTTATATAATTTGTGTATAGTCATATAAAATATGCTCATTCAGTATGTTTGACCTGGTGCTACCAGATCAGGCTGTCTGAAGATACTGGCTCCGGACCTAAAATGCACCAAACATGGATGTTATTGTTTCTTTTCTCTTTCAAAAAGTCAATGATGTTTTGCAAGTCCAAAACAAAAACGCTAGTTTTCCTCTATTAAACACTTAGACCAAACCTCATGAATAAATATTTGAAGATATAAAGAACTTGAAGCATAAAACCATTTATCAAAATTACTAAATTTGGCATCAAATGACCCCAAAAATGTTGATATGCCATAAAACAAAGAAATTATACAAAACAATATGTGAAAATATAAAGAACTTGGAATATGAAATATTTTACCAAAATTACTGGATTAAGCATCAAATAACATGCCATAAAACATCCAAATCAACCTACCTGAATGTTTGAAGATAATACTATCACTGTAATAAATGCTATTACAACCTTAAGCCTGAGAGATAGAATGACGGACAAAGCCTCTAATAGTTATATATGGACACATTTAAAGTAAGATGCGTCCATTCAATCTGTATGCTTTGCGATGAAAAGTACATGTCTAAAAAACAACTAATGGTCTGACGAATATGCATGCCCATCATCTTTGATTGTAACACTTAATCGACCATTTTTTTTTCAGCCTTATTTTATGCACATCTTTTTTCTTAGCAGGATGATGACGGAGAGCAAGAAAGGGGAAACAATTTTTTATCACTGCTACTTAAACAAATGATGCTTGAAATTCATTGAAATTATCCGTAAATTCAAAAATATTTCAACAATTAGCAAAATAAAAAAATTTTTTTAAAAATCAAGACACAAGAAATCTGAAGTAGAAAATTAATAAAAAAAATTTTTTTTCCTACATTTGAAAATTGAATAATTAATTTTAATTTCACAATTTAGGGTTGCAAATTTTGTAAAAAAAAAAAAAAAAAGCTTCACAATTGTGAAATAACCGTCTTGAAAAGTTGTTTGCTTTCAAGTTAAAATAAAATTAATCTGCAAAAAATGCCATGTTTTTTAATTATTTGTTTTTTAGTCCATCAGCAATTTTAAATCTCAAGAAAACGTTCAGAAATTAGATTTGTTGACTAAAACAAAAACGGTTCTATTAGTTGACGGACCGAAACAGAATAAAAGTGTATAAAAAGTAATAGGTTTTACTAGGATTGATGAATGTCGCTTTATTGGTTATTGGTTGTATACTTTTTTTTTTTTTTAAGTAATACAGGAAAATAGAACTTGAATACCTACTAAACCTATTTGATCCCTCTGTATAATTTTGTTTCAGAGACCCTGATATGTGAATAATTCTCATTAAAATGGCCTGGTGCATCTGCTACCAGTCTCTCCCGCTTAGACAGGTTTCAAAAAATAGTCGCCAACCGAATAGGTCCTGCACTATCAGCTTCCATCGATGAAATGTTGCATCCCTCTGCCTGTTTTACAAGTATTATCATGGTAGGTTCTCCAAATTACAAACCCTTCTTCCTCCTCAACGTAAATACTCCTGACAAACCCCACAAGCCACAAAATCCCGCCCCTACACAGTAGAAATCCATACGCCTTCTACTCTAATAATTTCTTCCCTAGGACTGCTACACTTTGGAATTCCTAATGTGTTCCTGCTTCCCGGACTGTACTGACATGCAGAAGTTTAAGTATAATGTAAATTCCCTACATAGTATCCCTGAAAATTATGTCCTAGATAGTAGCCCCCTACATCAAAGTGGCACTTTGGGGTGAAAATGCAATAAAAAAAATACCCTGGCCAAATATTTTTTAAAAATGCTGTGCTGTCTCCTTAAGTCATTTAGTACATCTCCTGAATTACAGACGACAGTGCCCCTTTTATTAATGGATAGCAGCTTTTAATGAAAATAAAAATAAAAAGTGTAGACAACTTAGAACACATATTAAAATATGAATAAAAAGAAAAAGACATACTGGAAGGCCAGCACATAGGATAAAAAGGGCCCCTTAACTCATTTATATACCAGGCAAGTTGAGATAAATAATAGTTTAAACCTTCCTATCTCTGAAAGTGGCAATCCAAGCAAGACAGAAGCCAAATAAGGTCAGCCATCAGGTCCTAATGAAAAAGGTCCTGAGCCCTTATCTCAAATATTTATAGCAAAAAAAATAAAATAAAATAAAAAACATACAAACAAACTAAGAAACTTAAAAGATTAACCATGTTTCCTTGCTCAAAAGAACGTTTTTCTATCATTACTTAAACTGAGACGTGGATCAATACATCAAATGAAACCCTGGCCGAAAAGATGAAAAAAGTACAATTTTAGTTTTTATGATTTCATGGTTTTATTATTTCGGTAATTATCCTAAAAAATAGATAAAATAAAAATGATGTGTAAGTCACATATAGGTAAGAAACATGGTTACATAATAACTCAAATAATGTAAGAGATATAAAGCGCATTTTAAGTAGCGAATATGTATTTATATTATTTGTAGTGCTGTGGCCATTAATGGAATTAGAATCAGAAAAATCGGAAATTTCTGGTGTATCAGAATCGGTACCAGAATTAGAAAATTCTGTGACGATTCTTTTAATTGTCTTTTCTTATTAGATTTTGTTTAAAACAAAATAAACAGTGCTGGTAGTAATATTAAAATAATAACTATTTATAAATTTCAAACTACCAGTAAAACTATAATTTATAACTCGTTCAGCTTAGGAAACTATGTACACATTTAACATGTGTTTTTACAGTAATTGGCAAAAATAAACAACTTTACAGTTACATATTAATAGATTTATATGGAATCGGAATTGGTAATTGTATCGGAATCAGGAATTTTATATGGATTTGGTAATTGCATCAGAATTGGGAAAAATATTGGAATCGTTCCATCACTAATTATTCGAGTCATTATTTAAAAAAATTTTCCATCGTAAAAATATTTCTAACCGAAATAATATTTTGTTAAAACAAACTGAACGAAAAGATATTTTGACCGTCTTAAATTAATTATCAACCAACTTAAAAGAGCATTAAAAGTATTACGATTTAACTAGCTGTTTTTACCTGGTGTAACCCAAGATTCATAATATCATTTTTAGTTTCAATTTTTAATTATACATTTTTTAAATTATAAAAGAAGTACAATTTCAGCTTTTATTGTTTGATTATTCCATTAATCATCTCATTAAAAGTTAGATTAAAAATAAAGTTAATATGTCGTATTTTAAGCTATAAGACTTATCCCAATTACATAATTTGACACCTTATATATAATTATTGTCATCGTAATACTTTTCTTAACTAGAATGTTTTTTGTAAACAAAATGAACCAAAAGACATTTTTATATTGTAAACAACTTCTCAGAAGGAATAAAGAATACAAGGAGACAGGCAGGATCAAATGTGTCAGATGCAATGCTATCCAAGTTTAAATTCTTAAACCTGACTTAATTTTATATATTAGATGAAAGACCTTCCATCGAATACGTCCCCCTGGTCCCCCCCTGCCAATCGTTTTCAAAAAACACCCGACTAGCTGAAACCACCGTCAGTAATTTTCCCCACTCCTTATCTGGGCCTAAATCAAAACATAGAGTCCATGAACAAAGCTTCTTTCTTAGAACTGCACGCCTGTGGAACTCTGTTCCGCTTGCCTGTTTCCCTCCCGACTTCAACCTGGATGTCGTCAAGTCCAACACAAACAAATTCCTGATGAACCGCCCCCCTAAGTAATGACACCTTACCAATTCTCCAATACTATTACTATACTATCCCATTGATTACTTTACACACAATAACCCTTATCCCCGAGTGGCCATTGGGCCTTAATAAGTGGTGAACTCCATGTAAAAAAAAAACAAAAAAAAACGTTATTTAGATTGATAAAAATTAGCTCCATTTGTCTTTCTGTTTATTTATTGCTCATATAGGCTTCAAAAAGACTAAACGAAATTGGGGAAAAAATTACCACAGAGACAACAATATGAAAGGTATGTCATGATAGGTTTTAGATATCAAATCAAAAATGATTATGCAGTTTAATTTTGGAGATGACATTTTTCTTTGTGTGTATTTTATAAAATGAATGTTGAAATTTTCATTCACAGACAATAATTCTTTGATTTTTGAAGTTGAACAGTTTTCCTGTGGGCGCCTTGCATGGAAGATATGTGCTCCTTATGTTGACATTGCATAAGAGGTGGTAATGCAGTTTGCTTGAAGCATTTGTTGATGTATATATAGAAGAAATTTAGGGTTATAGGAGGCAGAACAATGAAGCAACTTAGATATAATAATGGAACAAGGTATGCAGTTTTACCTTTATGGATTCAATACATGCATGTATATATGTACAATTATATATATATATATATATATATATATATATATATATATATATATATATATATATATATATATATATATATATATATATATATGAGCAAACAGTTAATAAAATATGTTAAAAAAAACTTTGAAATGAGTTAAAAACATATATAATCTGAAAAGGAAACACCAGATAAATGGATAGTCCTTAATCCGCTGAGTTTCGAAGAAATACTTTCCTTCTCATCAGAGGGTAGGAATTAGCAAAATGCGGGATCGGATTTTACATGCAGAAGTATTTGATGAAACAATAACTAAGTCAAAGATCTTACTTGAAAACAAAAAAAGTGAAGCAGAGGGAATATGGTGAAGAAAAAGGTGATTACACATGAATGGATAGTCTGGTGGAAGATAAAAAAATCCAGTGACGGTAAAATCCAAATGTAAAACTTCAAAAAAGTTAAAAGAATTTCCATTTGTACAAGTAAAATCCAAGGAAATACCGTAATTAGAAGAAGATGGTCCATAATAATCCAAAGGCAGAACTCCATGGAAGAATTCACAAAAATGCTTACAAGGAAAAAAGAAAAGATTCCAATGATATTAATAAAAGAAAAATAAGATATGCTTTTCACTCTACTTCCGAGACATAAATATAAAAAGATCAGGGAAGATAAAGAGGAAAAAAAATGAGGATAAAGTTAAATATAAAATATAAAATAAAATAAAATAAAGGGAAACAAAAGTCAAAATGACCCAGACAGGAAATGTTAAAGGCGCGAAAAAATATATAGGGCAAAATAATATAGGTCCACTGAAATGTACAGGTCATCACTTAAAAAATGTCAGCAAGAGTTATTAGACGGCACTAAATAGAAAATAAATAAATTAATTAATTAATAAATAAATAGAAAATAAATAATAAATAAAGAATAAATAAAAAATAAAATATAAAATAAAATAAAAATAAAAAAATAATAAAATAAAATAAAAATTATTTAAGGGGAGAGGATGGCCGGCATCTGCAAATTTAGGAAAAAGCAAGAAAAAAAGGTAAGTAAATGGATATAGTTAAGTATAAGTAAATATACATACAAGATATGAAAGTGTGGGTAGATTTATATATTAGATAGATAGGAAAGTTTAAAGAATAAAGCAGAAAATGCTGATAAATAACCGGCCATGCAAAGAAGAGATAAAGCATTAAAATAAAGGATTATTAAATTATAAAGTATTAAGAAGTATGTAGAAAAACGATAAAGTTAACGAAAAAAAAATTATATCTATATAAAGGGTAAAAGTAATAACTATGTAATTTCAAAATTGCCATAAGTAAATTTGGACTTATGTTTACAGAAAGAGATCAGTTCATTTTTAGAATTTATTATATTGTTACTTTGAGGGGAAGTAATTATAGTTATAGCTTCGGTTGTGCAGAGGCGACATGACTTAGAACCTGGAGTATAAGACTTAACTTTTTCATGATAGTCCATTTGATTGAGAAGGGGGTATTGTTAGAGCTAAGTTTTTTAATTAAAGTAGTTAGAGAAGTTCCTTGGTTATTATTAGAATCATGGTTGTTAAAAGAAGAAACGTGGGTTGATATTCTTTTCTTAATTAATGTTGAAGTAGCGCCAATATATGTATGCACTTTATTAAAAGCTCGAGGTCTGGTATTAATATTAATTTGCTGATTTGTATTAGTTAAATAGTTTGAATTTTGTTCAAAGTGTTCAACAAATGGTGGGACAATGTCTGTATGAGGTCTATTTTGGAGGGGATAATGAGTGTTTTATATATATATATATATATATATATATATATATATATATATATATATATATATATATATATATATATATATATAAGAGAAAAGAAATGCTGCTCCTGCTATTCTTCTCATCAGAGGACAGAAAGAAATCAGCAAATTATAATTGTAGCTATGATAGCATTTGCTTGCTGCAGCATTAGGTGAAACTATAATTTATGATAGTCATAAATTGTAAAATGTTCATGTCCGTTAAGAAACAGGTGAAGAAATGTGGAAAAAAGTAGGAAATGTGGAAAAAAACCCAAACAAAACGGGAATAGCATTCTCACGTGTTTAAAGACTCTTCCAATGGTAATCCGGAAAGGGAAAAATATTCTTTAAAAGGAATCTAATAGTCAGAATTTAAAATCCAAGGGGTAATATAATATTGGTGTGAAAAAAATTGATAAAATCAGCCCAAATTGATAAAATATATATATAAATATATAGTGAATGAAGGACAAAAGTCTATATTCCAAACTTCATGATGTTGACCATCTTATAATTTATTCCTTTAAATCAGTTGACATTAACAATTCCGGACAGTATCTGTTTCATAGCACAAAATAAATCACTTAATTATATTTTGTTTCCATCGCGCCATTTTGTCTTTTCAAAATTCAAAATGGCGTAATGGAATCATATTATAAGGTATTTACAGCTTCTCTTTCAATTTTCGGATTTTAATCATGTCAAAACGCACTTTATTTCCTTTTAACGGATTGATTGTTGCTATTTGTTCTGATGAGTAAAGGGCATAATACATTCACTGATTGATTTTGTGCTGCCAAGAATTGTAAATATCAATTGAATTAAAGGAATAAATTATAAGAAGGTCAGCATCATGAACTTAGAAATATAGACTTTTGTCATTCATTCACTATATTGCTCTATAATTACATCGAGCTTCTTAAATAAGGATTGGTATATATTATAAGGAAATAAAGTATATTTCCACAGAAATATATATATATATATATATATATATATATATATATATATATATATATATATATATTATAATACTTTATATGTAATATGTATCAGTTGGTCAGGTACCATATAGCTGTTGCAATATGGATATGCCACCTGACCAACTGACGCAAGTAAGGGAAGAAATTCCCAAACTGTTCCGACACAAGTATGTTACCTGACCAAGTGAAACAAGTAAGGAACATATTATATATAAAATATTATATTAAATATATATTTATGTATGTATAATTGTACATATATATACACATGCATTGAATCAATAACAGTTAAACTGCATAGCCTGTTCCACCATTGTATCTTAAGCTGCTTCTTTTTGAGCCTATTCGTTACATCTCTGTATTGTTCTGCCTCCTATAAACCTAAATTTCTTTTATATTGTATTGCATAGAAGGTTTAGATACAAGATGGAATCATATGGAAAATCTATGTACTAGATGGACCGTGTGAGGTATTTATGTACCAGATGATAATATATAAGAGATATATGTACCAGATGAGATAATGTCGAAGATCTACGTGCCAGATGAAACCATGTTGAGATTTCATGTACAAGATGACATCATGTGGAGGATCTATATACCAGATGTAACCATATGGAGAGTTCAAATACCAGATAAAATCACTGAGATAATCACTAGGAAAGAATATTTAATAACCTTCTTATTTGCTGTCATGACTAGGATAGAATGTTACGCATTGTGAACTTCCCATATGCATTGTTTAAGTTAAGCACTAGGGGAAAATTCAAGATGACTAATTTAAAAACTTATCGAGTAAACACTGTACTCATTTGTTAGTATTGGGTTCTTATTGGCTTGCCTCAAATCTGTGATGAGAGTGCCTTCGATAGGAGACACCTCATTCTATATAAAAACAGTACAAAAATCAGAGGAATGTGCAATTTGAATACAAATTTCAGCATTCATTACAAAAATTTATATATTTAGAAACATATCTGTTTTAATAAAAAATTATTTGCCTGAAGAAAATTGCACCACTTTTATTTCCCTTATGAAAATTCGTGTCAAGAAATAACGATACTTAACCTTGTGTGTATATTCTTTATTACAATTTTCATTAAAATCTATTACAGCATTTCGATTGTAAAAATTGTCTAACATTATTAGACTTAAGCTATAGGAATCTTCAGAACTAATTGAAATTCAGGGAATCTTGCTTAATTGACATTTAATTATTACTGATGAAATTCAATACAAATATAATAGATTAAGTTTAAAATAGGAGGCTGTGCTCATATGCTCTCTAAATCCTTTGAAAGTATTTCAAAGAAACTGAAATTTGAGGAATATTTATAAAATGCTGCCTAATAAGTATTGTTAACATTTCACAAATATCATGGCTATCTAAATTTTCACAAACAACTTCCACTCCCCTCTTAGCGCCATCGAATAAAACTAAATTAAACTAAATATAGCACATATTACCAACTCTTACACTTAGCAGCAGTGTTAAAGAATTCACAATGATCGGTTACTTAGTTAAGGAGTGAATCTTATATGTACAGATATATAAACATACCTAACTTTATATGAACAGAGGTATAGTATAAAGGTTTTAAAATGTAACTTTTAGGCAGTTCTCAAAACAGAATTTATGTTATTGACATACTGCATATGTGCAGTAACAATTTTGTGTTAAAATATGTGTTTGTTGTTGTTTTAAATATGTGTTTGTTGTTGTTGTAAAATATGTGTCTGTTGTTGTTTTAAAATATGTGTTTGTTGTTGTTTTAAAATATGTGTTTGTTGTTGTTTTAAATATGTGTTTGTTGTGGTTATAAAATATGTGTTTGTTGTGGTTATAAAATATGTGTTTGTTGTTGTTTAAAATATGTGTTAGTTGTTGTTTTAAATATGTGTTTGTTGTGGTTATAAAATATGTGTTTGTTGTAGTTTTAAAATATGTGTTTGTTGTTGTTTTAAATATGTGTTTGTTGTTGTTTTAAAATATGTGTTTGCTGTTTTAAAATATGTGTTTGTTGTTGTTTGAAAATATGTGTTTGTTTTTGTTTCAAATATGTGTTTGTTGTTGTTTTAAATATGTGTTTATTGTTGTTTTCAAATATGTGTTTGTTGTTGTTTTAAAATATGTGTTTGTTGTTGTTTCAAATATGTGTTTGTTGTTGTTTCAAATATTTTTTTGTTGTTGCTTGAAAATATGTGCTTGTTGTTGTTTAAAATATGTGTTTGTTGTTGTTTCAAATATGTGTTTGTTGTTGTTTTAAAATATGTGTTTTTTTGTTGTTTTAAAATATGTGTTTGTCTTACATGATAAGGGCTGTCCCCTTTTCATGTAAGTATAAAAGTAGAGAGATTTAGTTAAAACGAAAAAAAAAAATGAGAGAAAGCAGAAATCGAACCCTGAAAATAAGTTTTAAAGAACAATAGGTTTAAATGGAATGTCCAGTAAATTGTTAATTCTGATGAAATAAATAATAAATAAACTATTCATTGTTAAAAGAATGTGGGTAATAAAATATGGGTTAAATGAATTAGATATATAGGTTGAATTCCTTTGGGAAAACAACAAAGAAAAATAGGTTATTGGAAAATCAGAATGTTCGGAAACGTGCAGGTCGTGCATGTTGATGTCACGTGAATTTTGGTCACGTTGGCCGGACATGCATGGATTTCTCAATATAGGAAGAGAAAGTTAGTTAGTTAGTTAGTCAGTGAAGTCAGAAGAGGGGAGTCTGAGAGACAGACGATAGTCTGGGTCCAGACATGGGAATTCAAACGTCGAGAAGCAAGACGGTCACTTTGAAACTTAATATGTGAAGCTTTGAATTCTTGAACTCAAAGCCACCAGCCGGTCAGTGGAAGAATAAATGTTCATCATGTTTTTATAACTGCCGTCTCCTGTGTCCATCATTACATGAAAAAGGTATTGTCTATTTATGTGTACAAACTATTTGAAATTCATCATCTAAAAAATATGTGTTAGAAAGTATATGTGTCTATTTATGTTATACAAACACTCCCGTTCATACGAACTGTCAAAGCATAAATGCCAACCTGCCAATCCATCGGCATAAATGCAAACCTCTTAATTATCGGTCTATCTATCTAGATATGAAAACAACTTCTCAAAATGTATTTACATGCAATCTCTCTCAATTATAAACTCTCTCTCTATTTATATATATTTCACTAATGTGTTAATGTCTTACAATATGGACACTTACAACATGAACTCTCCTAAGACTCTCATCTCTCTTAAGACTCATATCCTTTATAACATGAACAACAAAAGAACATTCATCATCTTAAGTATAATAAGCGAATTGATATTATATAACATTTGTTGTTGTTTCAAATATGTGTTTGTTGTTGTTTCAAATATGTGTTTGTTGATGTTTCGAATATGTGTTTGTTGTTGTTTTAAAATATGTGGTTGTTGTTGTTTTAAAATATGTGTTTGTCGTTGTTTCAAATATGTGTTCGTTGTTGTTTCAAATATGTGTTTGTTGTTGTTTCAAATATGTGTTTGTTGTTGTTGCAAATATGTGTTTGTTGTTGTTGCAAATATGTGTTTGTTGTTGTTGTTTTAAAATATCTGTTTATTGTTGTTTTAAAATATGTGTTTGTTGTTGTTTTAAATATGTGTTTGTTGTTGTTTCAAATATGTGTTTGTTGTTGTTGTTTTAAAATATGTTTGTATTGTTGTTTTAAAATATGTGTTTGTTGTTGTTTCAAATATGTGTTCGTTGTTGTTTTAAAATATGTGTTTGTTGTTGTTTTAAAATATGTGTTTGTTGTTGTTTTAAATATGTGTTCTTGTTTTAAATACGTGTTTATTGTTGTTTTAAATATGTGTTTGTTGTTGTTTTAAAATATGTGTTCTTGTTTTAAAATATGTGTTTGTTGTTGTTTCAAATATGTGTTGTTGTTTAAAATATGTGTTTGTTGTTGTTTTAAAATATGTGTTTGTTTTAAAATATGTGTTTGTTGTTGTTTTAAAATGTGTTTGTTGTTGTTTCAAACATGTGTTTGTTGTTGTTTCAAATATGTGTTTGTTGTTGTTTCAAATATGTGTTTGTTGTGGTTTTAAAATATGTGTTTGTTGTTGTTTTTAAATATTTGTTTGTTGTTGTTTAAAATATATGTTTGTTGTTGTTTTAAATATGTTTTTATGGTCTGATGTTTGCCTTACCTTATTTTGGAAATAGGTAGAGTCGTGTAGACACTGTGAACAGTTACGATTATATATTGTAGCAGTCATAGCCACCGTATCAGACGTAGACTCTTTGTTATGTACTATTTCTGCACTTTTATAAATACTCTCTTATAAGTATACCAGTGTGTTTTTTTTTAAATTATTATCGTCGCTTCAAGATCACAACACTATTAGAAAAGTGACTCTACATAATACTATAGATCTTCTGACAACATTTTAAGTAAAGGAGAGAGAAACGAAAACTAAAAGGTCTTCACTGTCGAAAACATCCATTCTAAAACTACCCTCACGAGTTTGAGCTGATATATTGGTTGCAGAATGGAGATGGGTAGTGGTGGTGCTGGTTCTGCCACTCATCCCCTTGTTATCGTTTTTAGTACAATTTGTGTACATGAGGTTAATTTTGACAGATTGTGTGAATTTCATGAGTGTCTCTCTTTTGCGAGCTCTCCGATCGGTTAATAGAAATACATGAAGGCACAGTAATTCATAACTCCCACGTGCCCCCAAAGCCCTCGCCTATCCCCGCATTATCAAACTATGCAACCACACTTTGCCCAGCAAGAAGAGGAAGAAGCAGTGTCTTAAATCTTGCATCGTTGATTTGCCAAACTGAATAAGTACTACAAATATATTATCTTAATATTAAAGACATTTATTTTCTTATTCCTGTTCTTCCGTGATGGCTAATTCCAGAATTTTGTCACAGGCCAAGAATTTATGATGACATATAGTCTTTTATACTTTTATACTTGATTTATTATGGAAACTTAAAATTACTAGGAAATGGCCATTAAGAACTGGAATCTCTTCTGCAGCAGTATTATGGTTACTTGGGGAGGGAAGGTTAAAAGTATATTGCAGTGTGTGAGGTTGTACATAACGAAAGACGAGAGAGGGAGAAGGGTGGTATAAAAATGCAAACAATTTGGAGAGATAAATTAGCAAAAATGTCTGAGAAATATGCACACACACACACACACACACACACACACACACACACACACACACACACACACACACACACATATATATGGCTTAATCGCGTTGACACACCGGTTCTCGTCAGATCATCAAACCTAAGCAACGTTGAGACTCATTAGTACCAAATTGGTGACCATTTGGAAATTCTAGTCGGTGTATGTGCTCTCTGCTTATCTCGGCATTTGTTTCCAGTTTTCCTG
The DNA here is from genome assembly GCF_053919585.1 of Euprymna scolopes. Taxonomy (NCBI): domain Eukaryota; kingdom Metazoa; phylum Mollusca; class Cephalopoda; order Sepiida; family Sepiolidae; genus Euprymna; species Euprymna scolopes. Next base: position 33,936,736 of record NC_136487.1, read on the forward strand.
TACATACACTTCACTTGCCACTGCTATTTAACAATGTCAACTCAGGAGAGGTGTGGTTCGATATTGCGCACCTCCACCTCCTGCCACAAAACATTCACACGCAGGCACCCCGTTTGTGGGTATCCACAGTCTGTCAAAGACTGAAGGAGTCTCCATATATATATATATATATATATATATATATATATATATATATATATATATATATATATATATTGTTGTCAGAAAGATGCATGATTAACCTCGTCAACAAGTTTGTGGTAGTCAAGCCTATGTATTTATTTTTTCCTTCACTGTCAGAGACACAGTCTCCCATTATTCATATATATATATATATATATATATATATATATATATATATATATATAGAGAGAGAGAGAGAGAGAGAGAGAGAGAGAGAGAGAGAGAAAGAGAGAGAGAGGAAGATGATTGATAATTTATAATCAAAAATCAAAATTAAAAATCGGTTTCATAAGGAAGAACAAACAAATCAATAAATTGTCCGATCGTTTCGGAAACGATGTTTTTATTGAGATAGACAATAAGTTTCAAAAAACTAAATGATAAAATTATTGTCCAAGACTTGTCTATCTCAATAAAAACATCGTTTCCGAAACGATCGGACAATTTATTGATTAGTTTGTTCTTCCTTATGAAACCGATTTTTAATTTTTAATTTTGATTTTTAATTATAGATTATCAATCATCTAACTGAATATTAAAATAGCTCTAGGATATATATGCCTATCGAGCTAATTATATATCTACATTACAACGAGCACTGTTTTATTTTATTTTAATTGTATTAATTTACTAATGCATTAAAGTATACTCTGCTCTTCGGCTGTTGTTCTAATCCCCTTAAAACTATATATATATATATATATATATATATATATATATATATATATATATATATATATAGAGAGAGAGAGAGAGAGAGAGAGAGAGAGAGATAGATAACTCACATACACCGTTTGTTTTATCCAAAAACCGTAGTAAACGGGGATGTGTTATTAGTAATAATAAAGTTTGATGTTTATATATATAAATGGGTTAAGAAATTCCAACGAGAGAAAGATGTATATTTAAATGAGGGGGGTCACCAACAATGTATTTTTTAACATTATTTTATTCCCTGTTTTGGTTTTTCATTGAAAATTATGTTTAGATAATTGTAATAATATTTTTAAATCATTAAAATCGTTTTTAACGCGTTTCAGACGTTCTGTGAAGCGTCCTCTTCAGAAAGTATTAAAAATATAAGATATTTAGAATATACTCAAGGTGTGTTTAAAATGTATTTAAAATGTAAAAGAGCATTTTCGTAGTTCATTTGAAATGTTTCCGAGCGGTGAAAACATGTGTAAATGATTCTACTTTTCATTCGTATGTTCAATTTTTATTACTGGTTCGTTGGAGTTGACTGTGGTCACTGCTGTCTTATGTTTCTCTCTCTCTTCTTGTGTTTTTACTTGTCTTTCTATGTTTCTCTTTCTCTCTTCTTGTGTTTTTACTTGTCTTTCTTTGTTTTTTCTGATTTTTTTCTTTTTTTACTCTTACTATAGTGGAGGTGAGGGGCCCATTGGTACTTGGTCAACTGGGTGCATAGGGTTGTGTGTGTGTGTGTGTGTATGTGTGTGTGTGAACATATATATATATATATATATATATATATATATATATATATATACGTTTTATTTTTTATTACCGTATCTTTCTGTTAAGTTACATTATTGTTTCGGCTACACGGCCGTTTTTTTTTTTGGCCGTCTGTAGCGTCCTCAGACTTTTACAGAAATGTTCGCTATTTTGGAGTGAAAGATATGAGGAGTGAATGAGGTCAGGGGGGAGGTTGCGAGGAGGGTGGAAGATGAAGAGAGGAAGGGAACAAGGAGGGAAGGTGGGGGGCGTTTGGTATGTCGATAATGTTTTAGTTTTGGGGTTTGGAACTTGTGGGGGAGGGTCTGGGAGGTTCATTTCTGGTGTGGCTGAGAGCATAGGGATACATGAGGCGAAGGAGAATATGTGGGGGCGGGAGGAGGGGGGTTACTTTAAGATTCGTCTTAGTGTTAAGGCTTTTAGCGTCTCGTTGGTGAGGTGATTTCTTGGTAAGTATGTCTTGATCTGTTGGGTGTTCGCTTATGTTTGGAGGCGGGGGGCCTATGATTCGGTTTATTTATTTTTAGTTTTTATTTTGTTGTTAATTGTTTGGAGAGGGTCAACGCAGTTGCCTATGCATGCAGGCGCACATATGCACATATATTTGCACGCCAGGGCGGGCATGTATGTGTACCTGTGACCGTTTCTTTTAAGTATATATGTGTGTACGTGCGCAGATGTGTAACCGTGACCGCGACCGCTCGCTGACCCATATATATATAAGGCAATTAGCATAAACTTTGTAAATTAGAAATTATAACAATTTATTATTTCACAAGGAATACAAAAATTTAAAATTTTTCTTTATTCCAAGGAGTTTCAAAGAATGGCTTCTTATCCATGGAGGAAATTAGTAAGCAAAATGATATTCGTAGGCAGGCTATAAAGTTTGCTTGTTAGCACATGAATTGAAAACTATATATTATGCAAAAAATCATATTTGTATGGAAGTTAATAATAATGCCAAAATGTATGCGCTACTCTCTCCTGATAGAATAATAATGAGAAAAGCTCTACTATTTGTTCATCAGTCTGCAGCTTTTCCTTGGTTTCCTTTATAAAATCGTTGCTTTCGGCTTCTTTCCTTATATCATCCAGAGTAACCGGGAGTTCTTTCACTGTCTTACATAGGATCAAACTATAATCTCTCTCTGATCATAGTGAGCGATGACCGAGTCTTCGAGTGGTTCACCATTTCTAGATATTAACTGGGATAGCCTGTCTGCATGTCCTAACTTCTTATGCGAAAGGAACTCCATATCAAATTCGTAATTTAGTAGAATTATTCCCCATCTTTAGAGCCTGTTTGTCGTATGTGTAAGCAACCCATTCTTTAAGCCAAAGATAGAGATCAGCGGCTTGTGATCCGTTTGAAGTTTGAAATGTTGTCCATGGAGAAATCTATGAAAGCTTGTTACTGCGAAAATGATATTTAAGTATTCTTTCTAAGAATAATTAATTTCCACAGGTAGTAGGATTCTCGATGCGTCTGCTATCGTTTTTTATGCACTCAAATCACTTGCTGCGATAATATCTAAATTTGGATTATAATGAGTCAGGAATAATTCCAATGTGAGCACCTCTTTTAGCTTTTCGAACGCCATCTTGAATTCCATGGTCCAGTTCCAATCATTGTCCTTCCTAAGTAGTTCATTTAAAGGTGTGCACAATGTGTGCATATTAGGAATGAAGGCTTGATAGTAATGAGCTAAGCTTTTAAAAAATTTGAAGTGTTGTTATGTCGTGTGTCTTGTACATATTTTTTATTGCTATGAATCTTTCTGGGTCCAGCCGTCTACCAGGCCTATGTATTATCTGCCCTAGTTGTTTTATTTGGTCGAAGAAAAATTCACATTTGGTGTTTTTAAGCTGTAATTTATCTTTTCAAACACCTGAAAAACGTGTTTTCGATGTTGCTCTATAGATTTGCTTTTCATGAGAATATCGTCCAAATATCCGATGGAAAAATCAAGGCCGCTTAACATTGTATCGATTATCTGTTGAACGATAGCTGGTGCGACTTTGATCGAGTGGTAATGCACAAAAGTTTGGAGCTTTCTCTCTCAACGGGAATATGTAGGTACGCTTTGCTCAGATCTGTTTTTTGAAAATATTTTCCCTCCATTTAGTTACGTAAACACTTCCTCGAGGCTGGGTAGCGGGTGATGATGATCCTTATGTGCTGCATTCAACCTGGTCCAGACGATTGTACGATTTTTTTCTTTACATACATGGTGAGGCAGCCTATTCACTGTTGTTGACTGGGGTCAAAATTCCTGCTTTGATGAGTCTGTCCAATCCTATGTCAATCTTTTGTAGAGAGGCAAATGGTAAGCTGCGTTTCTTTTTGAAAACTGGGGTAGCATTTTCTTGTAACTAGAACTTCGTCTCCATTTTTGTACAGTGGCCTAGTTTGTCCGAAAAAAAAACATTGGGGAACGAATCATTCAGGTCTTTTCTTAGTTTTTCCATTTTAGCTGTAAGGCTGTCTACTTTTTAATAACAATCACTAATGGACGAGTTCCAGAATTTAAATTTTTAATCCAGTCCGTCTCAAAAAGTTCTTTTTTAATACAAAAATCTTGAGATTTGGTGTTTTTCCCTTCAGCGCTATGTTATTGGTAACCTCACCTTCAAATCTTATTCTTTCTCTAGTTATTAAATGAGCAACTTTCCTGGTTCTCATCATCTTCGGTTTTCCGATTTTGCACCAAATATGGTGGTTCATGATTGACAAATCCGAATCGCTGTTAATTTGAAGTCTAACATTTTTTTACCGATTTTTACTGCCACGTACTTCCGTATATTTTCGTCCACCGCTTGAGTCATTGTTTTTATGTATCTCCTGTGGAGTCCTTTTGCTCTGCAACGTGAGGCTTTGTGTCCATTGCGTCTGCACCGGTCACTTTTCCAGGACCGGTATGGACAATCCTTCTGCCAGCGGAGTTCTCCACATCCTTGGCATGGGTAATGGGGAAACTCCGGCTTCTTTGGGGATTTTACTGGAGGGTTATGATTGGCTTTCACTTGATTGTTTGTAGAGTAAAATTTGTTACTTTGTACCTTTCTGATGTGTACTACACCTGCTTCTTCTATAATTTTTGAGTTTTGCTTCTCTGAGATGATCCTTTGGTATTACTCAGCCAATTGTTGAAGGGTTATATTTGGTTCCTTTTCCAATCTCTTTAGTGCCTGGCGTCTGGTTTTAGCGTCCTTGGTTAACACTAAACCTTGAATGAAAATCAAGACTTTAAAGTTGTCGGCCATCAACGAGGATAGTCCGAAGTCGCCACAGTGTCTATTTATGACTGAAGCAAATGTGGGGTAATCTTGGTCTTCTTTGCGTGTCAGGTTGATGTATCTCCATCTTTTATGGAATAAGTTGAAATCTGGACGAATTAAAATATCATATTTAAGCGTTTTTACGACCGGGCAGAGAGAGAGAGAGAGAGAGAGAGAGAGAGAGAGAGAGAGAGAGAGAGAGAGAGACAGACAGACAGACAGACAGACAGACAGACAGACAGACAGACAGAGTCAGAAAGAGAGAGATAGAGAAAGACAGAAAGAGAGAGAGAGAGATGGGGAGCAAAGTTATTCAGCTATGACGTAATAAAAATTCAACAGCGAAAGGGTTAAAGACAAAAGTCGAACAAAGCCTGAGTTTTCGTACTCACCACTGTCATATTATTGAACCGCCGGAACTCATCCTGCAAATATCTCATTAAGAGATTCATTATTTAATTTCTACAAAAGGAAGAGGAAGAAACGAGAATCTACGCTTTAAACCCAAACAAAATGTTTAATGTTTCTTTCGTTGGCAAATAATTAATGAGTGCATTCTTTATTTTATTTTTGTTCTTTTTAAAAAAATAAAACTATTAATTAAGAAGATTCATCAGCAAATTTTTGCCTCCATTATCTTTTTATTTACTCGTGTGGTTATCTTTTTATTTTTATTTCATTTTTTTTTTTTTTTTTTGCTCTCGTTTCAACATGGCAGTAAATAGGATGAAACCATCTGCGTGGAAATGGAGTAATACATATTTTCAAAATTCGAAATTTGGTTATTCCTCTTCGGGCCAAGATCACAGTGTAGTATCTGTTCTGATGCTACACTTCACGTTTTATGTCCCTTGTTAGTGGAGGAGAAATCCTTCATGACTGAAACCATTTTTGGTTTTGTTCTTATCCAGAGTGCCCCTTTTTTGGGAACTGGATTTTCCCCACATGAAAAACCAAACTTGTATCTAACTCTGCCCTCGTGGAGAGGCAAGTAAATAGGAAGATTGTTCCTTTTCCCTAAATCCACATTCATCATCATCATCATCATCATCATCATCATCATCATCTTCATATTCGATTTAACTTCCATTTTACATGCGTTCGCATCAGTATAATCCTCAGCTGTCCAAAACTTATATTTGTAAAATTCGAAATTCTGTTATTTATCTTTTGGAAACATCATCACCTTTCCCCAAATCACATACATTTATCCTCATCAACAACAGCAGAAACAGCATCAGATGCATGTTCTGTTTGTCTAAAAAAAATTATTGTTGATAGAGAAGACACGTTTAACAAACTTGTATTTTCTCACGTGTATCTTCGTTGGTCTTGATCTTAACCGGGAGTTAATTCTCAGATATGAAACAATAATTTTATTTTCACTTTGGATTTTCGTCCTTTAGCATTTTTATCATTAACTAGCCGGCTTTGCTCGGGCGTAAAATATGCTTACATATAATATTTTAATTTGCACAGATTTCGTATATTTATAGAATTATAAAACTCAGATCAACTTGCTTGCTTGGATATTTAAACAGTCCATCTGGTTTTTAACTTCCGGTTTCAAAAAATTCATCTTCTTACCTATTTTATGGCCGCCTGTCTTAAGTCCGATATTAAAAGCCACTGTTGCTATTCAAAGCATACACAAGGTCAACAATATTTTTATTTTAACCTATTTTAACGTGTTTACATAACAAATAAGCGTAATTAAACCTCGTTAAGTTGAAAAAAATGGTTTAAATATAAATATACAATATATAACTATAATTATATTTATAACCATATTTACTGCTTTTAGTAGCGCCTCTGTGGATTCTGACGATTTATTTTTTCAGGCCTTACTTAAAAAATATTTTCTTTTCAAAGAAGCGGGAAGTATTGCTTTTAGTAGGGCTGCCTTAATTTTAATTAGTGCTTGCAGTAGTGCTCTGGAGGCTTTCTGAGCTTTACTTTTCACTCATCACTTAAAAAATAAAAAACAGTATAATCTCCAAATCACTTTTAATTTTGAATATTTTTCATCTTATCCTTTAAGAGCCAACATACAACTAGTACTATTTAAAAATAGCATAAGGTCTTGTAATGCCAAAAAACACCTTTTAAAAAGTCGTAAATAAAAAAAAAGTAATGACGGGGGGGGGCCGACCAAACTTTTCTCAAAATAAAAAAGAAAACAAAATAACAATGGGCGCGGACTGAAGAAGCCAACGTCAAATCGGGGCTGTAAACCAGTTCTGAAAATGGGGGATCGATTTACTAAAATATCGTAAGTTAAACAGAAGCCTAATCCAAATCTTTAAATATTGATTTTTTTCAATATATTTTTATAATCTGGTGGCTTATCCGCAGAAATAGTTGAAAAAAAAAAGAAAAGGAAAAATTGTAAGGGGTGCCGATTGTTCAGGTGCACCTACATATTTAAAAATATTTTCTTTACTAAAGTTGTGCGTGATAAAAACTAGAACTTGATTTATAAAAAAAATACGTTTTTCGTGTCCAAAATCATTTACGATTATTTTATTTGTATTCTTCATTGCAAGAATTGTTTTCAAACGAAAAAAAAGAAAGCAAATATATTTTTCCGATGTAAAAAAAACAAAAACAAAATTACTTGATCAATTTACATATTAAAAAAAATATTTGTGTTTTTATGACCTAACCCAGCGTAGTTTACCTCCTAAAAAGAAATCAATATCTACTTTTTTTGGCTAATACGTTTCAACGGCCTTTTAAGATAATATAGAAAAAGGATTTTTTGAATAATTAAAATTGAACTTCTAGCATGGGGGATCACTTTCCTATATAAATTAAACATAAATTGAGACCCCACTTTTTGGTGACATAGCGAGACATGTAATCGTGGGCATACTTCTCAAGTTTGGTGGCGGGAGGGAAGCAGAAAGGGGAATGGGGTGAGGTGGGGCCATAAGTTCCAAACATTTTAAAAATACGTAGAACCATTTAAAACGTGTATGGGGGGGACTTCTCATTTTTTTAAAAGATTTGCTTCGAAAATGTCTCACCATTAAATATTACTTAATCAGTTAATTATTGGTTCCTGATATTTCAAGGTTGTTAACATACACACACAAAAAAAACTAGGGTGACAATGTACACTCCCTCCTTGTATTTTTTTTTCTTTTCGTTTTATATTTTTCAATTTTTTTCAACGGATTACACCCCTCTTATATAAAGGATTATTCATTTAATCTAAGGGCAATGATATTAAGGTCTTTATTATCCAATGTATTCCGTATCGTTTCCACTGGTCGTCATATTTGTTTTTGTGCGCGCGTGCATTCAATTTCTTGCGTGCGCGCGAAATTACATGTTGTTTTCACTGGTCGTCAGGTTTGTTTTTGCATGCGCGTGCATTCAAATTTTTTGCGTTTATACATTAATTCTGTATACTCATTTGCACTTTTATACATTAATTCTGTATACTCACTATTCCATGGCTAGCTATAACATACTGACCCAACGGGTCACGGGTAGTCTAGTGTTATTATAGAGTCGTGATTTCAAAAGTAAAAAACAATGTATTGGGGTGCTATCAGCTAGAATTGAAACTAAAAGCAAAACTGTAGCATTCAAAGCTAGTGACGTCACCACTGTACCAACGGATATGAACTGATTAAAAATTTAAAATAAAAAATAAATAAGGATGAATTTTCAAATTTGACCTATTTTTGGTCCCTTAAAAACTATTTAAACCGGCCAAAGAATCATATAAGAACGGTTCATTAAAAAAATCCAATCATTTGATGCACCCAGCGCCGGTCTGCGACTTTTAGTTTCGAAAGAGATAGAGTTTGAAAATATGGAAACAGACAGACAGACATATAGCCTTTTATATATTAGATTTATTTTTTTTATTATTTTTTTTTTTTGCTTTTTTTGTTTATTACGAAGTAGAATAAAAGCTACCCAGTATTGTCCAAGGAGTAGAGATGAAATAATAGAAGGATTATAAAAAAATGTGTTTAACATCTGTTTTGAAATCCTCCCTCTCTCTCTCTCTCTCTCTCTCTCTCTCTCTCTCTCTCTCTCTCTCTCTCTCTCACACACACACACACACACACACATAAACTCATTTCCTCAGTCACGTTACCTTTTGAATAAACCTCTCTCCAACTGCCTGACGTCTCTTTTCCCACCCTTTTCCTTTATTTATTTTGTTTTTAACTCTTTTTCATCCCAAAACAAGGTGTACTGCCACTTGCACGTAAGTGACTACTATTTTAAATTATATCTACAGGGAGGGGGACTATGTAGGGAGTTGAGCAGCAAGATGTCTGTTCACACGACACTTAAACTTCTGCAAGTTATTACAGCCAGAAAAGCAGGAAACAGTCGGGGGAATTGTAAAGTCTAGCAGTCCGAGAGAATAAACTATCAGAATAAAAGACTTTCTAGCATCCAGGAACCACAGCATTAAAGGGGTGGAATTTTGCTTCTTGTCGAGTTCGTTAGCAGTATGTACGTCGGGGAGGTACAAGAGCTACGAGTTCATCAGAGCACATTTCATTCAAGTATTTATAAAACCTGCGCAAGGATGCAAAATTGTGGCTCTAGGACTCTGGTAACTGGTTCAATATAGCAGAAAGAAAGAAAAAGATAAAATCAGCAGGGAACTGTTTGACTTCTATTAGGTTGACAAGAAAGTTCTTGCGGTTTTCAAATTTTAAATTCAGATGAGCATATCTCGGTCAAAGCAAAAACTTATTTATCGAAATAAGCACACTTTTGCTTGTTCATAATCAAACACTTTTGCCAACGAAAAAACGAGCATATTTATGCAAGTAACGTAAAATCTCAGATTAAGCTGGTTTCATAAATCTGGATTTAAAAAAAAACGTTTTTCTAGGAACAAAGTTATACTTTTCATAAAAGTGAAGAACAAAAAACAGCTTTTCTTTGTAACGGATTCCTAATTATTTCTCAAGAAAAATGTCGTCATGAACAATAACAAATATACATTGAAATACGGTAAAAAAAAGAGAAATTTATATAGACAAAAACTTTGTTTTATTTACCCTCTTTCGAGCTGGTTAGACACGATATCAGATGCTGTTTTCTTCTTATGAAAGTGTTTACGTGGAATGAATTGGATTCAAACTTGGTACACCTAAGTTTTCAGTCCGTATCGTTAACCATTTAGCCAGCGTCACTCCCACAACGTTATCTTGCCCTTGTTTAAAAAGTCGATTGTTGCTATTTCTAGTTTGAAAACTTTCGTTGTTGGTATTTTATTCTTGCGAAAATGATGATTTAGAGAGAAATATTTTTTTCATAGTCCTTGCATTTGTTTTCAATCCACTGCCGATATCTATTTGATTTGAACCGCCAAAAGCGTCAATAATTTTGACAGAGAATGCTAACTAATTGAAGCAACCATTTCTTATTTGCAAACCAATCACAGATCGATGAGTATGTTTTCTATTTTTTGATTGTTAATCCAATGTAAAACTTGGGTCCACACTCTTTGTATCGAACATCCAATTAAAACATAGTATAGTGGCTTAGTATATTATAGGCCCCAGTACACCTTTAGTTTACACAGATAGCCTGGTTATTTAATTGAACAATACAGTTAGTGGTTTGCCCTCACACATTTCATTCTTCTTTTTTATGATTAATCAAAAATAAAATAATGATCAGGATTAAATATTAAAATCAATTAAATTGATTGAAAGTTAATCTTTCAGGAGTTTAAGAATATGAACAAATATTTGTCATAACTGACTAATGGAAAATATTACTGGTGTTAAATATGTGTCGGCTACTAGCGTAGTAAACAAAGAAAATAAATAACGTTTTCTTGTACCTGAAAAGTCTGTGACGAAGTTCTCATTTCTTTTGCGACTGTCTCTACATGCAACGTTTGGGTTCGTTAGATAGAATAACAACGTTATTACAGGAAGGCCATACATATTGCAGTAGGAAAACCAATAAGTCGCTGTCTGAGAACTTCGCCAATCTCAAACATTTTGCCTTAAACTCGCTTGATTACAACCTTTTGGAAGGTACACACGTTTTTTTTTTTCTTTTTGTCGACTATTGCTTTTTTACTCTCATATTTTTTCGTTATCGTCTTAATTGTATACTAATATGTACTATTGACCTTGCTTTTAAATACTTTGAAATAAAAACCACAGCTTACGTCCTTTGTTACGATGGCGAGCGTGGTTTCTGTTTGCTTGGTTTCTTCCTCTTTCTCGTCTTGCTGTTAATTCCTTCTGATTGACGACACATCGGACCGTTGAGTGAATCCGTTGCATTTTCACAAAGAGAAGGTTTGGGAACCACTAGAACTTTTATTTTTTACATTATTTTTTAAATTTTATTTTATTTGCACGGCTGGCTGGCTGTGCATTTGATATCACGGCCCCGTCAATCGTTGGAGTGTTAACCAATGACTTGGCAAAGACAACAGCATTATGAACATCTGTGCCCCGAACTCATTTGATTACAACCTCATGTAACGCAGTTTAGAATGATACGCAATATGAAGAAAGAACTGTGCTAGGATCATATTGATGTTCAACTATATCTAAAAAGGAATCATGAAGACAAGGAGCTCTAGATTCATTTCTTCCCTAGAGGCTGTAGTAAAGTCTCAGAATTGCTCCATCAAATCAGCTATAGCTAACAACAGATCCTTTAAGAGATTCACTTTGGATTTTGAAAATGCGCCAATTATTGGCTAAGATATATTTTTCTTTCCATTTCAAATATTAAAAAAAACACAAAGTTTTATTAATAACTCAATAGTGCATGACTATAGTTCTAAATACTTGTTTTAAATTTTGTTAACTGTTTTGAATATAGGACACAACATTCGTTATGAATTCATCATACTTTATTATTCTATAGATCAAGCTATTGTTTCAGCCTATACTAATATATATATATATATATATATATATATACTCTTCGAAATAGTTTTTATTTAACAATCAGTGGTTATGTAAACATGAGATTGTTGGTTTACAAAATATTACTGGCAGTAATATTCTATAAGTTATCCCATCTAAACAAGAATTGCTCGATATGCAAGATAGAGCAAATAAATTAAATTGTAATTCAATGAATTTCAAAAAAACTCTCATTGAAATGAAATGAAGTGGTTGAGTTTCATATCAAAGAATTTTTATTATTCTAAGCAAGACAAAGAATGTTTTAGAAAGTTTATCTCCTTAACCTATAGGGTTTCGATGTCTACCATCTCATCAGAGGAGTGAAAATATTAGCAAATAGTTATAAAGGTATGCACCCTATTTGCTAAAGTCAGTGAGACATGTCTCACTGACTTTAGCAAATAGGGTGCATACCTTTATAACTATTTGCTAATATTTTCACTCCTCTGATGAGATGGTAGACATCGAAACCCTATAGGTTAAGGAGATAAACTTTCTAAAACATTCTTTGTCTTGCTTAGAATAATAAAAATTCTTTGATATGAAACTCAACCACTTCATTTCATTTCAATGAGAGTTTTTTGAAATTCATTGAATTACAATTTAAAATATATATATATATATATATATATATATATATATATATATATATATATATATATATAAGTGTATATAGGCAGCATTCCTTCATTTAGGCAAACATTATTAAAAACAACAGATACCTTGCTTAATGATTCTGTTTTTCATTTTTTCGATCTTTCGTAAGATTTTTTAACTTCAAGATGGAAAGTATTTACAAATGTTCCATGGTTCACACGAGCGCTTTCGATTCTTTCTTGAATCATCATCAGGTGGAGATAAAATATTAAAAATAGAAGTGTAGTATATAGTTACGAATGATAAAAAGAGTCAATGAAAAGTCGATTAAAATATACATTTACGAGTGATAAAAAACTCGATTAAAAATTAGGATGATAAAAGGCAATGTTAGTATGTTAGTATACAACTTGTTTTACTAACATTGCCTTTTATCATCCTAATTTTTAATCGAGTTTTTTATCACTCGTAAATGTATATTTTAATCGACTTTTCATTGACTCTTTTTATCATTCGTAACTATATATTTCACTTCTATTTTTAATATTTTATCTCCACCTGATGATGATTCAAGAAAGAATCGAAAGCGCTCGTGTGAACCATGGAACATTTGTAAATACCTTCCATCTTGAAGTTAAAAAAATATTACGAAAGATCGAAAAAAGAATCATTAAGCAAGGTATCTCTGTTGTTTTTAATAATAATAATAATAATAATAATAATAATAATAATAATAATAATAATATATATATATATATATATATATATATATATATATATATATATATATATATATATATATATATATATATATATATATAACTTTATTCGATTGGCAAAATTTTAGAATTATTATAAAGAAGTGAACCATCGCGTAAATTAAATCAACTAAAAAAATGGAAAACGGGGTGAGGAAAAGAAAAAAGCGCTTCGGGTGCATTTTAACGATCTTGTTTTTAATCGACTTATTTATTTTATTGAATTGTACATATAACTTGCCTCATTATATATATTTTTTTCTTTTCCTCACCCCGTTTTCCATTTTTTTAGTTGATTGAATTTACGCGATGGTTCACTTCTTTATAATATATATATATATATATATATATATATATATATATATATATATATATATATATATATATATATATATATATATATATTCAGTTCACCATGTGCTTTTTCGTCTTAGTTTAGCCAGCATCAGTGCTCATATATCAGCAAAACGAAAACGAATCGAAACCTCTACAGGGAAAATCTTTTGAATTTACAAGAAGGCACTTCATTCTCGTTTTTAACTCCATATAAGTCATATCTTTTTACCGCATGTCACACGCAAGTTATGTTTTGTATGAGATAGCTCGCGTGTTATTTATGCTAAGAAGAGAAGTCCTCTAATATGCATTGTAAATTTGAAAGGGCAGAATGCATCAAGGTTTTTCCCTGTAAAAGTTGCTATTTGTTTTTGTTTTGTTGATATGTATGCTCACTGATGATGGCCTATGAAAAATAAGTATATATACTACGGACATTCTACATATATTTTAATACGATCCGTTTGATTCAATAAATGATAAAGGATGATTATTTCGATTTTTCCCCTATTATTTAAAGCTGTTAACAAAATAAAAGGCATATTGTTTTAGTATTGGAAATTTATTTCTGACAGTATGACATGTATTTAATTTATCATCTGTTCGTGCAAATAATTTTGTAAGAGAAACCATTTATTTCGTCCTTGGGGCTAGGAATAAATAAACGAATATGACAAATGAAAAATGAAACTCGTACAGGATTTGAACCTGTTACCCTAAAAAATAAACCTCAAAACTCCTTAAACATGGAAGATGTTAAGAAGTATGTCGTGGTTAGCTTGAAGCATTGTTTAATGGATAAAAGGTGTTTTTGAAGACTTACAATGCAGGAATGTGCAGTCGGTGTGAGCAAATAAATAAACAAATAATAAATAATTCAATAATATTTTTTATTTACTTTATTTGTTTGTTTTTTCTTTCTTTCCTTTTTTTAAAACTGTGGATGATATTTATTCCATAGGTTATATACATTTCATAAATACATTTCTATAAAAATCCACCTGCCTTGACATTTCGTGAATTATACGTCGACACTCCCTACGCAAGCAAAAATGTTATGCTACAAATGAAACAAACCGCATTCGCAACAGATACACGAATGAAACGGACATGATCACCTCCATTGGAAAATTCCAACAAATCCTCCGGCAAAATGGATACCCCACTAAAACCATACAACACATTAAGACATTTAAGAGAAAACAAACACACACAATAACATGCTTTCTAACATATAGGATAACATAACATAACATAATAGGATAACTACAGCCATACGTAAGCCCATTCGCAAAGAACAACTAGACATATACCACACACCCCGGCCCAACATTAAGACAGCATCTATCTAAAACCAAAACTACACCTAAGAACAAGCTATGCTCCATAAAAAAACAGAGGATTATGCGAACGCACATATTAAATATATCAAATTAAACGTAAAATCTGCAATAAAGCATACATCGGAAGTTCAATAAGACCGTTGCATATTAATGAGCAGATTAACATGAAAACATCGTCCTTCTACAAAACGTGTTTGGAAAACATAATCCTGATAAAAGCATAACCGTTAAAATTTTAGCAAATGGTAGAAATCAGGGAAATCTCATATTAAAAGAATCAATACTGATTGAAAAATTAAAATCAGAAATTAAGAGCAAAACAGAAAAATCTAGCATATTTCTAATAAAGACACAAACAGACTAATTACTTGCCTTATACGGTCTCAGTGGTAATTCGTACAGAAAAAAATACATAGAATTACCACCTAACATAATCTAAACAAATTAATAAATAAATAGATATAGTTTTTCCTTTGATTCAATCATATTTAAACAGGAATTTAGAATTACTTTCCCTTGATCAGAAAATCTACAGATAAGTAAAAAAAAATAGAATTACCTCCCCTTAGCAGTTAACGTAATTAATTTAAACTTTAAAAGCGTTTGAATTTTATAATAAATTTAAACACAACGGCCACTTTACAATTGACAGCCTAGAGAGCAGATATACGTTTCTCCACTGACGATGAGTGATGCACTCGAAATGACCTATGGAATAAAGACCTTCCACAGTTGAAAAAAGAAAAAAGAAAAAAACAAACCAATCAGGTAAATAAAAATATTATTGAATTGTTTTTTTTTTATTATTTATTTATCTGCCCACAACGACTGTTTATTACTGCATTGTAAACCTTCAAAAACATCTTTTATAGAAGATGTTATTTGTACAATTTGGGTTTTCTCTGGCCTCATTAGTCAGATGGTCCAAGATGACATGTGCATTAGTCGGTTCCTCATTGAAATCCTGCATGTATCCATTTGTCACTTTGTGGTTTTCTTTGTTTATTCACAACCTCGCAGATGAATAAACTTTTTTGTAGTAAAAAAAACAACTGCATCAATAAGAAAGAAACTTAATGCATTGTATGCTTGCACACACACACACACACGATAGCATGCATATATACATCTAAAGTAGTAACGCCCGTGTGAGTATGTATGTGTGCATGTCTGTGTGTACAACTCTCCTATAACCCACACCAGTGGACTAGTCATGACCAAACCTGATATGATGATGGTCTTCAACCTAGGGGTGGTGCATATCATTTTTTAACGTAAGGTCAAAGCTGAAGGTCATAGTCTATGTATATATACTCTTCTACAACTCACACCGATCATGACCAAACCTGTTATGATAATGGTCTCCCACCTAGGGATGGTGCACATAATTTTCCAAGGTAAAGATCAAAGAGCAAGGTCATAGCCTATGTCTATATACTCTCCTACAGCCCACATTACTGGACCAGTAATGACCACACCTAACAAGATGCTGCTCTCCGACCCAGGGATAGTGCACACCATTATTCAAGGTCAAAGTCAAAGGTTAAAGTACTGTTTGGTGCGGTTCTTACAACATCTACTTACTGCAAAGGTTGTAAAGGTGCCCGCAAAGCGGGTATCCGAGTGTACAGCAAATTAATGCGCTAAGCGCGGGTATCTTTGCTAGTATATATATATATATATATATATATATATATATATATATATATATATATTTAGTAGTGCATGTATATATATATACATATATACATATATACATATATACATATAAATGTTTACATATATCTATCTATATATATGTTTATATATATATATATATATATATATATATATATATATATAAAAACAAATAAATGGACATAAAATAAAAAAGAGAGAGAAAATAGAAACAAAGGCTTTTGAAAGCTACGAATGATAGACAATATTGAGAATATCATAAAAGCCTAAAGGTCGGTTGCTTAGAATGCGTGAGAGATGGACAGGCGGGAGGGGAGCAATGGTTCTCAGCATCGAGCATTATGTTTTATTTGTGTTTTCAGCAACAATCAATTCTTGATTATCCCCCCTCCCCCAACACTGTTCCATTAATTTTCACAATAAGCAAACACGATTAATGCATAATCGATATCTTTGTAATTGTATCCGGAGACAAAAAAAAAAAAAAAAATTTGGAACGAGTTTTGTTCATAACTTCTTTTTTATGCTTCGTCCATACAATCTATATATCTATAAAAATGGAATTCTGTGTGTATGTCTGTCTGTGTACATTTCCCTACCAAACTACTCCCTCAATTTTCAGTCTACAGTCTCGGGATTTGACATAAGGGGTGTTGACATTTCGAAAAATCTTTTTAATTAGTTTTGGACAGAAATATGGCTGTCAAAAGGTCAACGTTCAACGATTTGACCTTTGAAAACTCTACCAAACTCCTTCGCCAATTTTGGGTCGAAAAACTTGAAATTGTAGATGTAGGTTACTTGGACATAGATCAAACGTAGTAATTTTATTTAAGCTCCAAACAATAAATGTTAAGGGGTCAAAATTGGGGTCAAAGTTTTAAAAAATTTACATCTGCAGTCGCTACCAAATTACTCAGCCAATTTTTGGTCTAAACATTCGAAATTTTACATAAAGTGTATTCAGACACAGGGCAACATTTTTAATCGGATTTTGGCCGAGAATTTGGCTGCCAAGGGATCAAAGCTCAAGAGATTTGACCTTTGCAGTCTCTAGCAAACTATTCAGCCAGCTTTGGGTGTAAACATTTGAAATTTTACATAAAGGGTATTCAGACATGCAGAAAACTTTTTAATCCGTTTTTGGGCAACAATTTGGCTGCCAAAAGGTCAAAGTAAAAAGAGCTGACTTTTGCCGACTCTAGCAAACTCCTCGGCCAATTTTTGGTCTAAAGACTAGAGATTTTAGAGGTTACCTGAACATGAGTGAAACTTGTAATAATATATATATATATATATATATATATATATATATATATATATATATATATATATATGCACATAAAGTTATTATCAGCACATGGGCCCGAGCAAAGCCGGGCTTAACTGCTAGTGAATAACACAATAAAAATTCATCAATTTCCTTTCACCTATTTACGTTTCAAATAACAACTTGTGTTCAATAGTCAGCGTTAAAGGAACCCTAAAACAATGATGATTTATAGACTAATCATGTATTTTACACAAGTGTTATTGTGTTTAATTGAATAAGATAATATGATGCATATTTGGATTAGCACTTATGGCAATAAATAAGAAAAAATAAATACTTTTATCATGTACTTATTTGTTTCGGAATAAAGCTAGCATATGCCAAAAAATCATAAAAATTGATCAAGTAGTTTGTTTTTTTCATTTTCGAAAAAAAAAGTTGCCGTTTTCTACCGATTAGTGAAGGCCGAAGCCTTTTTAATATTCTTCAAATTTTGTTTTGAACTTATATGAAACTAGTGGGTGTACCCGGCGTTGCCCGGGTGTACGGAGGTGTGGGGGAGGATGGGGAGGTAAATCAAAACAAAATGGAAAATAAAGAACAAACGAAGTAATAACCCTGTTTAAATTTTGTATTTAAAAAAACGATGTTAAAACTTCTTTAAAACCTCGGAAAAACAAAAACAAAAAAAACAGCGAACGTGATAGAAAAAAAAAGAATTTAAAACAATAGCATAAATAACACTGTTTGAATATTAAAACTTTAAAATAAATCTTACATTGTGGCTCGAACGTGCAATTTTTAGATAACGAAGGTACAGCTTAATCGATTGAGCTATGGCTGCAGCAGTGCCATTGGTTTGATGTTTATAAACTTTAAACTAATTCAAGAAAGAACCTTTTTTTGCGCATACGTGTATGGCTAAATTATCATGAAGGAACGATTTTTTGCTACCCTTGCCTGTAGAAAAGTGTCCCGTTGAGAATGAAGGAATTAATGTTTTTAGCCAAATTTTCGATATTTGTCGTCTGAAGGAGCGAACGTCAAAATGATACCGATCTCGTGAAAATCCGGCGCCTCTGCGAAAGGTTTTGCGACACACACACACACACACACACACACACACACACACACACACACACACACACACACACACACACACACACACACACACACACACACACACACACACACACACATTTTGCCTTTAATTTATATAGATGATTCTTCTAAAATAATGTTTTCATTAAAATGATCGTTCTAAAATAATGTTTTCATTAAAATGATACTTCTAAAATATGTTTTCATTGAAATGATTCTTCTAAAAAAGGTTTCCATTAAAATAATCATACTACAAAACATTTTTTTCATTAAAATGACCCTACTAAAAAAATGTTTTCATTAAAATGATGCTTCTAAAAATTGTTTTCATTAAAATGATCTTTCTAAAAAAAATGTTTTCATTAAAATGATGCTTCTAAAAAATGTTTTCATTAAAATGATGCTTCTAAAAATTGTTTTCATTAAAATGATCTTTCTAAAAAAAATGTTTTCATTAAAATGATGCTTCTAAAAAATGTTTTCATTAAAATGATCTTTCTAAAAAAAATGTTTTCATTAAAATGATGCTTCTAAAAAATGTTTTCATTAAAATGATGCTTCTAAAAATTGTTTTCATTAAAATGATCTTTCTAATAAAAATGTTTTCATCAAAATGATCCTTTTAAAATAAAAAAAGTAATAATGAAATACACATTATGTTATTAAATTATTGTTTGTTTTAAATTGTACGTTTCGGCTTTCTTTCCGACATTATCCACAAAAAAAAAATTGTAATGAAAATCGGTTTTCTGTCTTTGATTCCTTCATTGACGCTGCTCCCCCCCCCATCCTTTGAATAAAAACAAAGAAACTACTTGATCACATAACATGATGTTTTTAATATTTCATCTTCGTTCCGTAACTGGTACATACATCATACAGACTTTTCTGTATTTTTTTTACTTTTGATGCCGCCATTAGTATCCATCTAAATAAGCATCAGTAATATTCAGCATATGGCGATTTAGCACGAGACTACACTTTCTGTCAAAAAGTACAAATAGCAAAGTATGCTTTGCTAGTGTTCGCACTAATATTCTTATCCATATAAAATAACGCCTCAATCGATAAAGTTAAAAAGAAAGAAAAAGCATGCAAAACGGGTAAATTTCCAAAAGAATGTATCAATCAGTGTAGAAAAATAAAGGAAAATGGAAACATCTCATTACGGAAATAGTGTGCGGGATTTCTTTCCCAAGTCATTTGAGACTTCGAGGTTTGTCTGACTTGCTATTTGCTTTCTGCTTTTCCCTAAACGATAGAAATGGTTTCGTATGGCTCTTTCTTTACTTGCTAACATCTATGTGACAGGACAAGATATATATTCATATATACAAATAACTACACATTGATCTTTATAATAAAATAAATAATCCCAGCTATACCCACCTGGGAGTAAACAAAAAAAATGACTGTCTTGTTTTTGAAGATACAGAAATTAATTTTGGTGACTTTAATTTCATATAAAATCAAATCATTTTATGAAATATGAATTTTTAAAAACTTGGATTTAATCGAGTAATAGTAAAAAAAAATATGATTACGTGTAATTAGAATGGACGTAAGAAACGCACACACATGCGTACAAACAACTACACACACTTGGAACTACATGATTTTATTAATTTATATTGTTTGAAGCATTCAAGGGAGACAACTCAGAATAATTGCGCGCTATATCTTCCCTTTAACGTATATATGAGTATTTATGTTAATCTATTAAGTTAAGAATAAATAAAAATGTGCAGTGGATTCGAAAACATTTTTTTTAATGTTTAAAAATATAAATCATTTGTAGATATTTATTTAAACAAATTTAATAACTTAGAAAATAACTACTTTCCATTAATGTAAAGGATATTCGATAAGTACGAGGGGCGTGCAATAAGTAATGCCCCTGGCCCACTTCCAGTTGTCTGATCTAGCTGAAATTTTGCATGTGCAATGATTTACATCTCTACGGGTTATGTGGCAAATTACAGCTCTGAACTAATTGTGGTTTCTGTTTTACAGGTGTTTAAACTGGGTCAGGTATGAAATGGAGCCTGTTCAATTTCGAGAAGTGATCCCCGGTGTTTATATTTGAAAGGACGCACACGACAGGAGACTTTTGATTAAATGAAAACAACTTATGGTGATAATGCCCCATCATATGACCTTGTAAAATGCTGGCATCGTGAATTCAAACATGTCCGAAAGTCTGTGGAAACAGCTCCCAGACCTGGTTGCCCCCCCTTCTGCCATTGATGAGACATCTGTCCGTCAAGTTTAGGCTGCCATTTTGGAAGATCGGCGCATTACTATTCGCCAAATAGCCCAAGATGTCAAGATTATTACAGGGTCTGTGAAAACTATCATTCATGACCATTTGCATATGCATAAGGTGTCTGCCAGATGGATTCCCAGGTTGCTCACACCATTCCAGAAGTGAGAACGCGTCGAGTGCTCGAGGATGAATTTGATGTGCCAAGAAGATGAGTCAAAGTTTTTTAAAAGACTGATTACACAGGATGAAACCTGGGTCGATCACTATGACCCAGAGACCAAAGTCCAGTCAATGCAGTGGAAGCACTTGGACTCATCACCTCCAAAGAAGGCAAGGGTGCAGCCCTCCACTGGCAAGGTCATACTCACAGTCTTCTGGAGCCAGGACTGAGTAGTGATGACAGATTTCCTGGCAAAGGGTACCACAATTACAGGAGCCTATTATGCTTCACTTTTGAGGAAATAAAAGGAAGCTATCAAAATCAAGAAGCAGGGCAAAATCAGCAAAGGTACCCTCCTCCTACAGGACAACGCTCCGGTCCACAACTCGCATGTTGCCAAATCAGAAGCGCGGGCGTGTGGTTATGAAATTCTGCCCCATCCTCCCTACTTTCCTGACCTTGCGCCCTCTGACTTTCACCTCTTCCCAGCCCTGAGGTTGTTTTTGAAAGGAAAGCATTCCCAAGATGATGTAGCCTTGATTTCTGAAGTCACATTGTGGTTAGAGGACCAACCTGGGGTGTTCTACAAAAACGGTCTCCAGCGCTGCATCAAACGATGGGAGAAATGCATAACTCTGGGTGGTTCCTATCTAGAGAAAGACTAATAACTGTGCCAAGTTTCATTGCTCTACTGCTATGGGAAGTGGGTCAGAGGCATTACTTATTACACGCCCCTCGTAAGGGAAAAATGTCCATCGTAACTGTTGTCTTAGCCGAAACAAATATTTTCAGGACCCAAAATAAAATATATTTGTTCCACTAACGTGATGGCAAGGAAAACAAACTAAAAAAAATATATAGACCATTTGATTCCATTATTCATTTACAATCATACACTTAATGATTAAGGTCATTTGAATCGACGGAAATATCAGTTCACGTTCAATGATATGTTTGTGTTTTTATTTCTATTCTTCTGTTGACATGTTTATCCACTATTCAATATGCTTCGAGGGGCGTGCAATAAGTAATGCTTGTTTGTATTTGTTTTTATAAGTGAATCACCACTTATCAAGGTCAAGGGTTAATGAGTATAGGAAGTAGGTGGGACAACATTTTGATGATCAGTAATGGTGGAAATTGGGAAGATTTGATTATTTTAGTGGGCAGCTTACTAAGAACTTGTTTATATTAGACTTGAAAATGACCACGTTATATTCAACTGGAAAGCAGCTCTGCAGTATTGTGTTCCATAGACTGCCAGTTCTAGGAAAAAAATTACTCATTAAATTTTCTAGTTTTAGGTATGGATAGAGAGTAAGACAAATGATTGACAATGATTGTATGTAAACGAGTGTTTTTGGGGTTTTTTTACTTGGGATCACCGCTTATCAAGGCCCGAAGGCTACTCGAGGATAGGGGTTAATAAATGTAAGGTGGTAGTGTAGTAATCCTTAATGATGTAAATTGGGTGGAATTTGTTTATTTATGAGGACGACCTAACAGGAACTTGTTTACATTAGATTTGAAGGCTACCATGTTGTATTCAACTGGGAAGCATGCCAGCGGAACAATGTTCCAAAGGCGGGCAGTTCTGGGAAAGGAGCTCTGTTCATGGAATCTGCGTCTACATTTAGGCACAGATAGAGAATAGGGAAAATCATATATAGTGGTATTAGCTAGTCGAGTGATTTTTGTGAAAGTTTGGCAAGCGGAGACCATAGATTAGATTGTTTCTTGAGAATGGTTTACGGGGGAGGCAAAGATTAAAGCTCAGTTGAGCACCTGCCATAAAAATAATAATAGAGCAGAGCTAGACTTACAATATCTTTTCCATGAGACAGAGTTAGTAGAGAGAAGAACAGGACATTACCCACTAGATTTCGAAGCTGGCCTTGTACTCTGTAAAGGTAGGGGAAGAGGTGCTCTTGCTACATGATAAAAGGGCTGTAAGTAAAAAAAATAGGGAATTAGTTAACTGTAAATATGAAATAGGATAGTCAAGGATTTGAACTTGCGAAGCTAGCTTTGGAATTGAAAATTCCAATCATAAGTTAAAATAAATACAGAATGTTATTGAAATAAGGAATTGCAATTGTTTAGCTTACATATCTGTATATGGAAAAGGAATGTAATAATGAAATTTGTTTCTGTTAATGAATTTAATCGTCAATTGAAATTGTAAACATATTTTGTAAAAATGTTATTTGAAAAATAGGTTACTGAACTCGGGGTCATGTCAAGTTTGGCAACCTGACGCATGTTATCTAACGTGCTTGATGAGCACATGTTTTATCATGCGATGACGTGACGAGTTCTCAATATAGGTAGAGTTTTTAGATGCAGTCGAAAAAGTCTGGGAGAAGAGTCAGAGAGAAGCAGAGAGGTTCAGACCGATTCTCTGTTAGAATCAAGACACCCTCTAGAAGTGAGAGGGTTTTAGAAATAACCATGTAAAGAAACTTTGAATTTTTCAAGCGAAATCATGGACTGGTCATGAAATAAAGGACACCATCATCTTTGTGTATCTGCGTCTTCTGTGTTCATCATTACAACGAGAAAGGTAACGTGTTTATATTATATGTACAATTATCAAAACGTAAATGTCAAATGCACTATCTCTCGGTCTATCTATCAAGATATTCATAAATCTCCTCTCATTGAATTGGTTCTCTTGTAGTAACATGTACACTGTCTATTATATATATACAGAACTGTCTCTCTCTTTATATATACCTGTTTATGTCTCCAATATGCTATCTCTTACAACATGAACATCTTAAGACATATGAAGACTCAACACACAAGACGCTCCTAAGACTGTCTCTAATCTCTCACTAAGACTCTCACAAATAAGAACAACAAAACCGTCTCAGATTTGATACATCGAAAATAACACCCCTATGCAACACTCTGACTACCTCCTTCCTGGATGTGGAAATAGTACTCCATTTTAGGACATGTTTGGCTTTTAAATTTTAAATTTTGTATAGATTAAAAAAAGCACCTGAAGAAGGGTAAAGATTAGATTGGCTAAAACCCGGTGGGAATAGCATCTAGATGAGAATAGCAGTCCAAATAATCCAGCTTATGTATCCTCATCTCAAAAATTCCACAGTAGAATATATGTTTATCATACATTCAAATTGATGTTGTATAGTGGATGTTGACCAAACTCTCCGCACTTTTTTTTTTTTTTACATGGGTGTCACCACTTATCAAGGCCCAGAGGCCATTCGAGGATAAGGGTTAATAGGTATACATTAGTCATTGTGATTTTAGCATAGTAAACAGTTGGAATTTTGTAACTTGGATTACTTAGGGGGACGATTCAATTAGAACTTGTTCACATTGGACTTTTTCTTTTTTCTTTTTTTTTCATAGGTATCAACACATTATCAAGGCCAAGAGGCCACTCAAGGATAAGGTTTAAAGAGTGTACAGTAGAACTTGGACAATATAATAATAATAATTAGTAATGAAAATTTGGTAAATTTGATAACTTATATGGAACGGCTCATCAAGAACTTATTTACGTTAGACTTGAAGACAACCATATTGTAGTCAGCCGGAAAGCAGGAAAACGGAAGACAATTCCACAGGCGTGCAGTTCTAAGAAAGAAGCTTTGTTCATGGAATCTACGTTTAGGTTTAGGCACAGATAAAGAGTGGGGGAAATTATTGATGGTGTTTACAGCTAGACGAGTGTTTCTTGTGAAAGTTTTGCGAGGGGGGACCATAGATTGAAGCTCAGTCGAACACTTTCCATGAAAATAACGATACATCAGAGACAAACTCGCAACATCTCTTCTGTGAGATAGAGGTTGCAAGGAAGAGAAAAGGACATCTCCTACGAGGCTACGAAGTCTATTTTGAACTCTATCAAGGCAGGACAAGTCCTTTCTAGCAGCTCCTGCCCAGATGTGGCAACAGTATTCCATCCTTGAACGTACCTGGTTCTTATATAGATAGAGAATTGCATCAGCAGTGAGATATCTACTGGATCGATAGAAAGATCCCACCATTTTTCCAGCGGCCTTGGCAACAGCGGCCTTATCTACAAATAGCAGCTTCAGAGATCTAATCTGTTTTATTTGAACGTGGAGGATGAAGGAGGGAAACCTGATTCTCGCATATAAATTAATCAACAGACATTTAAATCTACAGTTCATGTTTATCACCCAACTGTCAAATTTTTGTCTCAATCAACATTTAAAGAAGATAAACCATCATCATTTCCATCTTAACAGAAGAAAGATGCATTCTCTGTCCGTGTCTCCAGTTTTCATTCAGTGGAATAATTTGACAGAGGATCCTGTAATGATCTCTACCTATTCATATACAAATATATAGAGTAAATATCTGTTTTTACATGGCTTGTGTTGCCAATAAATTTGCTTTGATTTGATAACATGATGAACAGTCTCAAACACTTCAGTTATTGTTTGTAGTTTTGTCTCTGTCAATGACATTATAAAATATTAAGAGCCAAGTACGTCCTAGGATGGAGTACTGTTGCAACACCTGGGCAGGAGATACTTGGAGCACTCTATCCTGCCTTGACAAAGTTCAAAGCCTGCTTTGATATCTAGTAGGTGCTACCATTTTCTCTTCCCTACAAATTCTTTTCCACAAAAGAGATGTTGTGAGCCTGTCTCTGCTCTCATTATTTTCATCGTGAGGTACTCATCTAAGCCCCAATCTATGGTCTCCTCTTGCCAAACTTTCACAAAAACACTCCTCTAACCAGGGGCGTGTAGTTTTACTATTTTTAAAGTGCCTTTTCCAGAGGAATGTAGTATAGGCTTGTGCTCCACTGAGACATCATTTTTTTTTTCACTAGACCACCTGTTCTGAAAAATCCTCTGTCCGTCACTGCGTCTAGCTACAATCACTAGAATTTTCCCCATTTTCTATCTGTGCCTAAATCTAAATGCAGATTCCATGAACAAAGATTTTTTTCCTAGAACTGCCCGTCTGTGTAACTGTTCTGCTCGCCTGCTTTTCAGCTGACTACAACATGGTCAGCTCAAACCCTGATGTAGACGACAATATTACAATATGATATTTAACTTTAGCAATTTAGTATTAATCTGTAAGTCTGTAAGTAACTACCAGTTTAATTGTTTGACTTTGTTTAAGCTTCGGTACATAACTTCATACAGTTTATATAGTTGAACAATTTTTTTTAACGTTGTAAATAAATATATTATTTTTACTTGTGTTGTATCATCAGAAATAGAAGAGTCACATGCAAATATTGTGTTGTTGATTGTCTCTATTCAGAATAAAACAGTAACGAATTTCACACAAATGTATTTTATGCGCTTGGCAGTGTTTTTTGATCCAATGTGAACAAGTTCCTGTTCAGCCGTCTCCTTAAATAATCAAGTTATACCCAATTTTTATCTCCAACAATTACTATGTTGTTGTCTTGATGGCCACCATTAACCTTTATCCTCCAGTAACCTCCAGGCCTTAATAAGTCGGACTGCCTTGTAAAAGATCAACAAAAGAAATTTAAGCATGACAGACCACTAAATATTTTATTTCAAACTGAATCATAACGGATCAAGGAAAATGCTAGTTCAGACTTATATATAATAGACCAACTAAAATGTTATTGCAAAGTGAATAATGGCCGATCAATATTTGAAGTAATAAAACAAAACAACAGTGGAATATGAGGTAACCGTAAATTTGTAAATTTTTCAAAAATGTTTTTCCTTCAAATATTTTTATATCAAGAATATGTATGTTCGAAATGGGTGGCATGTATTAGTTTATTTAGCATTGCCTATTAATTAAATATATTTATGTTTACAAATTATACAGCAAAACCTATAATACAAGGTTATATCAAGGATGATGTTATATTACCTATAATATACGTTTATTTATGTTTTATATATTTAATTGGTTGATATTTCGAACAATAGCTCTTTTTACTAAGTACATGGAACTATGGATTGAAACAAACCTTCAAGTGATATTGTTGTGTAGGTGACGGACAACGCCAGGAAATATCGGATCCGGGCAAAACCAGATATAAATTGAATTGTTGAACAATGACGTCAACCTTACATTCTGATCGAAGAATTGCGGTAATGAAAAAATGAGAGAAAATATTTTAACTGGATTGGAATTGCTAAAAATATAGTACAATAAAACAATCAAAATTTCAAATCGAATGTCAAAATAAGTGAATAATTAGATTCCGATAAAGGAATGTGGGGTGATGTAAATGTAAGTCATAAACAAAGACAAAGTAAGACAGAAAGGAAAGAGTGAGAAAGAAGGCAGCCGACACACTTCTGTTGTCGCTGCAACAACCACATAACACACCCATACTGATCTGAACTCTCTCTATTGTCATACTAATGTAAATAAATGTAATGTAAATAAAACTTTGTTGATTTACCAAGGTATTGTTTGGTTACAAAAAGCACGGTTATCAGTGTGTATATACTATGACATGCATTTTGCGAACCATAAATTATATAGACCAGGGTTTCCCAAAGTGGGTTCCACAGAGCCTTGGGGCTCCGTGAATGAGGCTGATTGGTTCCAGAAGCCTTTTCTTAAAAATGACGAAATGCTTTATATGGAAAAATTAAATGACTGCAGACATTTAATTATTGATTTTTTGTTCCTGGAAAAAGATATGATACATTACTAAAAGTGTAAAACGTTTCAGGATGGTTCATGATAAATAAAATAAAAATAAATTACCAAAAACTGCAACAATTTTTGATTAATCAAAAAAAAACAAAAAAACAAGGAACCCAAAAATCATTAGTTCATGTTAATATTTGAAATGAATGTTTTTCATATTTATTTTGGAAATTATCTTCTTAGTGCTCCATGAAAAACCTTTTCCCTGCTCAGGGGCTCCATAATGTCCTGAAGAAACCCAGATATAGACGTCAATATTACAATATGATATTTAACTTTAGCAGTAGAGTATTAATCGGCTTAGTCTGTAAGTAACTGCCAGTTTAATTGTTTGAATTCATATAGTTTCTATATTAAAAATTGAACGGATTTTTTCGACGTTGTAAATATATTTATTATTTTTACTTGTGTTTTATCATCAGAAATAGAAGAGTCACATGCGAATATTGTGGTGTCGATTGTCTCTATTCAGAATAAGGCAACAAATGTACTTTATGTGCTTGGCCATGTTTTTTGATAGATTTTGTGACAGAATATATTTGATAAGTATCCGTAATCAATAATCAAAAGAATCTGATGAAATAAGGAACATGCGATTTTCATTAAAGTTAACACCTTATACAACCTAACATCGCAAGTGCATTTGAGAAATTTTATTACTGCACAAACAGAAAGACCCGGCATATAAAATCAACAGGAAGTGCTTTGATATGACAGGAACGCGTTCAAACTGAATGTTTCTGTTTAGAGCACAACTTTTTTTTTACATGAGGGTCACTACTTATAAAGGCCCAGAGGCCACTCGAGGATAAGAGTTAACGGGTATACATTAGTCATTGTGATTATATATATATATATATATATATATATATATATATATATATATATATATATATATATATATATATATGCACGATTGAGATAGCGCATCAAAAAGAGACATGTAGGTAGGTAGATTTACTCACATGAGAACACAATTACATTGAAAGAATACATAATGAATAGAGTAATTAATACAGGGTCAGTAATAAGAAGCACAAACATTATTGGGAAATTTATAACTTGGATTACTTAGGGGGACGGTTCAACAAGAACTTGTTCACGTTGGACTTGAAGACAATCAGATTGGAGTCAGCTGGAAAGCAGGCAAACGGAATAGAATTCCGCAGGCGTGCAGTTCTAAGAAAGAAGCACTGTTCATGGAATCTACGTTTAGGTGTAGGCACAGATAAAGAGTGTAAGAAATTGTTGAGAGCGGTTTTCGCTAGACGAGTGTTTTTCGTGAAAGTCCGGCGAAGGGGGACCATAGATTGAAGTTCAGATGACCACCCACCATGAAAATAACAATAAAGCAGGGACAGGCTCGCTATGTCTCTTCTGTCGGAAAGAGGTTGCAGGGAAGAGAAAAGGGCATCACCCACTAAGCTACGAAGTCTATTTTGAACTCTGTCAAGACGGGATAAGCTGATTCTAGCAGTTCCTGCCCAAATGTGGCAACAGTACTCCATCGTTGGCCGAACATGGCTTTTATATAGGTAGAGAATTGCATCAGGAGTGAAATATCTACTGGAGCGGTAGACTTTAATTCAAGCCATTATATAAAAACAATGTGATAAAATCAACAATATGGTCTCTACAGTGGAATGTAAATTACAATATATTGTAGACTAAATCGCTGTGAAAGACATGTGAAGCTTCCTCCAAGTGCACTGCGGTGGGTTCCCAACTGGAGCCGGCAATCCATTGACTTGATTGAAAAATGGACGATTTCACCAATTTCGATTACAATAAAATGTGAAAGTGTGAAACATTCGTTTATCCTTATTCAATCCTGGGCAACGTTTGGTCTCCCTGCTAGTTCTGTATTATATTTAGTTCTATTTAATTTTATTATATTAAATTTTATTTTATTTACTTTTATTTTAGTTATTCTTTTATTTATTTTATATATAGTGTGTTTTATATTAGCTGTTTATTTGTACCTGCATTTTGTGATGAAAGTTAAGTACCTGAATAATGCCATTTACTCTAAATAAAAATACAATGCTATTGACTAGTTGTATTGATTACGGTTTTAACTAATGCGTTAACTTGAATATTAAAGGTGAGTGCCACGATTTTCATGATGATTCAGTATAATTAACACTTCTTAATAATTCTATGCAGCACGTGCCCTAACAGATAAGTACCGAATAACTTACGTCTATTTTGTCTGTGTAATTGTTGTTGTCCGGCAAGAGCCCGGAAGGAAGACACAACTCGGTAATTAGTGGAAACAATATATACATACGTTATATATATATATATATATATATATATATATATATATATATATATATATAACGTATGTGTGTATATATATATATATATAACGTATGTGTATATATATATATATATATATATATATATATAACGTATGTATATATATATATATACGTTGTACAGAAAAGAAAATATAACAAATAAAGAGAGTGGTTATACGTCAGTCCGACTGCCAAGTGTCCATGACTTGTGCATCACCGCCGAGAGACATATTCTTCCTGTCTTTGTAGTATGTGAAAGAGTGCATTGTTATCTGTAAGGTTGAGTATCACAACAATACCTTTTGAAACATTATTAATAAGTAAATTATCCATTATCCACTTGCCCAACTCCAGCTGAGAATAGCATTGCCAATAAAAACTCCAAAAGCGAATCTACCACACAATTTTTTTTCTAATAGAGTAATATATTTTTACTAGACGTTTTAACCTGTTAAAAACTGGCAAAAGTTATAGCCCCATTGACTTAGAATGAATGATTTATTTCTAGAGTAAATGTGGTATTGGGGTGATAAATCCCTATTCCTCCTTAACTGTGAATCGAACGGATATCATAATACGTAGTTTGCTGCACTGTAAATTTTGTATAAAAAATTTCAGCCAGATCGTTCAGTAGTTTCTGAAATTAAATGTAACGGACCGACAGACCAAGAGACTATGAGAAATCTCGTATAATATAGAATACAAATTAAATATTAGCACCAAGTGTCTATGACTTGTGCGTCACTGCCGAGAGACATATTCTGCCAGAATTTGCAGGAAGTGGAAGAGTTCATTGTTATGTGTAAACGCCATAACAATAATATATTTGAATTGCTGTCGACTCATGGAAACGTTTATCAGATATGTATAGGCAGTGTTATACGTGGCCTATGCGGCTTGGGAGAAATGATATGACAGTTATACGATGGATGTGTAATATGAGTCTTATAGATAGACTAAGATCTGATAACTGCAGAGGAAGATAAAATCTTGACATTTTGGGGAAATGTGTGAAGAACATGGTTCTTCGTTAGTTTAATTATGACAACATATAAAACTCACATTAAAAAACTGCATGATGATGAATTTTATTTTGTGATAGTATCTGTATTATGATGTGATGGACAATGCCAAAAGTTTGAACGATTATTACTTTTTTTTTTTTTTTACACAGTGATCACCACTTATCAAGGCCCGGAAGCCACTCAGGGATAAGAGTTATTGCAAGTACATTACGTTAGTGTGGAGATTTGATGAAGTGTTTACTTAAGGGGGCGGTTCATTAGGAATTTGTTAACATTGGACTTGAAGACATCCAAGTTGTAGTCCAGTGGGAAGCAGGCAGACGGAACAGAGTTCCACAGGCGTGCAGTTCTAAGAAAGAAGCTTTGTTCATGGAATCCGCATTTTGATTTAGGCACAGATAGAGAGGGGGGAAAATTTTTCATAGTAGATTCAGCTAGACGGGTGTTTTTCGTGAAAGATTGACAAAGGGGGACCAAAGATTTGAGTTCAGACGAGCACCTGCCATGGAAATAACGATAAAACAAGGATAGGCTCGCAACGTCTCTTCTGTGGGAGATAGGTTGCAGGGTAGAGAAAAGGGCATTCCCCCACTAAGCCACGAAGTCTATTTTCTACTCTGTCAAGGCAGGATAGGCTGTTTTTAGCAGCTCCTGCCCAGATATGGCAACAGTATTCCATCTTTGGACGTACTTGGCTTTTATATAGATAGAGAATTGCATCAGTAGTGAGATATCTTCTGGAGCGGTAGAAGGATCCCACCATCTTTCCAGCGACCCTGGCAACAGACTTGATGTACGTGTTCCATTTCAGATCAGGAGTAAAGGTCAAACCCAGAAGCTTGTCAAAACACAGGGCCTCACCCAGACGAGAGCCATCCATCACAATTGATGCCAGATGGGGATCAGAGCGTTGATGATGTAAGGATAGAAGTTTGGTTTTGGATGCATTAAAGGTAACCAACCATGTCTTCCCCCACTGAACCATGCTCTCGAGATCAGAGGAGAGAGAATCCGAGAGAACTTTGTCGTTTACAGCCTTTGATGTGTTGCCGTAGATGGTCGTGTCATCAGCATAGCTGCCAATGAATGATTTAAGTATGTGTTTAGGGAGGTCATTGATGTAGATCAGGAAGAGAGTTGAGCCCAGGATTGACCCCTGAGGGACTCCAGCATTTATATTGCAGGCCTCCGATTTTTGTCCATCTACCACTACTCTTATGAGCCTATCAGAGAGAAATGATTTAATGATTGAGAAAATATTTCCAGTTATACCGTAGCTGGAAATCTTGTGAAGTAGACCCTTATGCCATACCTTGTCGAAGGCCTTTGATATGTCAAGAGCAATTGCCCTAGAAAGGAAGCCTTTGTCAAGAGATTCACTAATCCTGTGGGATATAACCGTCAGCATATCTGCGGTAGATCTTGCAGAGCGGAAACCATATTGTGTGTCACTAAGAAGGTTATTCCTGCTGAGGTGGTTGACTATTTCTCTATTTAATATGGATTCCAGCAACTTACTCATAACACACAAGAGACGTATTGGTCTGTACTGAGAGGGAGATGACTTTTCACCTGAATTCTTAAATACAGGGCAAACTGATGAGGTCTTCCAGGGAGTCGGAAAGCACTTCTCCTTAAGGCAGCGCTTAAATAGTTTCGTAAGTATGGGAGCAAGTTCTGGTTGAAGCTTTTTTAACACTATAATTGGGATGCCATCAGGGCCAGTTGCTTTACTGGAATCTAGGTTCTTGATTAGCTTGGCGACCTCATGCACAGATATTTGTATGTTACCTAGCTTGTTCTGTGTTATAGGAGGAAATATGGTGAGTTGATGGCCTTCGTCGCATAGGGTAGAATTAGCTGCAAGGTTCTTTGCAAATAGTTTGGCCTTGTCTGACGCTGACGAGATGACCTCTGGTCCATTGATAATGGTTGGGATAGAACGCACACTTCTGTTCAGGATCCTATTTGTTATTTGCCAAAATTGGTGGGAACCAAGCCGCTGATCAGCTACCTTGGATTTAACAGACTGGGCATATAGCTCTCTTGCATTTTTTATTACTCTTTTACAGTGGTTGCTGGCAGACCTAAAAGCAGCTTTAGTCTCAGTGCATCTATTACGTTGGTAGCTATGGAAAAAGTGATTTCTGTGCGCGATAGCAGCAGCACATTCTGGGGAGAACCATGGCTGGCTGTTAGATTTTTGTTGGAATTTTTTAGATGGTATGAATTGGTCTATGCCTACTATTATTACTATTATATAGAAAAAGACATGAGAGGGAATGTTTTGAAATAAAGGAATGTTTAACTAAAATATTTGTGTTAAAATATAATGGAGGAATTTTAACTTAGATTTATAAACAAATAGCGAGGGGTACCCGGCGTTGACCGGGTTTTTGGAGGTGTGTGTGGGGGGGGGGTTAAAAAAAAGTAAGTATGAGGATCGAACCCGAATCGTTGAGGCAAACTTGTAAATTAAAGTGTGAAAAAAAAAAAACGTGCGACGTTAACCATTGCCTCACCGTGAGGTGCTAACGGAAACCCGTTTGAATTTATTTAATTACTTGGATTTAGCAGGTGCCCGTTTTAATGAATTAATGAGGTCAAGTTTGACTGCGGGATGGTATTCATTTACTGCTGAACGCTCCCCCCCAAGATGTTATAGGAAAAAGACTAACCCACATGCGGCGAGCGACAAATATTGAATATTTATCATCCCGAAATCGAGCAAATTAAATAGACAGGCGAGCTTCGTTGTTAACTGTGAGATATTACGATTTATATGTGATATAAAAAGTTTTAAAAGTTGTGAAGCGAGCGACCGCTTCTCTGAAAAAAGCCTTTTGTTGACATACAGAAAAAGCGAACACACATACATACATACATACATACATACATACATTTTCGCTTTTATATATATAGATAAAATAATACAGAGATATTTATGTAATAAAATAGATTTTATGAGCAATAAACAATGCAATTGATCTGGTAACAAAGTAAGAGTAAGATATATAGACTAGAGATAAAAATAAGAGTCAGAAAAAAGAGGAGCCGTCCGCAAGAGAAGGTTGAAGTCAACCTATAAGTCGTGGAAGCATACGACTGAGCTGACTAAGAGACGATGTAAGGACTAAAGGGGGAGAAAGTGTGATATATGCCTGTGAAGATGAGAATGAATGAGAAAAAACAAAAAGAAGTCCTGTTGTTGTTACTGCTTCAGAGTGAAATGTTTTCTTGCAGTGTCTAAGAGACGAAAGGAGCCACGAGCTAAGGTTAGTAGTCTGTTATCAAACGAATATGCTTAGGTGTTATGTTTGCTGAATCTGTCCCGAACTAATGACTGTTAGTTTTTCCATGTTATGGGAACTCTGTTTGAACATGTGTATGTAAACACACACACACACACACACACACACACACACACACACACACACACACACACACACACACACACACACACACACACACAAACAACAACAACAACAGCAACAACAACAACAAACATTTCTAACCACTAGACGATACACAAGCATCGGTTTCATACACACATATATTCATATAGACAAGACTTGCATGAACGCATATATATACACTTGTTATATACAACCCCACAATACGATATACATTTGAGTTTTTATTTTCCATGTCTATGTAATTCGACAAAAAATACAGTAAATTTGAAGAAAATTCAAAAGGTCATGCATTAATGACTTAACTTGAAATTGATGATGCTGATGCTGCTGCTGCTGATGATGATGATGATGACGACGATGACGATAATGATGATGTTATTTTTGTTGTTGAAGAGGAGAAGGGGAAGAGGAGGAGGAGGAGGAGGAGGGGGAGTATCAATTATTCATTTTATATGAATCAGAATAATATTGTTGGCATTCATTTCCCCAATATCTTTCCATTTAGAATTCTTTCTGGAAGACATTGAGTACTTACGGTTGGGATCACGTGAATGTTGCTAAGATCCATAAGTGAACGAACAGAATTCAAACTTGGCATATCCAGATTGTCAGTCTGTGTCGTTAACCTCGAAGCCACTGTCACATCCTTGATGATGTAGTTATGGTATCTGTTTAAATAATTGTTGTTCTTTTTTATTGTTTTTTAGTCCATACACTTAATTGATTTAAATATTTAAAAGCTTGTATACAATTAATATTATTTCAGCAAATTTTTAGATATTGAATGACCCCATGCCACATATATTGGATGTTTAAAGAAGATAAAAATTTGATACCAATGAAACCGAAGAGCTGACCTTAGATGTGTAATTACAATCACATTAAATTGGATAGATACGTCACAGAGCATGTATGAGCACATGCGAAGATATCAACAGCAGCCGAAGGATGCATGACTAGCAAAGATATTAGCAGCAGCAGTAGCAGCTGTTTTGCGCATGTATGCAAATTAGCAAATGTGCATGGTCTTGTGTCAGAAAAATAAGAAAAAAGGAGAAAAAATGTATCACATGACACGGAGCAGAAAGAAAAACGCTGTCGGGTAAGATGGGCGTGGTAGTGGAAAAGAAAGACTTTTTAGCTGGCGTTGAGATGGCGGAGTTTTGTTTCTTGAGCTGTCATAAGACAGACGAAATGCAATTGATTTCATTATGTAAAAAAATGTTTTTTAAAAAATAATATTTCTATTACTTTTTATACAACTTTAATAGTTTATTTTAGAAGTATAATCCACAAAAAAATAAGCAATCTACTTTTAAAAGAGAAATTACGATTTTTTTTTTTTAATATTTTATTCGCAGTTTCGTGTTAGGGGTGTCAAAAATTCCCCAAAATTTCTGATACACCTAGTGTCGAGATGGTGCAGTTTTGTTCACCTTATGACATGCGAAATGAACAATTAAAACAAAAGAAATAGACATTGTTTGGAAAGTAATCGTAATAAATGCTTTTTGCTGAAACAGAAAGAAAAACTAAGTCTTATTTATTTATTTTTGTTTGGTTATTCCTTTTCGACGGTGGGGGGGGGTTCCTAGAGAGGTTTGAACTAACAAACACAGTTCGAGTATAACGATCACGTTACAGATGTTTTAGCAGAAGTATAGGTGTAAACTTTTTGAATGCTAGGTTTACAAGAAGTGTATTAATTTTACTGGGAGGCTGGTAATTGACTCGGTTTATGTTTGTCATCGATGTTGGATTGTTGTTCGCTGATCTGAATCTGTGGTTATAGACGATGTGCTATTTAACATTAAAGTGAACTTCTACTACTGAGGTGATATATTGCATCTTAGTGGTGATACATAAGATGTTCTCTCTGTCTCTCAACAAAAGTAAAACAGTCGTCTACACAGAAATCCTACCTACACATCTATTCCTGACTATTCTGTACCAAAGTCCGCATGCACGGTCAGGAGTCACATCTCTTTGGTACTGTTTTACACGCCCGCTCTGATTTCTTGGATCACTTACGTTAAATAGTCATCCAACCATCTTAGTGGACGTCACACTCTTTGGGATCTTTGCAGTGTTTCTTGAGCTGATCATTTTCAGAATCTTCTTCATAATTTGGTCCACTAAACAGTAAATTAGCCTAAGATGTTACTTTATGTCTCAACAACAACAACCCCCCCAACTTTTTTCAAACGTCAGCACAGAAATCTCGCCCACACACATATTCCTGACTATTTCGTACTAAAATGAGCGTACGAACACACTATAACTGGTTGCTGTTGTGTTAGATAGTAAAGGTTCAGTAAGTTGCTGCCAAATCTTACATCTAAACATATTTTGTTCAAGTTGTCAGGAAATAGATGATTGCTAGTAAATAACTAGGATCTTTCTCTAGGGTTGAGAGAAATACACTATATATCACTTTCCTTCCCTATCCATGTAGGATATATCTGCATATACACATTTGTACACTCTTTAACCCTTATCCTTGAGTGGCCTCTGGGCCTTGATAATGTGGTGATGCCTTTGTAAAAAAAAAACAAAAAAAAAAACAATAAAAAAAGAACTATACTTCATATAAATAACTATACCATTTGTTTTAATCACCAGACATAAGGCTATAAACGACAATTAATATTAGTAGTAGTATTATATTATCCCTTTTGTGATTGATCTAACGTTCTAAGGACGCTTCATGCCTAATTTGGTTATATTCTGTTGAGTAGTTATAGAAGCGTTTTTTATTTACTTGGAATTCACCACTTATCAAGGCCAGAAGATCACTCGAGGATAAGGTTTTATGAATGTAAAGTGACAGTGTAGTAATCGTTAATGGTGTAAATTGAGTAGAATTTGTTTATTCATAGGGACGGCTTAATAAGAACTTGTTTACATTGGATTTGAATGCTGTCACGTTGTATTCAACCAGAAAGCAGAACAGCAAACAGTGTTCCACAGGCGGGCAGTTATGGGAAAAAATCTTTGTTCATGGAATCTGCGTTTAGATTTAGGCACAGATAGAGAGTTTGAGAAATTGTGTATAGTGGTTGTAGATAGTCAAGGGCTTTTTGTGAAAGTTTGACAAGAAATTGGAGTTCAGTCGAGAACTTACCATGAAAATAACTGTAAGTAGTTATTGTTTTTATAATTCAATAACTTGAGTGTTATTTCTTCCGCCCGTCACACAAATAATTTCCTGGGTAAGGTTTAACACTTTTGTCCAAACTTCCAACTTCCAAACTTCTGTATACGTAACGCACCTTCTCTCAACTCCCAACGAACTTCTGCTAATTCAACTTATTTCTTCGAAATCCAAGTTCAAAATGAACGTCCCTCTAAAAAATCAACCCTCTTTTATGTCCAACCAGGAGCATCTCATTTGCATATCGGGTGGTCACATTGCAGGCATATAAAGAGATAAGGCAGCCATTTTTGTTTCTTTCTTCTTCATTCATTTCATTCCACGAGCGACCCGTTGAATTATGCACACGTGCTAATTAGGTAAGTCGCACGTTTCCCTACAGTTTTTAGTATTAATACTTAGTAATAATAGGAGCAATCGTCGTATATACATTTGTAATCGCTTATTGTTTCAGAAATAATTAATCCCAAATTTCCTGTGATTTTGTGGAATAGTTTTTTATGCTTATAATAATCAAAAGACAGACAAAAATTATCAGTTACTATTATAGATTATTTCATCTGTTTTTCTATTTTCGTTCATTTTTTTCTTTTTCTTTTCTTATAGTTCTGTTATTGTTTTCGTAGATTTAATTGGTCTTCAGAAGGACAAAAGTTTCAATACTTTTTTAATGCTGCTGTTGTTGTTGCAATTGATTATAAAGCATTTTTATTAGGGTAATTTTTTATGACTTTGCTTTTATAGCAATTGAAATTTTATTTTCGTTTGCTTTATTAGCTTTTTATTGTCGATATTCTTTGTTGCATTTCCCTCTTTTATTTATATATATATTTTATCGTGCTTCCATTATTTGTATCTAGTTTCATGTCTCTCAACCTCAAATATACTTTATGTTTGTACTAACACTAGCCGATCTACTTATTT
The DNA here is from genome assembly GCF_053919585.1 of Euprymna scolopes. NCBI lineage: Eukaryota > Metazoa > Mollusca > Cephalopoda > Sepiida > Sepiolidae > Euprymna > Euprymna scolopes. Next base: position 33,975,614 of record NC_136487.1, read on the forward strand.
GTGTGTTATGACGTCGACAAGTACTTCCGTTAAGTGAGAGATGCTTTACATTAAAGAAAACTTTTTGTGTCCATTTATCCCTGATAGTTTCTAAAACTATCTGGAAACGAATTTAGCATAAAGCAACCTTGAAATGCCGCATGTGTTATAGGATAATTAGAAATGTTATCATAATCTTAGTACTAAAACAATAAACACTCATGAGCTCCAAACGTATTGGATGAAATTAAACCAAATTTGGCAAGAAGCACCCTTGAAAAACTTGTATGTTCATCACTCTCTTCGTCAGTTCTCTGACAAGTCCCGCATATTTGTGTCCTTTTTCTGTCTCTTTGATCTTTTTTTACATAGGCATCACCGCTTATCAAGACTCAGAGGCCACACGAGGATAAGGGTTAAATAGTGTACAGTAGTCAATTGGACAATCGTTAGTAATGGAAATTCGGTAAATTTTTTAACTTAAGTGGAACGGCTCATCAAGAACTTGTTTACGTTCGACTTGAAGACAACAATATTGTAGTCAGCTGGAAAGCAGGAAAACGAAAGACAGTTCCACAGCCGTGCAATTCTAAGAAAGAAGCTTTGTTCATGGAATCTACGTTTAGGTTTAGGCACAGATAAAGAGTGGGGGAATTATTGATAGTGTTTTCAGCTAGACGAGTGTTTCTTGTGAAAGTTTGGTGAGGGGGGGGGACCATAGACTGGAGCTCAGTCGAGTACTTGCCATGAAAAGAACGATAAAGAAAAAACAAACTCGCAACATCGCTTCTGTGAGAAAGAGGTTGCAGAGAGACGGGAAAAGGACATCCTCTACGAGGTTACGAAGCCTATTTTGAACTTTATCAAGGCAGGACAAGCCATTTCTACCAGCTCCTGCCCAGGTGTGGCAACAGTACTCTATCCTTGGACGCACCTAGCTCTTATATAGATAGAGAATTGCATCAGCAGTGAGATATCTACTGGATCGATAGAAGGATCCCACCATTTTTCCAGCAGCCTTGGCAACGGATTTAATGTATGTGTTCCATCTCCGCTCTGTGGTATGCTGACACAGTAAAATCTACAATTTGAAAATTTCTTTCTTTATTGTTAATTATTATGACATCCGATCTTCTGGCTTGGATGAGTTTATCTGTTTGTACCTCCATGTCTCGGAGGATTTTGCAGTTTTCGTTTACCAATGCTGTCTCCGCTTTGTGCTTATACCATTTTTCTGTATGTTCAAAGTGCAGTCATCTGCAACGCTGTCAGTGCACTGCCTTCCCAATGTATCGTGCCTGTCCTTACATTCATTTTCAGCTAGTTTGCTGCATTCGCTTATTATGTGGTTTATTATTTAATCTCTTTTTTCCACATTATTATTACAGTAGTAGTAGTAGTAGTAGTAGTAGTAGTAGTAGTAGAAGAGGTAGTGCAACAACTTTATGTATAGATGTTTTGAGAAAACAAAAAAGGGGAATAAGCGCAATCTCCTAATACTAGTGAGACTCCATGAAAATTTCATGGACCTCCATTTACTGTTAATAGCAATATTTCTTTTGAATAATGAATGTCTGTCAGGGTGAATACTATTAAGAAAAACAAATGATTCTTTAAAATTACTTGTTATTGTCAGCTAAATATTTTTTAAATAAATAAAACTTATTTGCCTCGTCTTTATTTACGTATTTAAAACTGGAGCAATTCAATTCGTCTTTAGAACAATAAATACTCTTTTACTTTTAGTGTTAAAATGCATTGACATCAATATATACATATACATATATATATAATGAACTAATTTTTCCCCTCGAGTTTGACCTTAATAGGATTGAAAATCTAGAGATTTTATGCAGATATACTGTACACAAACTGCATCGTGCTATCTGAGGTGTGTTATAGGCATATTACCTATCCACTACCTCGCTGATCGGAGCTTCCTATATTTTATCTGGTAAGAGTTCACGATCAATGGAAGTAGTAAATTCTTCTCTCTCTAATAAATTCATACTTCCACCGCCACCCATTTACACCGGCCGTGGCCGTTCATAGGAGACAATTACGGACGAACACCGGGTTAGGTTTCTATAAAAACTGGACTGCAATTTAGGTGAAACACACCACGCTTACTTTTACGTTGGTTCAAAATAAAAACAAAAATAAAACGAAACATATTACTTCAATTCCGTTTTATTTCGCGTTCTGCTCCATTTAGAATATCGTTTCTTTGGATTTTTTTATTGTATTTTATTTGGGTTTTTATATTTGTTTCTTTTGTTTTTCGTTTTGCCGATCTTTCCATTTTACAAATTCACTTCTCTTTTTCGCCAAGTTTACCATCGTTTCTTTTTCTTTTTATTTATTTATATTTTTTTACTTTCCTCTTTTTCTGTTTCTGTTTGCACGATCTTTCCATTTTCTTTTCTTATTTCTTCTCTGTTTCCGTTTTCCCTCTTCCTTCGGCAAGTTTAACATCGTTTCTTTCTTTCTAAAACAGCCGGATTTTTTTTACACTAAACGAATCTTACCTTTTTCTTCCGTTTCTTTGCTCTTTGTTCGCTGTCTTTCAAATCTCTCTTTTTCTTAGAAGTGCACGCCTGTGGAACACTCTTTCGTTTGCCTGCTTTCCAGCTGGCTACAATTTGATTGTCTTCAAGTCCAATGTAAACAAGTTCTTGGTGAACCGTCCCCCTAAGTAATGCAATTTACAAAATTTTCCACTACTTATGATTCCTACACTGTAATCACATTGATTAATGTATACCTATTAATCCTTATCCTCGAGTGGCCTCCTAAATTCAAGTGAAAACAAAAATAGGAAAAAATAGAAAATCAAAATAAATCACCATAAAGCCTGGTTCTATTCTGCAAGAGTACTTTTCAATGCTGTTAAAAAGCCTTGTTTGCAGCAATAATAAAAATACTAAAATCGCCACCACCAACACCACACCTACAAAAAAAAAAAAATAATAATAATAATAATAACAATAATGCCTGGTTCATGTTTTTTTAACGTATCCATAAGAAAAATATATTACTCCAATTTGCGTGGAAAATAACTTTCCACGTACAAGAGAAAGGGACAAGTTCTTACTTTCTGTATGAATTGAATAAAAGTTCTTATACGTTTCTCGTTAAGGTAAAAGAACGGGAGAGAAAAAATTACTCAATAAGAATTTCAATTAATTAAATGAAAAATTACTCCTTTTTGTTAAGCTTTTCTAACTATCTTTAGATTTTTTACAACTTGTGAGGTCGTTTCGATTAGTCTGTTGTTATTCTTTTTTTAAACTTATGAGTTCTTTTAAAATAATTGCCACTTATATAATTTGTGAGTCCGTTTCGAATCCTTTCGCTGCCACTGATATGATCCCTGGAAAGGGATATATATATATATATATATATATATATATATATATATATATATATATATATATATATATATATATATTGTTTGACATAACCGAGCGGTTATGCTTCGATTTGAATAATAAATCTGGTATATAACCGTATTGACGAATATCTTGTCGGAGCAGAGTTCTTATAAGTCTTTGTACCTTCCGATGTCTCTCCTAACCAGTATTTATGGCTTAACCAGCATAACACAATATTGCGGGACGAAAGAGCCGAGTATACTTATATTCATCATATTAGACAGTAATAAAAATTTTGATCCCTACTACATAGATAATAAATAATAATAGAAGCAAAGCAGTTTAACCTCTTTGCTTCGTTTGTCTGTGTTATCCTTTTCACATTATTAATGTTGAAATATCTATGTAGGTTTCTATTTTAAGCATAGCTCGAATAGAACGGGTCATATGTTTTTCTCCTAATGTTACAATATACATAAATGCAATAATGTTACAATATACATCAATGCAATAATGTTACAATATACATAGTTGCAATATTGTTAAAATATACAAAAATGTACTGATGTTACAATATACATCAATGCAATAATGTTACAACATACATAAATGCAATATTGTTACAATATACATTAATGCAATAATGTTACAATATACATAAATGCAATATTGTTACAATATACATAAATGCAATAATGTTACAATATACATAATACAATAATGTTACAATATACATGAATGCAATAATGTTACAATATATATAAATGCAATAATTTTACAATATACATAAATGCAATAATGTTACAATATACATAAATGCAATAATGCTACAATATATATAAATGCAATTATGTTACAATATATATAAATGCAATAATGTTACAATATACACAAATGCAATAATGTTACAATATACACAAATGCAATGATGTTACAATATATAAAAATGCAATAATTTTACAATATACATGAATACATTAATGTTACAATATTCATAAATGCAATATTGTATCAATATAGATAAATGCAATAATGTTACAATATATATAAATGCAATAATGTTAAAATGTACATAAATACAATAATGTTACACTATACATAAATGCAATAATGTTATAATATATATACATAAATACAATAATGTTACAATATACATAAATGCCATAATGCTACAATATACATAAATGCAAAAATGTTACAATATACATAAATGCAATAATGCTACAATATACAAAAATGCAATAATGTTACAATATATATAAATGCAACAATTTTACAATATAGATAAATGCAATAATCTTACAATATATATAAATACAATAATGTTACAATATACATAAAAGCAATAATGTTACAATGTGCATAAATGCAATAATGTAACAATATATATAAATGCAATAATGCTACAATATACATAAATGCAATAATGTTACAATATAGATAAATGCAATAAGGTTACAATATACATAAAAGTAATAATGTTACAATATATATAAATGCAATAATGCTACAATATACATAAATGCTATAATGTTATATTATATATACATAAATACAATAATGTTACAATATACATAAATGCAATCATGTTACAATATATATAAATGCAATAATGTTACAATATGCATAAATGTAATAATGTTACAATATATATAAATGCAATAATGTTAAAATATTCATAAGTGCAATAATGTTACAATATACATAAATGTAATAATGTAACAATATTCATAAGTGCAATAATGTTACAATATACATAAATGCAATAATGTTACAATATATATAAATGCAATAATGTTACAATATCAATGAATGCAATAATGTTACAATATATTCAAGTGTAATAATGTTACAATACAATAAATGCAATAATGTTACAATGTTCATAAATGCAATAATGTTACAATATATATAAATGCAATAATGTTACAATATATATAAATGCAATAATGTTACAATATACATAAATACAATAATGTCACAATATACATAAATACAATAATGTGAGAAAATATATAAATGCAATACTGTTACAATATACATAAATGCAATAATGTCACAATATATATATGCAATAATGTTAAAATATACATAAATACAATAATGTTACAATATACATAAATGCAATAATGCTACAGTATACATAAATGCAATAATCTTACAATATATATAAATGCAATAATGTTACAATATACATAAATGCAATAATGTTACAATATATATAAATGCAATAATGTTACAATATACATAAATACCATAATGTTACAATATACATAAAAGCAAACATGTTACAATATACATAAATGCAATAAGGTTACAATATACATAAATAAAATAATGTTACAATATATATGAATGCAATAATGTTTAAATATGCATAAATGCAATAATGCTACAATATACATAAATGCAATAATGTTACAATATACATTAATGCAATTATGTGACAATATACATAAATGCAATAATGCGACAATATACATAAATGCAATCATGTTATAATATATATACATAAATACAATAATGTTACAATATACATAAATGCAATAATGTTACAATATATATAAATGCAATAATGTTACAATATACATAAACGCTATAATGTGACAATATATATAAATGCAATAATGTTACAATATACATAAATGCAATAATGTTAAAATATACATAAATGCAATAATGTTACAATATATATAAATGCAATAATGCTGCAATATACATAAATGCAATAATGTTACAATATATATAAATGCAATAATGTTACAATATACACAAATGCAATAATGTTGCAATATATATAAATGCAATAATTTTACTAATATATATAAATGCAATAATGTTACAATATACATAAATGCAATAATGTTACAATATACATAAATGCAATAATGTTACAATATACATAAATGCAATAATGTTACAATATACCTAAATGCAATAATGCTACAATATACATAAATGCAATAATGTTACAATATACATAAATGCAATAATGCTACAATATACAAAAATGCAATAATGTTACAATATATATAAATGCAATAATGTTACATTATACATAAATGCAATAATCTTACAATATATATAAATGCGATAATGTTACAATATACATTAAAGCAATAATGTTACAATATGAATAAATGCAATAATGTTACAATATATATAAATACAATAATGTTACAATATACATAAATGCAATAATGCTACAATATACATAAATGCAATAATGTTACAATATACATAAATGCAATAAGGTTACAATATACATAAAAGTAATAATATTACAATATATATAAATGCAATAATGTTACAATATACATAAATGCAATTATGTTACAATATATATAAATGCAATAATGCTACAATATACATAAATGCAATAATGTTATATTATATATACATAAATACAATAATGTTTCAATATACATAAATGCAATAATGTTACAATATATATAAATGCAATAATGTTACAATATGCATAAATGCAATAATGTTACAATATATATAAATGCAATAATGTTACAATATTCATAAGGGCAATAATGTTACAATATACATAAATCCAATAATGTTACAATATTCCTAAGTGCAATAATGTTACAATATACATAAATGAAATAATGCTACAATATATATAAATGCAATAATGTTGCAAAAATCCATGAATGCAATAATGTTACAATATACATAATACAATAATGTTACAATATGCATAAATGCAATAATATTACAATATACATAAATGCAATAATGTTACAATATACATAAATGCAATAATGCTACAGTATACATAAATGCAATAATCTTACAATATATATAAATGCAATAATGTTACAATATACATAAATGCAATAATGTTACAATATATATAAATGCAATAATGTTACAATATACATAAATACCATAATGTTACAATATACATAAAAGCAAACATGTTACAATACATATAAATGCAATAAGGTTACAATATACATAAATACAATAATGTTACAATATATATGAATGCAATAATGTTTAAATATGCATAAATGCAATAATGCTACAATATACATAAATGCAATAATGTTAAAATATACATTAATGCAATTATGTTACAATATACATAAATGCAATAATGCTACCATATACATAAATGCAATAATGTTATAATATATATACATAAATACAATAATGTTACAATATACATAAATGCAATAATGTTACAATATATATATAAATGCAATAATGTTACAATATACATAAACGCAATAATGTGACAATACATATAAATGCAATAATGTTACAATATACATAAATGCAATAATGTTACAATATACATAAATGCAATAATGTTACAATATACATAAATGCAATAATGTTACAATATACATAAACAATCATATTACAATATATATGAATACAATAATGTTACAATATACATAAATACAATAATGTTACAATTTACATAAATGCAATAATGCTACAATATACATAAATGCAATAATGTTACAATATACATAAATGCAATAATGTTACAATATATATAAATGCAATAATGTTACAATATACATAAAAGCAATAATATTACAATATGCATAAAAGCAATTATGTTACAATATACATAAATGCAATAATGTTACAATATACATAAAAGTAATAATGTTACAAGATATATAAACGCAATAATGTTACAATATACATCAATGCAATAATGTTACAATATACATAAATGCAATAATGTTTAAGTATATATAAATGCAATAATGCTACAATATACATAAAAGCAATAATATTAGAATACGCATAAAAGTAATAATGTTACAATATACATAAATGCAATAATGTTACAATATTCATAAATTTATTTCTCTTTTTGCTTTTACCAACTGTGTATATCTTCTCTTTAAATGTATTTATTTAATGCATTTTAATTACATATGCGTAAAAATGGTCTCTAACACTTAGTCACAGAAGAACTCTACTCGATAACGAATAGCCTATGCAAGAATATAGAAGAGCTAGGACCACCTTTCTTTCTACTATAGAAGACAGAAGAACTTTATTTAAGTAGTATACATAATATATGCAATCACCGTACGCTTGCTTGTATTAAAGTGTCCTCCATGATACCCATACCATACCAAACCACTGCACGTGGCTCATAATTTGACTGGCACTATATTTGTAACTGCAATATACATAATCCCAGCTGTGATACTAGGGCTAATTTTCTGAATAGATGCAACACTCTGCGCCTGACCTTAATGACTACAATTCCAAATCCCAACGAATTAGCTGTCCCTATAACTGGGAGGGAAAAACCTAATAGCTAGCTACGAAATCTTATACATTTTACCTCCAAGACGATTGCGTTTGTCTTACCTGCATGCATAAAAAAAAATAAAAAAATAAAAAAAATTTCCTCCCTTCTTCAGACTAAACCTTACCTGTAACTCAAAAATCCTAATGGAAATCCATCTGTAAATAAATAACCCCTCTTCTCTTGAACGCTAACAATCTACTCCTTCCAACCTATCCGCCACTAAACTCCCACATTGCTCCGCATCTGTAGTTGAATCGCTAACTTCCAGCCCCTAATCCCTCACATGCAAACTGTTTTAATAACCATCACTAAACATCTATACATTTCTACCTCTAAGGCATGCATTACAGCTCATTCCTATCCAGTAAGGGACTTAACAGCCTATGCACACAAAGGCAGGTACTTAACAGCCAAAGTACCCAGAAACAAAGCGATATGCACTACACAACTGTCTCGAGTTTTGCAACGATTAATTTCGTTATTGAAACGACACTCCTTGATATGCAAAACGCCCCATGACTCTTACTAAAAAATACCTCCAACTTCAACTCTATTCGCACCTACTGAAAACCTGCCCATATATATCTATTCACCTAATTACGCATGACTCAATACTTGCTGTCTTATCCATGCTATATTGCACTTACATCTTAACCCTCCTATCATCTAAAATAGCTCGGGCACAACTCGTAGCTCAATTCTTAATACCTACTCATACTGTAACACTATACTAGACCTAAGCTAGCATTAATAAAATAAAAAAAAGGGTACAACTAAAATCACATTATCTCCTCCCTAACAAGCCCTCTTACAAACATAGACGCTTACACTGCATGAACTTCACCCACCCCCTTTATCCATTAACAAGTAAATAGCATGTCCCTAAATCACTTTGAGGAGTGTAACTAATCAGTAGATATAATCCCCCACAAACTAACCCAGTAACACTAACAACGCGGGGTCGCAGAAATACCTGGATTAGAACCTAGGCGCGGAGAAAACCCTCTCAGGGCTGACGGACCCAGTAGGTCTTCCCAGATCATCCGTCTAGGAGAAGGAAAACTCTGAAACTAAACCAAAGGGGAGATAGGCCTCTTCAGTCTTGGATGACAACCTTCCTAGAGCTGGTGACTCAAACAAATTCACTGGTTTGCAAACCTAAATTGCTTAAGGAGTAGATAGGCTCTGTCTATCACCCGGCTTCCATACTCCTTCTTTGCCTATTAGTCAAGCGCAGAGACACTATCTCAGTGATTCGACAGAAACACCCAGCGGTAGATCTTGTTTCCTGGCTAGGGCAATGAACGCCGTTCTTCCCCATTCCCAGCACGCCCCACCCCTAAAACTGAACATTTGGGAGTGCTTGAGTATAAGATATGCCTGAGCGGTTAGATTGGGTTGACCTTCTTCTAAAGGGTTGAGGGTACCGGATTGACAGTTCCTGGCTGCTGTTCCCGACTGGTAGTACAGGAGCCCTAACTCTTTGGTAGCGCTTAGAGCGGCTGCTCCATCAACAGTTGAATAATATCGGGTTGTTTGCAGTGCCATGACGCGCATGGAAAGGGACCCTGCACTCATCCCCGGTGGGCTTTCCTGAGGCCACAATCCTAATTGGAGAAAGGTCAGCTGATGGTCTACTTGTGATGCATGTCTGAAGCTCCGCATAACCTCTTGTTTAGCTCCCCCTTACCGAAACTCTTAAAAATAAATATGACGACAGTACAATCTAAAAATAAGCTTAAACCAGGATTAGGGACAAACAAATTCAACTTGCCTCCTCCCTTGAGGCTCTCATTCACAAATATCCGTGGGCTTAGAACTAACTTAGCTGATGTTGAAGCATTTCTCTTAACAAATACCCCGGATATCTTAGCACTAAGTGAGACTAACCTACACTCCTCCATTCCCTCTAACCACTTTAACATGCCTGGATATCTCCCACTCTGCCGTAAGGACTCTGACAGACATATGCACGGACTTGGAGTTTACATTCGTAATACCCTTCCCTTGACTAGAGAAACAAACCTAGAAACAGATGATCAAGCCTTTATGTGCTTTAGACTAAACGTGCAACACAGTATTAGCTACTATTATTTTCTCTACCGCTCTCCCTCGACTCAGGACTGCTCCATAATAAACAAAGTATCTGACAGCATAGACACGGCACTGTCCATCGACACTAGCGCACAAATACATGTGTTTGGTGACTTTAATGTCCACCACAAAAACTGGCTTGGATTCTCTACTCACACAGATGCAGCGGGCAGCACAACCCATAGCTTCGCTATATCTCACTCCCTATCACAAATTGTTACGTTTCCAACCCGTTTCCCTGACCAGGAAGAACAACACGCATCACTTCTAGATCTGTTTTTGACCACAGTTCCCGATGACTACATAGCGAAGGCCCACAGCCCACTCGGGAACGCTGATCATGCAGTGATAATGGTTGAAATCGCCCTAAACTCTAGACCCAAAACTGAAGAGCCAGTGCTCAAAACAACGAGATATTATAATAAGGCTGACTGGGAAGCCATCAGGGAACTAATTAGAGATGCTCCATGGAAAAATATTTTCTCTCTCCCTGCTGAACAGTGTGCAAACGAGACCACTGACTGGTTCAAAACCGCAATCGAAGCGCATGTTCCCATGCGGAAATTTTATAGTAAGCCCCACTCTCCCCAATGGTTTACGTCGACTTGTGCAACTGCCATTACTCAAAAGCAGCATGCATACCGTAGGTTTAACCGACATAAGTCCAGTTCAAACAGACTGAAGTATATAGGAGCTAGAAATAACGTTAAGAAAGAAATAGCGACAGCTAAGAGAGAATTTACGGAAACCACTAAAAAGCGCATCGAAGCACAAAAACTAGGAACTCGAGACTTCTGGAAAATCTACAACAGTGTAGTAAATAATGGGCAATCAACAATTCCCCCAGTAACCAACAATCACGAGGTTGTCTCCTCAGCAACCGACAAGGCTAACATGCTTGCCAGTCGGTTTGCCTCAAACTCCACACTGGACCTTTCCAACCACCCCCTACCTGACTTTCCTATGCGGACAGACGCCACACTAGACGATCTGAAAACCACCCCTGCTCAGGTGCATGCTATCATAAAAAACCTTGACACCTCAAAAGCATGTGGACCCGATCTTATCCCAGCTGTGCTATTAAAAAAGTGCTCAGCCGAAGTAGCTCCAGTTCTCTCCAAACTCTACAACAAATGTCTTAATGAAGCTTGCTTTCCGGGCTGTTGGAAAACTGCTTCTGTTGTACCAGTATTCAAGAATTCTGGCGAAAGGACAGACCCATCAAATTATCGCCCCATTAGCCTCCTCCCACTTTTTGCCAAAATATTTGAGACCATAATTAACCATGCTCTAGTCCATCATCTTACAGATGCTAAACTACTGACTGACAAACAATATGGATTTAGACAAGCCCGTTCCACAGCAGACATCCTCACCGTGATCTCTGAACGTATATACCAATCACTGGACAAAGCGGGGGAAGGCAGAGCGGTAGCTCTAGATATATCTAAGGCTTTTGACAGGGTATGGCATGAGGGTCTCCTCAGTAAAATCAGATCATACGGTATCACTGGTAGAATACTTAACATAATTAAATCCTTCTTAGATAAGAGAAAAATCCAGGTAGTCCTCGACGGTCGCACATCTAAACAATATGATATAAATGCGGGAGTGCCCCAGGGTTCTATCCTTGGACCTCTATTGTTCCTGATATTCATAAATGACCTCCCCGACAAAATTGCCTCTGAGATGGGTATATATGCTGATGACACTACACTCTATGGCAGACACGACAGGAAGACGAATGAACACATTTCTAAAGAAATGGCAGAAACACTAGAGGAAGACCTCCAATCTGTAGTGGAATGGGGACAAAAGTGGTTGGTCGCGTTCAATGCTGCCAAGACTAAACTAGTTTCATTCAATAATTACAAGAAACCCTCTCTACCACCAATAGCAATGGCCAACGACTCTTTATCTGAGAGTCCATCTTTCAAACTCCTTGGCCTAACGTTCACAGGAAACATGAGTTGGAACAATTACATTGAAGGCATTGCCAGGGCCGCTGCAAGAAAGGTAGGCTCTCTCTACCGTGCTAGAAAACTACTAACACCCGAAAGTATCCTGTACCTCTATAAGGCCACCATTCGCCCATGTATGGAGTATTGCTGCCACATCTGGGCTGGTGCATCTGCTACTAGTCTCTCGCTCCTTGACAAGGTTCAAAAGAGAGTCGCAAACCTGATAGGCCCTGAACTGGCATCTAAGCTTCAGCCTCTGTCCCATCGACGAAATGTTGCATCCCTCTGCCTTTTCTACAAGTATTTTAGTGGTGAATGCTCTGATGAACTGCAATCACTTGTGCCCCCACGACGCGAGCACCCTCGACAAACCCGACAGGCTACTAGATCCCACCCCCACACTGTAGAGGTCCCTAGATGTAAAAGATCTTTTTACTCCAATAGTTTCTTCCCCAGAACCGCAAGACTCTGGAATTCCATTCCAGGTCCCTGCTTCCCCAACAGTACTGACGTGCAGAAGTTCAAGTGTAACGTGAACCGACACCTTGCTGCCCAAATCCCTACATAGTACCCCAGTAGTTGTTGCCCCTGATAGTAGCCCCCTACACCAAAGTGGCAATGTGCCTTGTTTGGGGTGAAAATGTAATAAAAAAAAAAAAAAAAAAAAAAAATGCAATAAGGTTACAATATACATAAAAGTAATAATGTTATAATATATATAAATGAAATAATGTTACAATATATATAAAGGCAATAATGCTACAATATACATAAATGCAATAATGTTACAATATATATAAATGCAATAAGGTTACAATATACATAAAAGTTATAATGTTACAATATATATAAATGCAATAATGTTACAATATGCATAAATGCAATAATGCTACAATATACATAAATGCAATAATGCTACAATATACATAAATGCAATAATGTTACAATATATATAAATGCAATAATGTTACAATATATATAAATGCAATAATGTTACAATATGCATACATGCAATAATGCTACAATATACATAAATGCAATAATGTTACAATATTCATAAAAGCAATAATGTTACAATATACATAAATGTAATAGATCTGAATGCATAATTCATGCAGCCACTAAATATTTGGAATTATCTGGAAATGAAAACACGGACATGTATATCCATGGGGTTGTAACTGATTATCATAATAAAATATCCATATGTATTATGCAAAGGTCTTAGATTTTGTTGTGGTTGGGATAGTTAGGTTTCAGTTTCGAATCTTCGTGGATAAAAAAATTAAAGCATTTCTTCGTTATACATTCTTGGAAAAGGTGTTTTTTCAAAAGCTACACTCATCCATTCGGTATCTTGATATCAATTTTATCCCCTATGCTTTTATTATTTTGTAGCACTTTTGTTTACCTACTTTAAAACCTTGCTAAATACTCAGCCTACGTCTAACTCAACTCTGTCCTGGTATTGAACTCCAGTGATGAGACGCCAAGTTGGGAGATTTGGGCAGTGTTGAGTAATCATCTTAATTTTGACTCAGAATTGTCACGTTTGTCAACGTCTTATTTATCGATTTGCAGACTAATTAGAAGGGCTAGGACAACAGCATATATTTTTTCATTGTTTTGAATTTGAGTTTGTATCCGTTGTTATCTTATATGTTTTATATAGAGTGATATGGTTCTCGGTTGATTAACTGTGTCTAAGCGTGTCGGATATATACACGAGAGTCCAAACAATGATAAGAATATTCTGTTGTCATAGCCCTACTAATTAGTTACAAAATATATGTTGACAAAGCAAGTTTAAATCTTTAAATTATCATCATCAGCAGCAGTATCGACATCATTAACAGCATCATTAACATCATCCTTATCATCATTATCATCATTATCATCATGGGTTTAACGTCTGTTTTACATGTTGGTGTGTGTTGGATGACATATATTGTAATCTACCAAAAGTCTTTGGCCTTTTGGTCAAGATCAAAGTGTAGTATCTGTTCCGGCAGATGCACCCTTTTCTTGGCCTTTTTGGCTCAGATCAAAGTGTAGTATCTGTTCCGGCAGATACTGCACTTAAGATAATTTGTACCAGTCAATGGAGGGGAAACCCTCTATACTGGGACAATTATTATTTTTGGTAACCAGAGTGACCCCTTTTAGGGGAGCTGGTTTTTACCTCACATTAAAAACGGCCTTGTGCCTAATTTGCTCAGTGGGGGAGCAAATAAACACCATCTGTTCCGGCAGATACTGCACTTAAGATAATTTGTACCAGTCAATGGAGGGGAAACCCTCTATACTGGGACAATTATTATTTTTGGCAACCAGAGTGACCCCTTTTAGGGGAGCTGGTTTTTACCTCACATTAAAAACGGCCTTGTGCCTAATTTGCTCAGTGGGGGAGCAAATAAATACCATCTGTTCCGGCAGATGCTGCACTTAAGATAATTTGTACCAGTCAATGGAGGGGAAACCCTCTATACTGGGACAATTATTATTTTTGGTAACCAGAGTGCCCCCTTTTTGCCTACTTTTAGGGGAGCTGGTTTTTACCTCACATTAAAAACGGCCTTGTGCCTAATTTGCTCAGTGGGGGAGCAAATAAATACCATCTGTTCTTCGGATGCGGCACTTCCATTTCTCGTTCTCTTTCACTGGAGGAGGAATCCTTCACGACTGAGACAATTTTTATTTTTGTACCTTTTCTCCACGTTAAAAAACGACGCTGGTGTCTATCTCCGTCCCGTGGGGAGGCATTATAAATAGATACAAAATGTTTTGCTGTGTCTCCCTCTTCGATGTGACTCGACAAATCTTCAGGTTAAGTTTGACATCTGATCGCTTTGCAAAACAAACTTACGTATTACCCATTACGCTATCAACAAAAGCTTACTCATGTAAGTGAACTCTAAATGCTTATATTAAGCATTTCCAGCAGCCAAGATATATATTACAAGATATTGTAATATATTTCAATATATTTCCTGTAATGGCAGAGAAGTAATATATCAAATTATTCATACTTTACGTCCCCAG